>NC_137862.1:52554252-53154252 GCF_963924005.1 Protomyctophum bolini | reverse complement strand
TTTGTCAGTTTGATAATGCCTGTCTTCCGTGCAGGCTAAACCGCTCTACTTGCCTGCTTGCTCCTGCCTGCCTTGTTTGCCGTTTCATGACATACTTGACTTTTGTTATGCTTTTGCAATTTAAGTAAAGACTTAAGTAAAGTTATCAACAGCTCGTAATTCATTTTCAATGGGAGTCACGTGGTTTTGACAAAACAGCCATGCCTGATGGCTCTGTTCTGCCCTCCTCCCCCCATCGAGCAGAGCTGATCTGTCAAAACCACGAGACATTGAAAATGAATTGCGAGCTGTTCAAAAATGAATTGCGAGCTGTTCCATCTGGGACAAGGAATAGGAGATACAGGCGATTGAAAGAAACAGATAGAATGGATTATTATGGCGAGGACAATCTAAGATGGGCGATCGATTGTCATGACAACAACAGGTAGCTTCCGATGCTAACGCAAGTAGCATTATGGCTTGATCGATCGAAAGTGCTATAAAAGAACAATTGCCATTGATCTACGGCAATGGCGTTAAGCGTATAGCATAAAGACATTGACTTTAATTGACCTAGAATCAATGCGCGAAGCAATGGCGCGGAGGGTATTAAGTAGCTGTTGTCGGCATTAGCCCGAGAAAGAGTGCGTCAGTCCCTTTTAAAATGTGTTAGGCCCCAGGGAGCCCCAGAGAGATGGATTGCTTAGGCGGAGAAAAACACTTACCATCAGCTCCCATTGCTGACTGCACGTCTTAGTTACCCAAGCCATGTACTCATATCCTGAGTTGCAGGTGCCCGGCCAGGATCAAACCCAGAACCATATGATAAAAACCCAATTATTTATACACGCTCTTTTCAGTTGCATTATTACTACACAAATAACAGGTCAAGTATTACCGACTCAAGCATTAAGACAGACAAAAGCTATGGGGTAATCCTAAAAAAGAAGGTAAACTGCTATTGCTTAAAAAGAAGAAATGTTCGGTTCCCCACATTTCACAGCTCCTCGGGACCTCATTGGCGGAAGTAAACAAACGTCTGTGGGGTGTAGTGTGACGGCGGACGCCGTCACTGGTCTAATGCAGATGCTAACCCAATTCTATGTATAATGTAAATAAGGACACAAATTGTAACAAATGCATTTATTGAAGTTAAGGGGGGGACACTGAGTTGTTGATTCTCTGAAGTGGTGGATCTCCTCAGACACCTACAAATGAGCAGAGATAAGGCACATTAGTTGAGGTATAAATAGGACAGCATATACTTTCTAATTGACCAGTATCAGGAGAAGACTTGTAAAGAAGGAATGTAAATCTCTGTCTAAACTTACCTCTGTCTATTCTCATCCTCCTCTCAGGGTGGTGTTCGGGCAAATGAGTTCCCTCTGGGTATAGGCACCCCTCTTATAGTTCCGGGAGGGACCAAGTGGGAAATGGAGCAGGGGGGATTGGGAGGGACTATGAGGAATGTAATTCTGTATGTGTTGTATATATATCATGTTTACCCCTGGGGAATGGTATGGGCTAACCAGGGAATGGACTGCACCATAAAAAGCAGTCAGTTGTATTGAACTCAAGAGATGACAGGTTGTGATGCATAATACTGTCAAAGTGATGAAAAAATAAAGCCTTATTGAAGGTGCCCCTGGACTGGTCTCCATTCATTTGTTGCCTTGGCCGCTCGACACTCTCACAAGTGGTAGCAGTGGTGGTCCCAGCCTCTCTGGACTGGCGGGTGCTTTAATAGCACATAACTATGGCCAGCAAGACCAGAGGAAAGGAGAAGGACAAGAAACAAGAACAGCAAGAGGAACCAGATGATGGGGAGCCAAGTACAGCAATTGACCAGCAGGAGGACGGAGCAGCCAGTAAGCCTGACAAACTGGACGAGTTGAGTGACCTGGTGAAGTCAATGGCTGTCACCCAGACTACTAGAGACAAGCGGATGGAAAGAGAGGCTGAACGCCAAGACGAGAGATGGAAAAAGATCCACCAGCAGGTGTTGCACATGCAAGCACAGATGAATGAAAGAATCCAACCTCAAACAGCAGAGAGTAATTCCGGGAAAAGGCGGACTGACATTTTGTCACCAGACACTCTCCTCGACCGACCGAGAGCAGACATATAAATCCAACCGTTCCTTGACCGTGAAGACGTTCCGTTTTCTGTTATCACCGAACACACCAACCGACGAGGACTGGTTTTCCACCGCGACTGACAGACACACCAAGGACAGAGTGGGAGAAATATGGGGGTGAGCATCAGACGACGAAACGATCCAGCACCACCACAGATACGACACAGAGACCCTAGGTTAATACCACTCACCCAGGATGATGATATTGAACACTACCTGACAACCTTTGAAAGGATGGCCACTGTTTGTCATTGGCCAAAAGAGGAGTGGGCTATTCAATTAGTCCCTTTGCTCACGGGTAAGGCACGCAGTGCTTATGTTCTCATGGACTTTGCAGATTCTGAAGACTACGACAAAATCAAGGAAGGGATTCTAGCTAAATATGAGATCACAGTGGACACCTACAGAAGAAGGTTCCGGTCACTGGACATTCATCAGGAAGAAACCCCACGGGAGCTTTATGTGCGGTTGAAGGACTTGTTTACGAAATGGGTCAAACCAGATACCTCCACTGTGAAGGATATTTCAGAATTACTGATCCTAGAGCAGTTCTTGAGGATGGTGGATCCAGAAATGGAGGTTTGGATCCGAGAACGTGACCCGAAGTCAGCGGGAGAGGCCTCCCGACTGGCTGAGATTTTTCTGTCGGCCAGATCTGGGAGCAGAGGACCCACATATGGCCGTGACAACTACTACACTGGAGGCAGTAAGTCAAAGGGGGGTGGTCAAGCTCAGGCTAGAGGTCAATCCAGTGCCAGGCAAAGTTCTTACAGTAAACCCCACCACTAAGAAGAAGGTTCGGGGGTTCCTAGGGCTGGTAGGGTGGTATCGGAAATTCATACCCCATTGTTCAGAGAGGGCAGCTATTCTCTCCGACCTCACTAAAGACTCAGCCCCAAACAAGGTGAGATGGACGGATGAGTGTGAGCGAGCGTTCAAAGATCTAAAGAATGCCATTACAAGTGAGACTGTTCTCCACACTCCTGACTTTGCCCGACCGTTTACACTACAAACAGATGCCTCAGGTGTCGGCCTTGGGGCAGTGCTTCTACAAGAAGGGGAGGGAGAGAGCCGTCCACTGCTGTTCCTGAGCCGCAAGCTGGAGGAACGAGAGACAAGGTACTCGACAGTGGAGAAGGAGTGCCTGGCCATGAAGTGGGCCATTGAATCACTGAAATACTATTTGCTGGGCCGGCACTTTCTCCTGGAGACTGATCATAGGGCTCTACAGTGGCTGAACAGGATGAGGGACTCGAACACGCGTCTCACTGGGTGGTACCTGGCCTTGCAACCCTATGACTTCACAGTTCAGTATCGACCAGGGAAGGCCAACCTGGTGGCCGACTGTCTCTCACGGGTACATGAGGGCTGAGGTACTGTACTCTTGGGAGAGGGGGGAGGAAATGTGACGGCGGACGCCGTCACTATACCTAATGCAGATGCTAACCCAATTCTATGTATAATGTAAATAAGGACACAAATTGTAACAAATGCATTTATTGAAGTTAAGGGGGGGACACTGAGTTGTTGATTCTCTGAAGTGGTGGATCTCCTCAGACACCTACAAATGAGCAGAGATAAGGCACATTAGTTGAGGTATAAATAGGACAGCATATACTTTCTAATTGACCAGTATCAGGAGAAGACTTGTAAAGAAGGAATGTAAATCTCTGTCTAAACTTACCTCTGTCTATTCTCATCCTCCTCTCAGGGTGGTGTTCGGGCAAATGAGTTCCCTCTGGGTATAGGCACCCCTCTTATAGTTCCGGGAGGGACCAAGTGGGAAATGGAGCAGGGGGGATTGGGAGGGACTATGAGGAATGTAATTCTGTATGTGTTGTATATATATCATGTTTACCCCTGGGGAATGGTATGGGCTAACCAGGGAATGGACTGCACCATAAAAAGCAGTCAGTTGTATTGAACTCAAGAGATGACAGGTTGTGATGCATAATACTGTCAAAGTGATGAAAAAATAAAGCCTTATTGAAGGTGCCCCTGGACTGGTCTCCATTCATTTGTTGCCTTGGCCGCTCGACACTCTCACATGTAGTTTACGTGTTGTCATCAAGAGAAAGTCCTTGACCCCAGTATATGGTATATTAGTGGGAATTTGATCCTCATGAGGGTTTGGGTACACTGTTGCCCAACCACATCCCCATCATCCAGTCATTCTAAACTTATTTTGTTTTCATTTCAGAGACACCCAAATTGGATATGCATTAGGCCACGGACCCCCATTTGAATTTCCACCTCTGGGAGACCCCTGTACACTGCAACATCCTCGGTGTATATTTAACTGAGAGTGAATGTTAAGCTCAATTTGGACCCCTGGTTCCCAGACCCAACGTTGAGAAACATTATACCTTCACCCATGCCCTCCTCTGCCAAAGATGGAGTGTGTGTTATCAATGCCCCCCTCTGCTGTGTCCCAAGATGCAGGGTGCCTTTGACCCTTCACACCCATCATCATCACCCCCCTCGCTTTCAGAAGATGGCTGCCCAAACTGTCCGGGCTTCACGTAGATGCAGCAACATTTCGAAGACCTCCTCCCCAGGTGTTCATTGTCGATGGTGTCGCTGGAAAACTGTACCTTCTTCTCAGTTTTTGACCTTCCCAGGGTGAGTGTGAGGATGGAGTGTGGCAGTGGCGGTTCTTTGGCTTCTACCGTCTCTGTTATCGTTCCACCGGAAGTTCCGGGAACCTTCGCCATCCCCGACGGCAAGGCGGCTGCGGGGGTTGCTCCTTAGCGTGGCGAGATGGTGGGCTGTGTTTCGTAAATTCACAAATCTCTTTCAAACACAATGCTGCTCTGTCATGAAAAAGTGGTATTTAATGTAAGAAAACTAGGAAGATATGGAGATTAATCACAGAGGAGAAACTCCATGTAGCCTATAGTCTACATATAAATGGCGTTACTCCAATGAGGATCTCGAACTTTATGACCAGCCTGTGACGTATCTTTGACATAATTATGACTCCAAATTTGGGCATATGGTCTCTGCCCGATAAGAGCTGCAATGACTTAACTCTTTGACTGCCACCTAGTGGTCTGGGGAGGTAGTTAAATTCTGCTGACGGTAATGACGAGATGTTTACTCATTTACACCCAGCCTCCCAGACTGAGAATATGAATGAGCAAGTCAGCCAACCAATCACAGGCAACAGGCATTCTGATTGGCCAGTATGAGATGGTGCTTTGATGCTTTGATACATGATGATGTATGATAATAAGAGCTGTTAATTCCGCTAAATATGATGTAAAGTAAACATTAAAACGCCTAAATATGACGTACATTAAACGCCATTGATATTGAAGGGAAAACGGCAAGCAAAATCGGCTAACCAATCACATGTTGGTGGGAGCGCTTGACCAATAAGGTACCACCTTATGTATCTTATGTAGCAATGTCAAATGTCCGCTAACATAAATTGATGTACTATGACAAGAGCGCCCCTCATTTCACACGGGTGTGATTTTTGTCCTACACAAAGAAACATTTTCCATTAACAATGAAAGGAGAATTTACGTCATATGTGTCCCTTCTAAAACGGTTAGTCCCAATACTTGATTCTGATTGGCTGCATGGTTACCGTTGTAAATATCACGATAATCCACACTGTCAATCACTTCATATCATTCCCAGCTGATCCCGCAGCTCTGTAGCTGAACTGGGGAAGGGGAGCACTTGATTGCCTTACAAGCCCTCGCCGTGCGAGTGTCTATGCGTCCGAGTAAATCAACATGTTACAGCATGATGTACCGGCAGCTGGGCGAGCTGCAGGGCCGCCTGAAGGAACAACGGCAGCTCTCCGGGGAGAAGCTGAAGGACCGTGAGCAGCAAGCAGCCGACCTCCAGCTCAAACTCTCCCGTGCAGAGGAACAGTTGAAGGAGAGTGCCAGTAAGAACACGGACCTTCAGCACCAGGTGGAGAAGGCCAAGCAGCAGCACCAGGAGGTGCAGGCCCTGCAGCAGAACACCAATGGCAAGCTGCGGGAGGCTCAGAATGACCTGGAGCAAGTGTTGCGTCAGATTGGCAATAAGGACCAGAAGATCCAGAACTTTGAGGCCCTGCTGCAGAAGAGCAAGGACAGTGTGAGTCAGCTGGAGGCAGAGAGAGAAGACTTGTGTGCCAAGATCCAGGCTGGGGAAGGAGAGACGGCTGTCCTCAGCCAGCTGAAGGAGAAGAACCATGCACTACAAGAACAGGTCACCCACATGACAGACAAGCTGAAGAACCAGACTGAAAGCCACAAGCAGGCCCAGGACAACATCCATAAGCAGGTCCAGGAGCAGAAGACCCAGCTGCGGTCTGAAAAGGACCGAGCACAGACACTCCAGACCTCTGTGACTGAACTTACAGCCCAGCTCACAGAGAACAAGGAGAAGGTGGCTCAGCTGGACTCACAGCTGAAGGCCAAGACTGAGATGTTGCTTTCTGCTGAGGCCGCCAAGAACCACCTGGAGACGGCCCAGCACGCACTGCAGGACAAGCAACAGGAGCTGAGTAAAACTCAGAAGAGGTTGGAGGATCAAGGTCACAGGCTGCAGGAGAAACAGGAGCAGTGCAGCCAGTCGGAGGCTGGCCTGAAGGAGTGCAAAGACAAGCTGCTGACCTCAGAACAGCGGATAGAGAAGTTAGAGGGACACGGCAAGAAAGTGGAGATGCAGTTGGTGGAGGTGCAGGCAGCACGGGAGCAGGCCCAGCAGGAAGTGCAGAAGCTCCAGACAGAGAGAAGAAGAGGAAGGCCAAGGAACTGGAGCACCAGCTGCAAACGGAGAAAACGGGGGCTGTGACGCTACAAGGGGAGCTGAAGAAGAAGGCGGCTGCCTTTGACGACAGCCAGCGGTTTGAGCGGGAGAGGGGGCTCTCAGAGCCCACACGGCAAGAAATTGGAGATGCAGTTGGTGGAGGTGCAGGCAGCACGGGAGCAGGCCCAGCAGGAAGTGCAGAAGCTCCAGACAGAGAGAAGAAGAGGAAGGCCAAGGAACTGGAGCACCAGCTGCAAACGGAGAAAACGGGGGCTGTGACGCTACAAGGGGTGCTGAAGAAGAAGGCGGCTGCCTTTGACGACAGCCAGCGGTTTGAGCAGGAGAGGGGGCTCTCAGAGCCCACCTGGACAAGGTGATACAGGAGGGGAAGGCGCAACAAGCAGAGTTGGACAGAAAAGCCCAAAGCTTGGCGTCAGACCTCCAGAAGGCCCAAGAGGAGAGAGAAACTCGAGGGAAGGAGCTCGCTGCTGCTAAAAACAACATGGCCAAGACCAGCAAGGCCCTGAAAGAGTCTCAAAATCAATTAGACAAGGAGAGGAAGAGCAGTAAGTCCGCATGAGAAGGCCAGACAGGAGCTTCTGAAGAGCACTGAGGCCAGCACTAAGGAGCTCAAAGAGGTCAAAGAGCAGACAGAGAGGCTAAGAGAGATAGCGAAAGGCT
This sequence comes from Protomyctophum bolini, assembly GCF_963924005.1. NCBI lineage: Eukaryota > Metazoa > Chordata > Actinopteri > Myctophiformes > Myctophidae > Protomyctophum > Protomyctophum bolini. The sequence goes on along the minus strand of NC_137862.1, from coordinate 53,146,700 downwards.
TGAACACCAAGCTGGCTGCACTAACACAGCAGCACTCAAAGACTCAGGAGGCACTGAAAGAGAAGGAGAAAGGTGTTCCTTCGACCAGGAGAAGAAGCAATTGGAGAGCCAAGTTACGGAACTACAGGGCACTGATGCCAAGAAGGTTGAGGAGGTGGGCAGGTTGAACGAGAAGGTATCGGGGCTGGGCCAGGAGATTGTTGCTGATAAGAGTCACACAGCAGATCTCCAGAAAAGCTTAGAGCAGAGCCGAGAGAGCCTCACCAAAACTGCAGTCTGACTCCTATGGAAAAGAGTCTGAGGTTTCTGCACTGCGCCAGGACCTCAAGACATCAGAGGAGAAACTAAAGCAGGCCCAAGAGGAGCTGGCTGCCAACCGCACACATCAGAGGGTCCTGGAGGAGCAGATCCAGGAAGTGAAGACAAGCCGTGCCTCTTTGGAGCAAGAGCTGGCCAAGCGGGACGGGAGACTCCAACAACAAGACCAGGCCCTAACAGAACTCCAGAAACAACAAGCTCTGGCTAAGGATGGGATGGAGAAGGGGAAGGCCAGGAGTAGATGAACTGACCAAGGCCAACAGCAGCTTGGAGAAGAACACCACCGGACTGACTGCTGAACTCAAAACTTTAGCGGACAAAAGTGATAAGGAGTTGCGTGAGCTGCGGGAGGCCAAACAGCTGTTAAATAAATATGCTGTGTTTCCCTTCAATGCAAAACATTTTCAATATATATATATATATAAAGAACACAATATACAAATGCTTACAGTAAAATCCTATAAATACAATAATAATGTCCATATGTCTTTTGAAAACACATGATTTCGAAAATCACCTAATTTAAATATGTCCCTGTGACCGACTAGTCACTACCCAGGGCAAGGAAGGACACAACACAGTGCAGCTTTCTTAAATACACTGGTTTATTCCTCTCAGTTCATGGAATAATTCACATTAATATTACTTTACACAGAAGAGCAGATAGCTCTCCATGGACAACAGGTGCACAGCCACACCCACCTCTGAGCCCAATTCTAGTTTGACTCAGGCCAGGTGTGACTGCTTAAATCAGTCATCCTCCATCTCACAGTTCTACTATAAATAACACACCAACTAAGCAACCAACACAGCAAGGACGACCTAGAGAGATAGACACAGAGACACAGAGAGACAGAGAGACAATGGCGACTGCAGGAAAAAAGGCCAAATATGATGAAACAACTCGAGCAGAAGGATTCATTTTTAACAGTTCAGAAATAAGAATCAGCAAGAAAAACCAAAAATACTTCAACTTCACCATTCAAACCGGACCAGACCACTACACCGACTGCTGCTCTTTCGACATCACTCACCATCCCGTCATACACCAAATGCAACAGGACAACACCCCAGCCAAACTCGCTCAAATAAAAAAGACCATCAACACCTGTAAGTTGAATTGCCTACATTCACTCATTTAACATTTGCTATTTTAAATGCCTATATACTTACAGTAAAATAACTAACAAATATTACCATAATAAATACAATGTGTGCATTTTGTCTTACAGTCACAAATCAAGACAGCATACTGCTCTACAACTACAGCAACATCATGTCCACATCAGTCCCCCACTTCCCCAGAAAGAACCCATCAGAAACCTTAACCCTGAAACAAGTATCACGATTTTCAAACCAGCAAAAAGTAAGTAGGCCTACTGAGTTAATTTTTTATTCTAACTACCACAACATAGAATACATTCACATAATGAAATGTAATTCTGAAGGTGGATTCTAACAATAGTTTTTATAGAGTAGGCCTATAAAGTGTTTTTTTTTTTTTCTGTTTGAAAAATAAGCACCGCAATTAAGCTAAGATGACTTGATAGCCAATAGGCATAGCTTAACTTGCCAAGACTGCAGTGCAAATGACAATGAATATGCCTATTCACTTTTTCTTATGGCTTCTTAGGCCTCATTCAAACGCCAATCAGACAAATATTTGGTTGTTATTTTTAGGACACCACAATGCTTTTCCAATGGGACACATAGTTTGACCAAACATTTGTGTTCGATTGCTGGTCTGATCGTTTGTACCTTTGTTAAATTGACGTAGAATGATCAACATTTGCCCTACTCTATGCTGAATTGAAGTGGACTCTGTCCAATACTTTTTTTTCCCCCTCCCTGTCAATGTTTGGGTTTCCAAGGCTATACAACACTGACCATCATCTATCAAAAGTATAACTAAATAATATACTAACGTCTTTTCTTTTCTCATCAGATTGGACAGATCACTTTCACAGTTTTAAAAATTCACCCCTCAACAACCGGAGACACACGCAGCAGCGGACCCATGGCACTACAGTTAATTGAAATAGCAGACACCACACACAAAGCACAACTAGCACTCTGGGACACACACATAAACACATTGCACATAAACACATCCTACACCGTCACCAATGTTACTCACCGCACATTCCCCACTTCATCACTAACCACCACCAAATCTTCCATAATCACACCCCTTCCCTCACCACTAGTCATTCCCCCCTCAATTCACGCACTTGAAATAGACACCCCATCACCAAGCACTGTCACGGGAGAAATTGTAGGAGCACAAATCACAGATAGTATTAAATGCGCACTTTGCCATCACACCCATCACTCTTTTGACCACAATAAAGCCACAAACACCTGCACTCACTGTAACATGACACAAAAACACACCGATTTAAAACACACAATTCCGGCACCATAGTAATAAAACCCTCACAACACACACCACTCACCAAACTTACACTCACAATGGGCCCCATAAGCACTTATTTAGACACATACAAACTCACTAACCTCACAACAGCAGCACTTCTCACAGAGCACTTTTTGGACCAAGAGCACATCACTATTCAATACACTCCATCACTTAGTATCACATCCATAACACACTCCATAACACACCAAACACCCCCAGAGCGCACCAGCAACAGCACCAGCAACAGCCCCACCAAGTGAACAGATTTTTTTTTTTGCAGCTTTTTTTTTATATCATGGAAATTGTTTGTTTTGTTTTGTTTTTTTTATGGTTTCAGTCATCCTCCATCTCACAGTTCTACTATAAATAACACACCAACTAAGGAACCAACGCAGCAAGGGCAACGGCATCAAAAAAACAAAGTACGAAGAACCAGACACTCAGGCACTTGGATTCATTTTTGACACTCAGCAATAACAATCAGCCGGAAGAATAGCAAATATTTCAACTTCACACTACAAACCGGACCGGATCACTACATTGACTGCTGCTCTTTCTCCATATCTCAACATGGAGACAGGACAAAACACCAACAAAACTAACTCAAATTGAAAAGTCTATCAACACTGGTAAGTTAAATTGCCTACATTCACTCATTTAACATTTGCTATTTTATATGCCTATAGACTTACAGTAAAATAACTACCAAACATTCAATTCCCACTGACAATGAATGGAGAATTTTACATCATAGTGTTGTGATACATGCACTGGCTTCAACTAGTTTTTAAATGTATATTTCAATTATCCTATTTACCTCAAACGTTATTTAACTTCTATCCCTTCAACACAACGTACCAGACACTCCACTCAGGTTTATTTTAATGTTCCTTTGGTTAGTATTGAATTTTCCTTTAAAGCCCCGACAGACTGGAATACTTTACCAAATAACATTAGATCCATCTCATCATTCCCAGTTTTCAAAAGTGCATTGTCTTCCTACTTCAAAGTCTTATGTTCTTGCTTTCAGTAAATATGCCATTATATCACCATGTTTATTCCGTTATTTAATTATTTTATTTTGTATTACTATTATCATTATTTAATTATATTATATTTTATTTTTTTGCACTCACTGCATAGGACATAGAATCTTCATATTGTGCTACATTATATTATGGGATTCAAAGCCGTAATGAGGTTGTAAGGTTTTCAAGGTTTCAATGTTTAATGTTTTGTCCTGTCGGGAGCCCCTCGAAAACGAGATGGTACATCTCAAGGGGTCTTTTTCCTAATAAAGAAACTTTAATCATCATCATATCTGGGAACCGATAATTCTACATATTTCATGTGTGTTCCTGTGTGCTCATCCTGCTGTCACCCACATGGGTGTCGATCTGAGACCCTCTCAGGAGACTCCTGAGGTGATGGCTTGTGGGCGCTTGTTTTTACTTCAGGCTCCCACACCCGGTCCCATGTGGTGATGGGCCTGGCCATTTGCTATGTGCCTCCTGGAGCTATTTGTATGACAAAGGAGTTTGTTGACACAGGGGCAGACTATAGGATGAAAGGGATTTATCTCTGAAGTGTATGCATTTTCTGACGACACCCTCCACTGATGTAAACTGCTTAAATAAGGTACTAGAATACGATTACTTGGTCAGTTGGGGCTGGTCGCTATACCTGTGGCCAGCCAGGCCCCCCTGTTTGAGCCTATATGCTGTGTGTAAGAGCCATAGTGGGGGTTAATGAGTCCTATACAATGCACCTGTGTGATATTGCCACGTTGATTAGCAACTTATATTGTCTGGGGACTGGGGGGGTTTGCTGGCAGTGTGAAGTGAAGCAAAAGAAGAATAATGCCTTCCTTTTCCTTCTCCAACCCATCTTTGCTGCCAGTCTTCCATCACCTTCTTCCATATCACTGATTTAGCCTCTGCTTTACTTATATAAATCTCCACCTCTATTTCCTCACTTAGCAGTGCTTCCTTGGCTAACACATCCACGGTTTAATTTCCCTCAATCCCCACATGCGCTGGTACCCACATGAATATGTATTTCCACTCCCTTTTGGATCAGGTTATAGCGCACGTGCACGTGAAGCACCCGATACATTAAGTCTTCTCTGCTCTTTGATCTGAATGACATCAGGCTTTTTAGTACCGTGCTCGAGTCTGAGCACACCGCCACCTTTTCTGGTTTGACTTGCACTGACTAGCTCTGCCTGCAGTCTCCCCTTTATAGGAGAGGAGCCTACCACCAACAGAGAAGCAATTAAACATACGCAGCTTATCTACAAGCTCACAGATATCAGCTGAACATGAATAAGTAACCCAATACATAGATATTCTATTTTAGACTAAAAATCATATGGGTTTGCATTCGTTTTCCCAGATAATAGAAATACTTTGCTCATTGACATTGTGAAACACCCCTACTCCTCAACAGTACTTGGCACCTTCCCCCCCCTTCTTAAAGGGTAAGACCACTTTTTTGAGGTTTGGGTTGTGTAGTTACTTTGCCATGATGCAACTCCAAATGTGGACAAGAAATAAAAAAATACTGCTCCAGTGATTAGAAATTGATAATTCAAAATATGCTCCTCCTATTTTTTTTTTGCATTTCAAGAAGACTTTTATTATATACTTATGGAAAAGTTGTATTATGTTTTTTGTTTCTCAGGATTAGATCCTTTTTTGCAGTTTCTTTACTTCAGTCCTGATGATCTTGTTCCTCCAGTCTTATCTCCTGTAAAGGGGCAGTCGGCCAACCGTGGGGCCTGGGGCTGGGGCCACAAGGGCTGGGGCCGGGGCCACAAGGGCTGGGGCTGGGGCCGGGACCACAAAGGCTGGGGGTAGGCCACGGACCACTGGAGCTGGGGCCAGGCCAGGCCAGCTAGAACAATGGCCAGGGGTCCAGGACCAAGAATGAAGTCATAACGGAGGTCCTGGGGAACGTTCCCATTTGACCCCTGGGCCAAGGGCCTTGACACGGTCGGCTGCAGTTGCCAATTCATGGTATCGTATGTTTCCACGCTGTCACAAAAGTACAGTAAAAATGCGGGATTTCTCTTGAGTCTTCCAAAGTCACTCTTTTAGTACGTAAACAAACACAAACAAAGTTGATTCAGACACTATAGAGCATCACCAAAACTCATGTGGTTTTATTTTTTCATAAAAATGTTAGATTCCTGTTGATTTTACTATTTGAAGATCTGGATCCGGATCCACGGATCCAGTCCGGGTTTTCTTCCCAATAAAATGGACAAATCAACAGGAAGATAACATTTTTATGAAAAAATAAAACCACATGAGTTTTGGTGATGCTCTATTTTTTGTCCACATTTGGAGTTGCATCATGGCAAAGTAACTACACAACCCAAACCTCAAAAAAAGTGGTCTTACCCTTTAAACTGAATGGCTGAGCCCTGCTCTGGAGTCTGGACTGGTTCAGCAGCTCAGATTCAGATAGAAGAGTGCCATCACTGGAGAGGCCATACAAGTGACAAACACTGAGCTAACCACAGGTGACAATAAACTGAATGTTTTCCCTGCAAGTCTGTGTGTATCATTTCATTTGTACATCATTATGAAACCTGAATATGTTGTGAATAAATTGTGAATGCATTCATCAACAGTATCAACAGTAACTTTGGCATGCTACTAGTCCTGCATACTTACACCTAGAAACCCCGTTCAGGTTCATCTTATGGTGGACATGTTTGCCTGAAAAGGAATCTTTGAAATGTTTCATAGTTTTAGAGATATAGTGCTTTCAAATTTGATGGGACTCAATGGAAGATATTGGCACGTCAAAAAATCACTTTCACCTAGAAACTCCATTCACACTTTTTATAATTCAGCTTACTGTGGAGACACATGCTGGAACCTTTTACTTTGAAATGTTTTATAGTATCTGAGTTATTTAACGTAAACGCCCAATGCATTATCAATGGCAATAGCACAAACTTTGGCATGCTACTAGTCCTACATACAGTATACTTACACCTAGAAACCACATTCAACCCTATTTGGGTTCATCTTACGGTGGACATGTTTGCCTGAAAAGGAATCTTTGAAATGTTTCATAGTTTTAGAAACACAGTGCTTTCAAATTTGAGAAATGTATAATGGGGCGCAATGGCAGATATTGGCACGTAAAAAAATAGGTGAAAAAATCACTTTCACCTAGAAACTCCTTTCACACTTTTTATAATTCAGCTTACTGTGGAGACACATGCTGGAACTTTTTTACTTTGAAAAGTGTCGTAGTTTCTGTTTAAGTTAAATCACTATTTAAGTTAAATAACTATACGTTTGCGTGTGCGTGTGCGTGTGTGTGTCTTCCGAAACCATGAACTATATAGCATGTAGTTTTTTCTTGATCTCTCCTCCATAACTTCAGGGATGAAATCCTCCACCAGCATCCTTGACCCTATCCCGCATCAACCCTAGTCATGTCCTGCCTCCCTCCGGCAACATGTAAGTCCTTCTAGGCCTCATTACAGACAGATCTCACCTCGAATGCTCCTGAGATGAGAACATGGGAAGTCAGCTGGGGTTTTGTGGAGGTGGAGGAACTTAAGGACCACTTTAACCTGTATCCTCCTTGGCATCCATTAACACAATAATAATAATAATAATAACACAATAACTTGCCGAGCAGTGGTGGTTATGTATAGCAATACCACAATGAAGAAATACTACAGCCAGTCCACACCAATGCAACGCCTTGCAATTCAATGGAATTCAATTCAAAGGAGCTTTATTGACATGAGAAAACAAATGTTTACATTGCCAAAGCAAGTGTCACAATACAATAAAAACTGTTGAAAATGGGGTATATACAGTTGGAGGGGGTACAGCATTTTGTAAACAGTCACATTGCATCGTTATACTGTACATGTTATAACAGGGTATAAAGCAGTATACAGGAAAAACTCAGATTTAAAGATGGAGTGCCATGTTATTTTTCCACCCTAAAACATGATCATCAGGTCAGGAGTGTTTTCTTTTTTGTTTTTGTTTTTACAAAATCTTTCAAAAATGGCTGTTCAACAAGCTCACATCATGTCTAAAACAGTGCTTTAATGTATGTTTTGTAATACTACTGTAATGTGTGTGCCCGGCCGGACACATTAGGAGGCGACACGACTGGTGATAGAAGCGGACACAGGAAGTGTAAGCTGTCAGATTTACTCTGTTATTGTGGGCAGCAGTGGAGCTCCCGGTTGGCGCGCAAGCCATGATTACGAATAAATACATTCTACTTGAAAATGCAGCACGCCTGAAGACTGTCTACTTGTTGTGTGAGTGAGCGGCACGTTACAAATTGGTGGCAGCGACGGGACGTTCTAATCTACGCACTACACAGGCTCTAGCTAGAAGCTAAGAAGCTAAACGGCTAGCGAGCCACTCACGTCTTCAAGGCAACTTGATAACAACGTACGTACAATGCCAACGGGTACGGGGGATAATGAGGCACCGGAGAGCACAGCCTCTTCAACGGCACCGGCGCGGGATCGACGCCCGGTTATTATGCCAGAACCTTTTGATGGAAAAGTGGGCGAGTGGACTGCCTGGATGGAGCAGTTTGAGTTAGCTGCTGAGGTTAATGGTTGGAGATCCGCCGAGTGTCTGAACTTTCTAATTCTGTCACTGAGGGGATCGGCCAGGATCTTCTGCAGCAATTTACCACAGCATCTGAAAGGGAACTTTGCAGATCTGACTGAGGCTCTGCGGAGGCACTTTGAACCACCTGTGCATGCTGACTGGAACCGTGCAGCTTTTATGGACCGCAGACGCAAAGCAGGTGAGGAGCTGAGGGATTTCGGCTATGATGTGTGTCGACTGGCTGATAAGGCGTATCCAGATTACAGTATGGCTACTCGTGATTCCCTTGCCCGTGATCATTTTATTGCTAATATTGGGAATACTGACATCCGTGTACACCTGCGCAGCAGCAAACCCAAATCAATGGAAGAGGCTATGGCCGTGGCAGGTGAATTGGAGCAGATAAGGCAGCTTGAGGGCCAGCAGGTCCCCCACCACAAGATTAATGTGTGTGGTGCTGCTGAAGATACCACAGACAAAATGACTGTCCCTAAAGAACTGTTGGAGTCACTGTGTGAGAGCGTTGCACAGTTACGGACCGAGGTGAGAAACCTAACTGACAGGGATGGACGACAAGTGATGGGAGGACCGACAGGACCCACTGGAGGAGGCGGACGCCGACCTGCCGGTGAGCAGACACAGGGGAGAGGAAGATCTCGTTTCCAGGGGAGTGACCGGACGCAGTCTTCATCGGCGCCCAGTAGAGCATGTTGGCACTGTGGATGCACCATGCACATGAAAAGAGACTGCCCATATGTGGCCAAGGATGCCCAGGTGGCCACACAGGATCATCATGCCACAGTAGCCTCGGGTGTGGTAGGAGAGGGATTCTACATACAGGCCGGCATCGCAGATGTGGAATACGAGGTGATGGTGGATTCTGGGGCCCAGGTGTCGATGGTGCAGGAAAGGATATGGAGAGAGGCGACAGGAGGCAGGATGGACTTGCTGAGACCTTATTACAAACCTATCACAGCGGCCAACGGACAGCCTCTCACTGTGATGGGGAGGTGGTCTACTGTCATGAACATTGATGGACTGAACCTTGCTGCTGACTTTGTGGTTGCCAGCGACGCTGACCAACGTGCGCTGGTAGGAACTGATTTCCTAGTCAAATACGGAGCAGTGATTGACATGCAGAAACGTGTTTGCACCATCCTGGGTAAGCATGTACCTTTGATCTCACGGGGAGGGACGGGAAGTGTTTGCAGGGTGGTTGTAATGAGTGATGTTGTAATTCCTGCCAGGTCTGAAATGTTCATTCCGGGTAAAGTGGAGGGTACTCTTAACATTGAATGCACAGAGGGTATCATGGAACCATGTAATGAGGTCACAGAGAAAAACAGTGTCATGGTAGCCCGTAGCCTGGGCAGGTCTGATAAGGGGAAACTACCTGTGCGTGTGATTAATTTATCACCTGACCCCCAATGTCTCAGAGAGGGTACAAAACTGGGTGGGTATTCCATTTTTGCAGAGGGCTGTGAAACGGCAATTATTACTTGTTTGAGCAATGATAAGCAATCCCGAACACCCACTCAGCAACCCAAGTGGGAAATAGAGTCATTACTAAAAGTCCTCGATGTTGGTGGTGAGCAGTTGGACAGAAACCAGCTCAGGATGGTGATAGAAATGCTAAGGGCACATGCTGGTGTGTTTAGTACTGGGGATTTTGATTTGGGCCGCACAAAGCTGGTCCAGCACAGGATAGATACAGGGAACACCAGGCCAATTAAGCAAGCTCTGAGGCGGGTTCCTGTCCATCTGCAAGCAGAGTTTGACAGCCATTTGCAGAGCATGTTAGATAGGAGCATCATTCAGCCATCTACCAGTCCATGGGGGGCACCTGTGGTGTTAGTGAGAAAAAAAGACAATACAATGCGGTTCTGTGTCGATTACAGAAAACTTAATGAGAACACAGTGAAGGATGCATATCCTCTTCCTAGAATCGATGAGACACTAGACTCTCTGGCTGGTGCCAAGTGGTTTTCCACTTTGGACCTGGCCAGCGGGTACTGGCAAGTGGACATGCATCCTGAGGAGCGCTGTAAAACAGCATTTTTGACCAAGAGGAGGCTTTTTGAGTTCAACGTCATGGGTTTTGGATTGTGCAATGCACCGAGTACTTTTCAGCGCCTCATGGACCTGGTTTTGGCTGACATGCAATGGACAACATGCCTGGTGTACTTGGATGACATTATAGTGGTGGGCCGGTCATTTCAGGAACATATGTCACGGTTAGAGGGGGTTCTGAGCAGGTTGCAGCAGGCAGGCCTTAAAGTGAAGCCATCGAAATGCCACCTGTTCAGATCCCAGGTCAACTATTTGGGGCATATTATTTCGGCAGAGGGGGTGGCTACTGACCCCTCCAAGACGGAGAGTATAAGGTCTTGGCCTACACTTAAGTCAGTGACGGAGACTAGAAGCTTTCTAGGGCTTGCATCATACTATCGCCGTTACATAGACGACTTTGCGCGAATAGCTGAGCCACTATATCGGTTGACAGACAAGGGGAAGGTGTTTCAGTGGACTCTGGAATGTGAGTCTGCTTTTGAGGAGCTGAAATCAAGATTAACCGCAGCTCCTATATTGGCCTTCCCTGACCCGAAATTGGGGTTTATTTTGGATACCGATGCTTGTGACACAGGTATTGGCGCTGTCCTATCACAAAAGTATGACAGTGGAGAGAGAGTTGTAGCGTATGCCAGCCGTGCCCTGTCGAAACAAGAAAAGAGGTATTCTACAACTAAGAAAGAGCTGCTGGCAATGGTTGTGTTCTTGAAACATTTCAGACATTACCTGTTAGGAAGGAAGTTTTTACTGAGGACAGATCACAGCTCACTGCGTTGGCTCAGTAACTTCAAACAACCAGAGGGCCAATTAGCCAGGTGGTTGGAGCAGCTCGACCAATATCACTATGATATAGTTCACCGTCCCGGGAAACTGCACAGTAATGCAGATGGGGTGTCCAGGCGCTATACTCAGTCAGATAGCACAGGGCAAGATGATATGGAGGTCACACCGTCAGTGGACTTAGATGGGCCACAAGAGGTCACTATGGCACCTGTAGCAAGTGCTGATTGTCAAACAAACATGGACTTCCTCATGGAAGCGCAGAATAGGGATCCTGTGATTTCTCAGTTGAAGGAGTGGAAACAGGGGAATAACACTGAACCTCCTGCTGAATTACTTGCAGGACCTACTTTCAAGCCATTTAGGCAGGTCTGGGGTGCATTACACATGAGAAATGGTGTATTGTGCTTAGAGAGTCAAGATTATGGGACGGATGAAACTATGTGGAGGGGGGTGGTTCCAGAGGAACTAGTCAATGAGATACTAACCTTTATGCACAATGACAAAACTGCTGGTCATCTAGGAATAGAAAAGCTCACAGGCAAAATCAGAGCTAGATTTTACTGGCCAGGCTGGCAGAGGGCCATAAAACAGTGGTGTAAGACATGTGAGGCCTGTGGTGCTTACAAATGTAAAGGTCCGTCCCCCAGAGCACCAATGACGAGCTCTGTAACAGGCCGGCCTTTTGAAAGGATAGCCATAGATTTAATGGGTCCCTTCCCTTGCTCAGTGCGAGGTAATAAGTACATCATGGTTGTAGCAGACTACTTTTCTAGATGGGCAGAATCTTATGCCATACCTAACCAAGAGGCTGTGACAGTGGCCAAGAAACTGGTGGAGGAATGGGTGTTGAGATTAGGGGTCGCGCGCACTCTGCACAGCGACCAGGGTGCCAACTTTGAATCAAGAGTCTTTCAGGAAATGTGCAAAATGCTACAAATGAATAAAACAAGGACCACTCCATATAATCCTCAATCAGACGGGTTAGTGGAAAGGCTAAATAAAACCTTAATCAGCATGCTTAAAGTTTTTGTGGAAGATAATCAGGGCAACTGGGATGAGATGCTCCCATATGTCATGATGGCATATAGAAGCAGTGTTCAGTCTTCCACAGGGTTCACGCCATATAAGGTGCTGTTTGGTAACGAGATTACTCTACCCGTTGATGTAGTTATGGGAACACAAAAGCAGGAGGCCCAATATGTGAGTGAATATGTGCAAAAGATACAGGGTTACTTAAGCACAGTGAGGGAGGCTGTAAAGAAAAATCACCAAAGGGCCACCAATAAACAAAAAGAGTACTTTGATTTGAAGGTAACCCCTCAAAGATATGAGGAGAATGAGTTTGTGTGGCTTCGTGATTATCAAAAGAAGAAGGGCCTATCACCGAAGCTCAGAAAGAAGTTCAAGGGACCCTTCAGGATAATGAGAAAACTGTCGGATGTACTGTATGAAGTGGTACAGTGTGATGGTCCTTACAAAGCTGTGGTACATTATAACAGACTGAAGCCATACATGGGAAATACACAGAACATAAGATCAAGGGATAACCAAATGACAAGAGATGATGATGAGAATCCTGATTTTGTGTTAACTAATGATTCACAGATAGGTCAGGATGCACCAGGGAGAGGCAGGAGGCAATGTGCCCGAGGGATGCACACCAGGCTGCCACTTTGGGGGAGGCCTGTAGCAAGGGAAATAGAGTTAGCAGCGCCAGCAACCCAAGGAGAGGATGTGTACCCTGGGGATTTAGGGGATGAAAACGTGGTCCAACAGGGTGTGGGGAGAGGGACAATAGTAACGCAGGGCCCTGATGAGTCTCCCAATTTAATGGTAACGGAAAGTACGTGTGACATGACCAGGAGTCAGGTGGCTAGGCCACAGAGAAATGTCAGAAGGCCGGTTTGGCAAGAAGATTTTGTACTGAGGTGAAGAATACTGTGTTTCATAAAAATGTGTATTTTTGTGTAAAGAAAATGTGAAAAATGTGTATTTTTGTGTCATGGAAAAATGTGTATTTTAGTGTCATGGAAATGTGTTTTGTTGTATTTCTGTCTGATGCCAAGTGATGTTATTGCAGACTGTGTGTTCAGTCTTAGAAGGGAGTAGTGTAATGTGTGTGCCCGGCCGGACACATTAGGAGGCGACACGACTGGTGATAGAAGCGGACACAGGAAGTGTAAGCTGTCAGATTTACTCTGTTATTGTGGGCAGCGGTGGAGCTCCCGGTTGGCGCGCAAGCCATGATTACGAATAAATACATTCTACTTGAAAATGCAGCATGCCTGAAGACTGTCTACTTGTTGTGTGAGTGAGCGGCACGTTACACTACTACTACTAATAATAATAATAATCTAAAAATGAAAACTAACTTGTAACTAAAGCCGTCAAATAATTGTAGTGGAGTGAAACAGAAACACCATGCCTTGACACTTTATTATCTTTTCACCCACAATGACATTGAAAGTATTTATTTACAGTATGACCGGACCAACATCCCTTCTGGATTGTAGCAGTTATTTTGTGCTTATTATTAAAATATATGATTTGGCAAACAGTGGGGTGCAGAAAGGTGCCTCTGGCGTAAACTGTGCCTGGAAGGTTCCACTCGACTTCATGAATTATGTAATTCTGTCCATGTGAATCATCGCATTGTGGAGAAACTTTAGCAACACATTGCCCGTGTTTACTTGCAGAATGAACTTTAGAATTAGAAATTATGCACTCTACAGTGTATGTATACATGTGTATATACTGTATGTATACGTATGGGGTGAGCATCTGTCCCTTACAAGATGATTCGATACTATCGATACGCATGGGCTACGGTGCTATTCAGATACATTATACAGAACGATTCGTAATTCGTAATATAGTGATAATAATAATAAATAATATCTCAAATTTATATAATGCTACTGTACCTAAAGATGCTTTACAAGGTGAACACGAGAAAACTTTATTAGGGAAAAACTAAGACTAAGGAATACAATTAATTGAAACAGTGGAATGAGATAGCTGGGGAAAAGCTATATTCTAGAGGTGGGTTTGAACTTTGAAGTGCATAGTTTTGACAGGTCTGCCTGCTGTGGACAGTTGACATTAAACACAGGCAGACGCAAGGACAGTCTACCATTCATTGTTAATAATGGAGGCCAACAGCATGAAGATGAAGACGTGTAGCTGCTCCAAATTAATGATATTCCCATTTGTCTTTGTGTCTACCCGTGTAAACGCAGCTTCGAGCGTGAGTGGTTGGGGAAAGGATGGAAGGAGCTAACGTTATGTTGCCCTGTCGTGTGTCCCCCCCACCCACTGTAGTGCGTGCATGTGCACATCTTGTTACCAGGGTGGACCGGGTTTTTTCTCCAAATCACCCATATCACTGAATGCTCCTTTAACCATTCACCTATAGTGAAAATAAATTGATGCCAAGTTGAAAGTGGTTCCGTGCCCAGACAGACCCCTGACTTTTCCACTCCATAATATCTTGGACACCACCAGTAGCAGGCACACAGATGGACAGACTACTGTGGCTCAAGAGGAAAGCAATCGAATGGATGAGGTATTCGAGGTTGCCGTCTCGCGAGCCAGACTGTTGCCTCCCACAACGGAAAGGACGAACATTATGACAGCTTCCATTCTCAGCTTTTGGGATGTGTAGTTCCAGACATTCGCGACTACCATGATCATAATAAAACACTGCTAACAGGATACGGAGCTCTATTGATCCCCACCTCAGTGGAAAACCAACATGGATTCCGAGAGGGGAGAACCACCGTAAGCCCAGACCCTTGCCTTGCAGTGGATAATTGACGAAGTGAGGAAGTGGAGTGTTAGCGTTAGCGATTAGAGCTTGCAGACCTGCGACTTTTGCTACTTTGGAATTGTAATACTGTTTTGGAGGTTTCCACCCGAAAGAGACGGTATATATGAAGTGAATATCTAAACAATACATCCTCTCCAAGCTATACACACGAGGAAAGCTCCTGGACCAGATGTGCTCGAGGGCTCAGCTGGATGGTGTGGGGTGACAAAGCTGTTCTATTCCAACCGTTAACCTGAATGTCCCCAGAGGAGACAACCACTAACGTCCTCGGAGGCCATGGAAGGAGAGAACCACTATCGTCCTCACAGGGCATGGAAGGAGACAACTACTATCGTCCTCACAGGGCATGGAAGGAGACAACCACTATCCATGTTCAGTCAGCATAAACAAAATAATCACACCTGTGTGAAGTGAGGGGCGATCTTATATCATCTTACATTGAGGATGGTGTACATTGAGGATGATGTAATGACGGTACAGAGGATGCGTTTGTGACACTGGTCCACTGAATTACAAAACACCTATAGATAAGTCAAATAAGAATCATGCGAGAGTGCTATTCTTAGACTTTTCTTCAGCTTTCAACACAATACAGTCTGATATACTAGTCTCAAAAATGGTACAGTTTGAACGGAATCCATACTTAATTCACTGGTATGCTTATTTCCTTACTAACAGAGTACAGAGGGTGAAAGTGAACACAACCCTCTCATCAGCATTAACTACTAATGTTGGTGCTCCCCAGGGTTGTGTGGGCTCAGCTGTACTTTATACCTTTATACTGACAGCTGTCGTATTGAGGAATGCCTGTCTTAATGTCGCACTGACACACCAGGCCAATACATTCTAAAATACTCAGATGATACAGTTTTGATTTCTCTCCTAGATAGTTCCAGTGATCCTGGACTGCACCAACACAGAGTAAATAAGGTGGTTGAATGGAGTGATAACAATGCTCTCATCATTAACACAAAAAAGACAGAAGAGATTGTTTTTGGTACACCACCAGAGATACACAGATCCCCCATTACTATTCATGGTGAACCGATCAACCAGGTATGTTCGTACAAATACCTAGGAGTAGTAATAGACCATCTATTGTCATGGAAAGATCAGATTGATTCAGTGTGTAAGAAAACAAAGCAAATAATCTACTTTATAATCTACCTTCGCCGTCTAAGATCCTTCGGTGCTAGTAGACGGATTCTTCCTTTGTTTTTCACTTCTGCTATTATGAGTGTTCTTCAGTATTATACATCACATTCCGTGCACAACCAATCAAATCATTTCTGTGGTACAAACACACCAAGCTGGGCATAGGAGGGGCTAGCGCCCCACAAAAAACACATGGTTATCGAGGCTATAGATCAGCCATGACATGACATTTCTAAACAGTATAAAGAGTGCTTCTACGAAAGGGAGTCCAACGTTTCTCTTGAGGAGACTGAATGGTCTTAATGACCTCTTGAATAGGTTTCACCAGCATACAAGGCACTCATTGATGATTACGTCCTTGCATTCAATATGTTCCATTCTTTCCTCACAGAGATGAAAAGCATGAAAGCACTCAAACAAAATGACTCACAACACTGAGACCTGCACAGTCCTGCAGTAAATAGGAAAAGGTGGACTCCATTATCCAAACTCCTTCGCTGCTCCCTTCAGTTCAGCCGCCCCAGCCAAAAAAAGACTTTCGACTCTTTCATTCCCACTTCAATACACATTTTAAACAAGGCAGGGGTTCTTCAACGTTATTCAGCCCAAGGACCCCTTAGCTGAGAGAAAGATGAATAGTGGACCGCCCACTACATGTTACTGTAAAATTGTGTTACATCCATCCATCCATCCATCTTCAATCCGTAGTCGGTTTGCAGGGGCAACAGCTCCATCAGAGTGGAGACTTCCTTCTCCAGAGCAACATCAGTAACTTCCTCCTGGGGGATCCTGAGGCATTCCAAGGCCAGTGAGTCCATGTGTTTAAATGTCTTGATTAATTGTATACACATGAGGACCACCAGGGCCGGATTTACCCTCCCAAGGGCCCCTGGGCTAGACAAAATCTCAGGGCCCCCCTGGGCTGTGCGGTGCATTTCGGTGCGAGACCCCAGTCGGGGGCCCCCGGGCTGCAGCCCACCCTAACCCAATGGTAAATCCGCCTACGAGGACCACAATCGAAAAACAAGCCCTCCTATATTTTTACACAAAGATTGATGTGTGGGTGTGTTTTCATGCTTTTTGGGAGCCCCTGAGGCATTGTGAAAGACAATAAAAACCATTGGTAGCAATAAGTACAGTATGTGTAACAGTGAAACATGACAATGACATGATATAGTAATTGTCAGGCTTACTGTATACTGTAGCTCTGCAGGGGTCTAGCCATCTAGAAGAGGGTATGTGTGAGTGTATCTGTCTGTGTGTCTGTAGCTAACTGCTGGGGCGATTCAGCAACAAATATGTTGTATGTTTTTCCATGTTTTTTCCCCCACATCATCATGTTTAAACTTTTTTAAATGTTTTATTTCATAGTGGAAGTCAGTGGGGCTCTGATCGAGCTGAAACATTGCTCAAATTTGGAGTCAAACATCATAGGCAGGTCTGATATTTGAAGGTCCGGACCAATTTATAAGGGTTGTGTGCAAAATATCTCCTTTTTTTTCTGTTTCCTAGATCTTAAGATTGTAAAATATATATATAAAACTGTTCATCAATTAAAAACAATATTTTTCAAAACCCTAACTCCATAAACAAAACAAACCCAGCGGGAGACCAGGTGCTGCTTATCGTAATCACTATAAAACACAGGTTCAACCTGGCTGCTCGTAAACTCTGTTTTGCCACATGCAGTCAGCCCTGTTCCACCCTGCATGCAGGCTTAGAGGTTCTGTGTTTTCAGTAATCCTGTATATTTACGATTGTCTCCCGCATTTGGAGTTGCCATCCATTCTGCCTACTCAGGAGTCTGCCTCGCTGAACTGTGATTTATGACTGTTTGAGCTGTAGCTTGTCAGCCAAACCTATTAGCCTTTACCTGAATTCACTCTTTTCCAGTGGTGGAAAATAACGAAGTACAATTACTTCGTTACTGTACTTAAGTACACGTTTTGAGAATTTGTACTTTTATTTACTATTTTTATTTTTCTGTATTTTTACTTTTACTTCGTTACATTTACAAGTCAAAAATCGTACTTTTTATCCGCTACATTAAAATTGGACACCTTTCGTTACTCGCTACACATTTCCACGCGAAATATGCGCAATCTCCGCATTTTCCACATAAAGTTTATAAAGTCATCGCCTCACTCATTCGTTCACATTCACACAGAAGCATGGTGGTGCGGTGCGTTGAAAAAGCTGGACAAGAAGCGCCCGTCTCTCTCTCTCTCTCTCTCTCTCTCTCTGGTGCGGTGAATAAATAACAGCGAGCCGCGCTGTGTGTGTGTGTGTGTGTCTGACGTGCGCTGCATCTGCTGGTTATTGCAGTTCTGTTTTCGTCACATTATGTGACGAAAACAGAACTGCAATAGCAGCAGATGCAGCGCATGTGTATGGGACTCACATACACATCTTAACGTCAGGAACGTTACACGACTCACCCATCCAGGTGATTGCAATAATAATCACTGTAGGCCGTCTTTACCGTGCATTGCATGTAAACGTCTGTCGAACGGGATGGTCGTTAAAGTTGATATCGGTTTCAACTTTATCCCCCAATAATGAAATCCACATTTGTGCATAGGCCTATAGCCTACTGTAGGCTTTTTTTACTCTATTTAGAAGACATTTTCAAGCTCTTGCTAATGAAATGATCGATTATTTTTATGGAGAAATCATTTTACATGCATCTCAATGGGAGACAGTTTGCCCTGCAAAGTGGAGTGGGTGGGGCTTAATTAGTGAAGGGCTAATTATAATGCGTGAATTTTAAGCAATTATAATGTCTGTTTTGCAAATTGCAATGGCTCTCCCCATTCTCCCCTAATTCTGAAATATATATTTGTGTGAGCTTGCTTGCACCCTGAGTTGTTTGTAATGTTTGTAATGATAATGAGTGGCCAGTTTAGTAGTGTTTATCCCAACACAAACATTAAATGCCATTGATAATGAATGGCCAGTTTCGAGACGAGTGTTGAAATAAAGCCACTTTTGGACTTCATTTCTTTGTAGGCATTTTGAAAAGCATGTTGTAGCCTACTTTTTACTTGTACTTTTTACTTTTTACTTGTACTTTTTAATTTTTACTTTTATACTTAAGTACATTTTTACACCGGGTACTTTTTGTACTTAAGTACATTTAATTTGAGGTACTTTTATACTTTTACTTAAGTAACTTTCTTAATGGGTACTTTGTACTTTTACTTAAGTCATTTTCAAGTAGAGAATCAGTACTTCTACTTAAGTAAAATATTTTTGTACTTTTTCCACCACTGCTCTTTTGTCTCATGCACCCTAGCTGTCCTCTTCTTTGGATGGTCTATTAGGCTTGTAATTAAAATAGGCTTGTATTATAAATATACTTACCGTAATTAGTGTGGTTGCCCTAAAGGGGCAACCAGACTCTTGTATCTGTAACACTTATTATTCCGTATTCTTATTCCAAACTGGAGTAAGACAAAGTTTGGCGCCCTACAACAACAAGAAGTTTTTGACTGTACGCACTTGAGCCATATGTCAAATTGAGCGGAAAAATCGGGAATCGTGTGCTTGTACTGTGCGAAGAGAAATGTTGTATATTTTATTTGATATGAATTTATTAGTGAATTAAATTTCCCCATTGACATGAATGGGGAAATGCAAAAAAACACATTCAAGTATTTTTCCCTCTGAGACTGTAAGCACTATAGTTACAAAACTTGGAGGAATATTTCCTAATTATCACTAAAATTAATTACAATTATAATTTTTTGGGTCGGCCTCATGGTGGCGCTATAACATCCCACTTTACCTTTTGGCTCATAACTCTTGAACCGTAGGTCGTAAAATCACCATTATTTTTACCCTGGATTCCTTGGGTCATGACGCATCTCCCCATATAGGCCACGCCCTTTTCCGCCATGATGGATTTTCCGCCATTTTGAATTTTGTCCAAAACACACTTTTTGCTTTTCCCACTACAGATTTTGTCCAAATGTCACAGAAATCGGCACACGTAACCTCTGGACCCATACGATTAAAAAACCAACTTCAGAATTTCGATAGTGCGTATCGTTCGGCCGTAATCGTCGTCCGAAGTTAGTAGGAGGGGCCTATATCACGAAAAACGCCATAAATCACGAACGGAATGTCCAATCCATCCCAAATTTGAATCGCATGTCCGGGGTGGTTCGTTCGACCGAGTTCCGAAAGCATTCCATTTTCATCCACAGGGGGCGCCGCAAACGCGATAAATGTAACCGTCTGTCGGGAAAACATGAATTTCGGGGGTCAAATCCCCTCCGAATTACTTACACGCGATCTGAGGCGTGACTCGAAACTGTAACAGGCTGGCAATGTCAGCGGGAGGGGTATATATGTAAGCCACTGCGGCAACCACACTCTGCAATTTTTTAAAATTGCGACCTTTCTAGTTCTGTTTGTGTCTGTGTTCTGCATCAGGGTTCAGAATTTCTATTGTGACTGTGTGCTGTTTTGAGCTTGTGGATATGCTACTTTTGCTATTTTTGAATTGGAATCCCGAGAAGTAACAGTTTTGGACATAATGAGGTCTGTCTCCACCCGACAGAATTCAACACATCAAGTTGTGTTATCTGGCTTCATTAAACCCGAAAAATCACAATACAAAGATCATTATCAATTTCTTAAAGGTAGTGTAGACAAGTTTCCAGCCAAAATTTAAAATATATATGAATGTATTTTGTTGGCCTTTTTTCCCTCTATCTTTCCCTTTATTATGATGCTGAGGTGTTCTCCTGCAACAGCACACTCTCCCTTTGGCCCCCTCTGGCTGAATGCACTGTTTATATCCACTACAGTTTACTACTCGGGACGTCGGAGGGGATTTAAACTTTTAGCCAATTGCAGCGCGAGGCTGTGACTGTGTGTTCAACCCAGCCGTATTATAATGAAAACGTGATGCGATTTCATTGCAAGTATATTATCCCCATATCTTAGTTTCACCATTGTTCATGTGAAATAGTATGTTTATGATTTAATATGTAAGCCTATTGAAATTATGAGAATCGCTATGTATAGCGCATGGTTGGGTGGTCCGGCCGGCTTGAAGCATGCATTCAACCCGTGCTCGTCAACGGTGACAAGCCGTCGCGGATCATCATAGCGATTTTTCTTCATTGCAATGAATAACCGTGGACAAAGTAGTTCACATGAACGATGCTGTAGTGGCTGGGGCATTTGAGGGGCAATATGTTTTATATGCACGATTACAAATATAAGAGAATTGAATTGAGAGCCAGTGAGTCTCCTCCACTACTTCCTACTTCCTCATTTGCGGGACTCGTTGTGTCAGTCTTGTGATATTGTGATTACGCTACAGTTACCCTTAAAAATTGTCAACTCAATGTCATTGTTGTAACTATGATATCGATAGAAATTCATAATTGTTTAATGTCATATTTAGCCATACGAGCGCAATATCCATAGCGTCCCTCCCAGCAGCAACAACAACCCCATAGCCTGAAGTGACCTGGCTCAGCCAATAGAATGACGGGGGGAGGGGGGTGGAGCTAGATTTGAATTTGTTTGGAAACACTCAATCACTTCTGTGTACAAACACTGGAAACTTGTCTACACTACCTTTAAGTCAACTCAGGACTTCCCAATCTAGCAGCACGTGAGAATAACTTAATAGGCTTATGATGTGATTTTCTTTCTTTTTTTAGGCTTTTTGGTTGGAGAATATAAATATTCTCTATGTTTATATACAAAATACTCTCTAAATGTATTCGCTTTGACATACTTTACGGTTCCCCAAATAGCAGATCCTCAAGCTCATCTTTCTTGTTTTCCTAAAAACAACACAACCACTGTGTTGATACTGATATAGTGTGTTCGAGGTCAGTATAAGGTCTCCTGATTCCAGCACTAGCAGATGTGTCGTTCAGCCCGAGTACCTACCTACATATCACGGACTGGACGACTCCCTTTTTCTGCTCAGGGCCTTCTCCAAGGTCAAAAGAGTCTTGTCTTCCATTCTTGTTCAAGCTGGTTGCTCTCTGGCAGGATGCCAGTAGTTTACCACTTCTGCTAGAAGACTCACCCACTGTTAGTTCTGTGTGCTTTATATTATGCAAGCAATGTGCATTTCTGTTCATGTTGTCGCAATCGCTCCTTAAGATAGGTTGTGAACTCATCACTTGTCGGCATTTTATTCTAACTGTTAATAAATTGAACATCGTCAGACCAGACCTGATCCAGATTGATTTATTCTCACAATGTGCTGAAAAGTTGACAAACAGCGTATATATCTCATCAGAGGGAGTAACCTCTTATTTGGCCGCAATACAACAACCATGTACAGTAATAGTGCCCTTTATACGCATCCTATACAACATAGACTAATTGACACTCTTGAAGGCCTGAACTTCTCCTTCCATGACCTCTAAGTCTGTTTACAAGACCGCCATTGCAGCTGAAAATAAAATAAAGATAAAATTGTCATTCCCACCATGAAAATACATCTGACATGGCTATACGAAAAAGCACAATGAAATGGCTTTGATATTGCTTGCAGCCAGATCATGGCTCAAGAAGCTGACATACTGTAGAATGTAGATAACTCCCTCCCTCTGATGAGAATCTAATCTGATGGGTAAAAATGGTTAGTCCTAGTCTAGTCTGCTTTGTCTTATGTCATTATATCAAATAAACTAGTGTCTATAGTTATGAATGTATCGGAAGTTGTCCCTTATCTGTTGCCCTATACTGTACCTTTTATCACATTTCAACTTATAATATATTACTATAATATTACTATAATATTACTTGCCATTTAATATACAGTAGGCTAACATCCAATTAAACTGCTTTAATCATAACAACACAATGTTTACAATCACAAACAGGCGCTCTAACGGAATTTATTATTATCAAAAAGAACATTGATGTTGTCATAATAGTCTGTATACAGTTTGCTGTTGAAATCCAGTTTCCATTGTCTGTTTCCTTACAGGTACTTATGATGAAACACTCATCCTTACCAGGCTCGCTGCAGTCGCTGGCTGTTGAAAATTACCATCTGTTTACAGGAAAAAGGCACACAGCCAAAAAAAGAAAGAAATCCTGGAAGTGGAGAGCATGATACCCTATAGGGGACTTCAACGTGTTTCAGCCCACAGACCCTTAGCGGAGAGAGATGAAGCAGGGGCCCACTACTTGTTATAGATTTCACTTCAGAGCTTCATAGACTTGTGTAGCATTGTGTTGGATTCATGTCCACGTGTGTGACAGTTAACATGCACTTAAACTCGTACTTTGCATGCTCTTTTTTTCCACCTACACACCAAACTTCTTTGATCGAAAATGGCCGATCTATAGCTTGTAAATCGATACAAGATTTCTGAACAGCAGCGATCGAAAATAGCCATCGCAAAAAGCAATAACGGGAAGGAGATGCATGCTGTGCCACGCGTCATATTTAATTGACGTGGCTTTGACATGACAGCTCTGAAGCAACAATACGTCCCCTCGTATCTCCTCCTTGCCTCCTGCACGTCTCAGGTGGAAGGGACTGAGACAGGCGAGGAAAAGGAATGGAGAGGATGTACAAACTGAGAAATGAGACGACTGGAGAGGAGAGACAGATGTGTCAGGAAAAGAGAAACAAGCCAAATAGATCACCAGCTCTCAGATGTCCTTTAGGTTCGTGTTTTTTATTGTCGGAACACACAGGCAGCAAACAGCGCGTGTGTTTTGGCAGAGGCTTTCTCAGGGGGTAAAGACATCAAACACATGGTGTGTCACGTAAGCCCCTTTCCAGGGAAATGTCCAGGGAATCATTGTCCGATGTTGGCCTGGCTTTCACACATACCCATGCAACAGGAGAATCGTCTGTTTCAGATGCTTTCATAAATGAAGGTTAATAGCACGTTTGATAAGGTGAGGGGGTGGTGTCTAGGTATTAGACGCACACATTAGCTATACTCCCACTCAAATATTACACGGAGACACCGCCTGAGGGATACGCAATCTTTTTTTTCCCGGTTTCCTTCCACAGAACATGACAGATAAATTGAATTGCTTGACATGCAGTCTCCCTTTGATGCACCCATGCAAAACAGAAAGGAAGCGTCTCTCCTATACACAATGGGCCTAATGTAGACGACAAGCTACTGCAGTGTAAGTGACACTGTTAAGGACATTAAAGAAAATAATATGTTCTGTAACGTTGTTAATGATTGTAATGAGATCTGTGCTACTTGTGTAATTATGGTGTTCGTGCACTCACAGCAAGATCACAAACAAATCAGTATGCAATTAACATGTCTGTTGATGTTGCTAGTCGATCTATTATAAAAGTCAACTGAGCTGAGCCTGCTCGCACGCACGCACGCACGCACGCACACACACACACACACACACACACACACACACACACGCACGCACACACACACACACACACACACACACACACACACACACACACACACACACACACACACCATATTTCTTAAAGTTATGGATTCCCATGTCATTGTTGTAATAGTGCTGAAAAGGCCCTAATTGGTTCAAGGAGAACATCTCATAGACTGTATACCAGCATCCCGGGCTATTTGAGGCTGGGAGCCACCCTCCGAGCATGCCTGGCGGGGCATGTTGTTTTATATGGTTGTTTAATTGACTTACTGTTTACAATGGGAACGTGTTGGGGGAGACGTTATGTGTGTGCGTTATGTGACGTTTATCTGTTGTGTCTATTATGTATGTGTTCATGTGGTGTTATAATGAGAGCTGTCTATCCAAAGCCGCTGTGAGGTGTGTGTGTGTGTGTGTGTGTGTGTGTGTGTGTGTGTGTGTGTGTGTGTGTGTGTGTGTGCGTGTGTGTGTGTGTGTGGAGGTGGTTTTGGGCCTGGTGGTGTTATACAGTACTGTATATGGAGTGTTGACGAAGTGCACCGTCGACTGGAACTAGCAACTCTCACTAGCAACAAATAAAAACGTCTGGGTTTCCGAGGCTAACCGTCGACAAACTTGGCACAAACACTGGTCAAAGTCATGGGTCTGCCATGCGAACACTGTGTACAAAGAAGCTCTATACGCACACCAAAGTCCTTGTGGCGGTGCGGGCACACGGGAGAAAACTGTAGAGGAGATCTTGGAGAAAAAACAAGAAGGTGGCCCGCTCACACCAATAGCCAGAGTGCCAATATTTATTAGGACAGCCGGTAAGACAGGAATGTATCCAACGTTTCGGCGATTAAGCCTTCATCAGGGAATACCGGGCACATAATGGTTCACACTTAAATATGGTGCCAGAGAGTCACGCAACCAATCAGAAGGGGGTAGGGGAACACGGGTTAAATAACCCATTCTGACCTGAGATCAGATTCTAAAAATGTCTTCTACATCCTGACAGTTTTCATTGTGACCTGAGATCAGATTCTAAAAAATGTCTTCTATGTCAGTCGCTCTTCGATTTTTCAAAAATAGCAGACCTACAAGCTCGTAGCGCGCCACTCGGTGGCCGCTGGGGGCCCAGCCAAAGGTGCATCGTTGTTCCTATCCATACCAAACTTGGCAGGGCTCTGCCATGACAGTCACTCACACCGGGGGCCATGTTTGACCCGCAGGGGCTAGCTATACAGGCACTCCACAAATCCAATCCGGCATAAGAGAGTGCACCATAACAACCTAAATTGCAAACATATTAGTACCACACTGTTAGAATATAATAGTATACAGTATTAAAATGTCCTTGTGGGTGGACGGCGGATGTCACAAATGTCCATTACATAGAGATTATTCAGGTACACCGGCAGATATTGAAATAGCTGATGTTCTCCTCACAAACTAAACACGCGCCATAACACTTTAAACTAGTTATTTTGAAAGTACACTTCTCTATTGTTTGATTACTCTGAAAAGTAAGTGAAAAGAGCGAGAGTCTAAAGACTCTATAATGGTGTGAGAACCCGCAGTCTACTATAACTCTACATGTGAACTCCTAAGAAGAACAGAACACATCCCCAGGACAGTGCAGAGTCACTTTGTTACAGCATAATAACTGCTCTTTAGCAAATCCCCTAAGAAGGATAATACATTCAAACTGGAATCTTATTAAAAGTGACCCTTTTCTCCTCCATTTCTCCTGACCCTTCTAAGATGGCTTTTAAAGGGACTAAGCTACACAAACCATTAAAAAGAACAATCAGTCTGTGTGTGTGTGTGTGTGTGTGTGTGTGTGTGTGTGTGTGTGTGTGTGTGTGTGTGTGTGTGCGTGTGCGTGCGTGCGTGCGTGCGTGCGTGTGAGTGTGGTGTAGGCACGCCTAATCTCGTAAACCACTCGGCGCATAATTTCTTGTGCACGCTGCCAGTAGGCAATGGAAGTAAATCCCTGAATATTAACATATTTCCGCTCTTGCGTGCGTGTATGTGTGCTACGAGGCCAGGTTGCACCGCAGATCCGACCAATATGTCCATATATGGAGATCTCTGTATCGATCAGTCATTGTCCCATGCCCATATGCCCCCTTCTGTGCCCATATATGGAGCCGACTGACGCCGTGACGACACGTTGAGGTTATTAATATCAAGAACATTGTGGTTAATTCCTCCATATTTGGTCAAGAGTGATGTAATCAAAATGACATCGTCACCGGATATATCGCACTGAGCACATTATGCGGATACGTGCACATGGGTGCGTGTATCCGAACGCACCCGTCAGAACTTTGTAGCTGCGGGCATTTGTGTTAGTGACTGCTGTTTGTTTTGTTGATTTACTGTAGAGTTTCCCTCTCTGAGAGGTGACCTGAGTGTGTGATTATTACAGTAAATCGTTTTTGGTTTGCCTATATACATCTCTTGTTTCGAGGTATTATCTGCCTTGTGGGTCCAACCTTTCCTCGTCAGGTGTGAGGGTGACAAAACGGGTCCACAGGGAAGCCATGCCCTTATTATATTAAACCGCTTTTCTTTGTTTTCTTTGTCCTCCAAATTGTAGTCGTTAAACGGATAACTGCTTCTCAGTGTATTCTAGTCCCTTGTGACAGTGAGGAGTTTCACCAGCAGAAGGAACACACTATTCCTCCCAGTTCTACATCCCACTGAACAGGAGAGTACAGCCAACAACAAATTGTGACCAGCCTGTTAAATATATTAAAAATATTTCAATTTATTCTCAATGTGTTTTTAAATAACGGATGAACAACCTCACAATGTGTCGCTGCTGTGAGCTTGTAGATCAGCTATTTTCATTTGTGCTTGTTTTCATAGACCTGGCCACTTGTTTCTCTTGCAAAACTGGTTTTGCCTCTGCTCACAATTTTCTCACATGTTTATGCTCATTAGTTGAAATGGATTCCAAACTGGCATGGCCACGTGTCTGTGCTGCTGAACTCAATCGCGGGCATGTGATTACAAACGAGGTAACTTATAATAATATTTCATTGAAAGGTAACTCCAAGCTTTAATTTACAGCAACATAGTGAAACAGTATTTATTTTCTTGTCTTTCAGACATCGGGGAGAGGAGGAACTGAAGCCACAACAGTTTGAGAACTTCTTCTCTATTATGATCTATTCTCTTTCTCAAATGTTCCTCAGAGGAACTGAACCACAGGCCTGATTTATATTAAGCGCCGTGCCAGCTGTTGTGCCAAATCAATTACAATAGTGCCAATCAAACAAAACACGAAAAGGAAAAGAAGTCTCAATTGGAGAGACATTGGAGTCTCAAATGCCACCGGTGTAGACAAATGTCAGTATTCTCTTTTTTTAAAATTAAGGCTACATACTGGGCTTATATAGACATGAGGCACATTCTAACTGATTTGTCTGGATAAAACGTAGCTGCATGTGTCCTGCACTCCATTCACAATCCCCCATTTAGAACAAGAAAGGAGATGCTAATCCAAAAGACAGATTTCCCCCCAGTGATTAATAAAGCTCCATGATGTGTAATGTATTCCATGTACTGGATTCTGGCATCATTATATATTTCTTCTTCATCCTAGCAAAGGTGAGGCATTGTTCAGGAGAATAGCCTCATTACCCTGCCATACTTTATTATCCTATTACTTGGTCCTGTGACTTCAAACTTTGTAGGATAACGTTCTTCTTCTCATTTAAAGCAATATACTTTATTCACATTCAGCTCCTGGCAGCCCATTGCAGAAAAGACTTGCGTGATGAACCTATACAAGTTGCAATATGAAGCATGGACGGTAAGCTTTAAGATCTGATCTTTTGACTTGGCTATTGCTATGGTCTTGGTCTCTGTGTTGCCCTATAGTCACAGAACATCCATGCGCAAAGCCCATAAACTTCTCTGTACATGTACACAAAAACATAGAAAGTGCTAACGCTGTATAGCCATGGATGTAAACTTGACATTCGGAACCTTAATAAAACTTTATTTCTATAGCATCTTTCAAAATTGCACTGCAAAGTACTTTACATGGACAAACAGCAAAATATGCAGCATAAACATTTATTCACTATCAAGGACCACACCACCAATGAAAACATTTTATACAACAGGTTTATTGATAACAGGAAGAAGGACATGATCATAAACACCACAGCGGGTTGATGATGGACACAGCGCTATTGCACAGCGATAACATCACAGTTTCCCCCCCACTACAGAGCAGAGGATAGACAAAGGTTGATCTTTGGGGTTTGCCGTCTCTCTCTCTCTCTCTCTCTCTCTCTCTCTCTCCTTCTCAGTTCCTACAGTCCGTTCTTCACTAGCTCATGGGCTCCAGTCGTGTCAATGACCAGGGTGGCACGGAACTCCCGACCCGTCACCAGCTCTTCGAGACCCTCTCCTCCATAGGACACCAGTGGGGAGATCTCACATTTGATTGGCAGGTCTGTTCCATCCTTCAGGCTGGGTATGGCGGGCACGTGCGTTCCGTTCTCGTCGATGAAGTGCCCCCCTGCGTTGAGGACCCAGCGGTGGTGGAGCGACATGAGGGCGTGTCTAGCAGTTGTGGGTGTGTCCTTGCCATATTGACTGTCGGCATTCTTGAGGGGAGAAAACTCGTCTTCTCTCAGCACCTCATACACCACAAATGTCTTGGCATACTGGAAGATGTCAAAGACAAACTTTTCCATTTTAATCCCATTGGGTTTGTCTGGTTTGATGAGACGTCCTTGTGTGTCCACATAGGGGATCTTCTTCTGGGCCACGTGGTGCTGCAGTTCAGGTTCATGCTTCTGCACAATGTCTTTGAGGAAGGACAGCGTAAAGAAGTGATTGGCAACGTTGCCGGCGTTGAACATGAGTCGCCCGTCGGCGCTGCGTTTCTCAGCAGTTGCCAGGGTGATCTCACTGTATTCCACCACCTGGTAACGCCCATCCACCTTACAGACCACGCCAACTGCCTCTGTTGGGTTGGTCTTCTCTACCACCTTAGCCCCACAGTCTGCCCCCTTCTGCACACAGAATCCTACAAAGGCGGGGTCAGCCACTTTCACCAGGACGTTGTCCACACAGTACACATGGATGGACTCGATCCCCCTACGGCCCATGTCATCTACGATGCCCTGGTTCCCCAACGACCTGTACAAGCCACCGTTGCCATCTGGCGCCATGGCTAGTTTTCCTTTGCTCTCCAGAATGATCTTTCCACGGTAGTCCATGGCTGGTAGCATGCCCTGCTGGAAGAATATGATATCATTCTTGTTCAAGCCAAAATAGTTGTGGTGGGAGAAAAAATCCTGGGTGGACTCCATTGTCCTCCCGCTGGTCATGATGTACCAATGAATACAGCACTTGGTCTTGTGCTTCTGCTCAGCCAACCGTTGCAGCTTCAGAATGCGCTCAGCCTGGATCTGAAAGAGGGTTTTGTGGGAGGGCAGCCCCACATCATACATGCCTTTGGGGTAAGAAATCCCCAACCTGGTTCCCTGGCCCCCAGCCAAGAGCAAGACAGCAACTTTATTCTGAGCAATGCAGTGCAAACCTACAGCCTCCCACTGTTTGAGGAAGTCTCTGTCTCGCGTTACACTGCCAAGCACCTCTCTAGGCACAGGTTCCATACGGGAGTCAATCTTCTCCTGCTTGCTGCCACTGGACATCTCCATGGCACTCTTGAAGAATCCATTAATCTCCTGAAAGTTCATTGGCTCCAGGTCAGCGGCCATGTCCTCCTGCTCCTCTGGGCTCAGTTCACTCCAGAACTGTAGGAGATGAGACTGACCCGCTTCGGCCAACCTGTGGGCCAGTTTGCTCATGCTGCTTGGTTCCATGTTTACACTTTTGCTGGGTTTTCAGTTATCTCTTCTCCAACTGAGCTGATTGCTTGCTTGGCATTAAGAGCATTGAATGTCTCTCGCAGCACTTGAGTGGAGATTCTCGTTCTCGCGTCTCTTATGTCCAAGCCCTATGCTTGAACACTGGTTAACTGACGGCAAGGAGGTTGTTCAGACGTGTGATCAAATGAACTGAAGTCAAAACATTGTCTGATGAGTTAATACAATATATTTATTTACAGTCCCTGTCTGCACAGTCAGAAAACTGTTTCCCTCCTATCAGCAACACCTGCAATTCATTAGGGACAGGGTTAAATACCCTCCTGTAACTATGGCAACCTAGGCCTTGATTGATAAATTGGCATTGCCCTGTAGTGACATCACAGAGATGATATGGAGGCTCAAATGGCTCTTACACGACTTTCATCAGGTAACCTGATGAACCTGAATGAATGGTGCTTCACACATTCACATGGTGAATGGTTACCTGCTCTAAGAACAATGGTTAAGACCTGAGCCTCCATCTGAGCAGTGATCACATGCAATCAGACACTCACACTGCATAGCAATGGCTGCATTCCAATGCAAATAATACTATGGAAGAACAATCTGCTATAATGTCTCTTTACTGTGAGTGTTGTTTATTACGCAGATCAGAAAGTCATGTTGCAATGAAACTGTTGCATTTAGCATGCAACAATGCACAGGTTTCTTTTGTTTTTCCTTCTCCATCATGTCATTGACAGCATCAGAGCTGTTACTCTCCTCACATGGAATGCAGGCTGTTAAGTAGTCACAGTGTGTGGGGTATATTCACATTGCATTTATAATGTTTGGCAGCCAAATACTATTACAAAAAAATACGTAAGTAAGTTTGACTAAGTAGGCCCTATTAAATAACAGACAGGAATATATCTTAATCGACCAATGTTTATTAAGTTCAGCAGAAAATTTCAAGTCAACTCATTCACTTGATTTTGGACAAAAATATCCAGTCCAGTCAATTGAACAACACGACGACTGTTTGCCTCTTTGCTAGATTCATCCAAACATCAGCCGTCAACACTGGTTATAGCAGATTAAAAATATAGAGGAATAGAACATTTTGTTCTAGTTACTACAAAGTATGTTAGTGCTAGACTAGTGCGTTGTGTGTTTCACTGTGAAAATGATCTATGATACTTGCATATGGATTTTACGACACTCATCCAAAAATAAATGTGTGTCTGCTTTCACCATACTGACACAAAATGCAAAACTCCAAAACAGTGTCACCCATATAAAAAAGTATAACGTGGGAAGAGAAAACAAAAATAAACAAAAAATATGCAGAAATGACATCATCAACACTTGCAATCGATGTGCGAGTGCGCTGATTGGTTTTTAGGTTAATCTTTCTCCAGTGTGAATCTGCATGTTTTCCCACACAGATCACATGAATAGGGGTTCTCTATTCACACCATAGGGTGTGCATTATCTGGTGACTAACTAATAAGGTTGGGCGATATGCCAATTCTTTTCAATCGCCCATCGTCTGTCCAAAAATTGCCGATTGACGATGTATTCGTGTCATAAAAGTAAAGTGAGAACAGCTCACTGCAGGTCGCAAAAAAGCCAGATCTACAAGCTCTCAAGGCGCCGCGCCGCGTGGATTACAGGCGGAGATTAAGTTCAGTGGGTTGAATCAGTAGCTACACGCTAAGCTAACGCTAAGCGCTAAGCTAACGATCTCCGAGCCTATACTAACACTAGCAGCCTGTTTTTTTATTATTTTCCCCCGACTTCACGGGTGGCGCATTGGGATTGTGATGAGACACGAGACAGCAGTGTGCATTATGTTGTGACTGTATATTATTAAACTGCATGAGTCTGGACTCCGGAGCGTAAACAACATGTAGGACATGTAACAGTAGCCTTCCTCGGCTCGGTCCCCCTCGGCTCACAGTGACTCAGTGAGTGAGCATCACGGCTGCGGGGACTGGGACCATACCATTATAACGGGAGGAGGGGGTTTCACCCGGCCGCTGTTACTACTTTGCTGGCCCAAATTGATTCACATGTTGCTCACACTTTACAGGTTAATTGGGCTAATATTTAGCAAAAGAAGAAATCGTCCCGAAAAATCGCCTAATAAAAATATTCAGCGATTGGATTCGTATATTCGCGATTGACGATGTATTCGTATCGTCACCCAACTCTACTAACTAAGTCTGCTTTTGTTTTGTAGCTGGTATGGTGTGTGAATTTTCTGGTGATCCTTTAAGTGAGATTTGGTAATAAACCTGCTCCCACACTGGTCACACATCCCGGCTAAAAATGAGCCTCACCAAGCAACACTCTAGTATCGGTCAAAACAGTAGTCGTGCAATACGTACGGAATTGCAATTCCGTGCTATTTTGCCATATTTCTGTTAGATGGGGTTGGGAATTTTCAGAATTTCACCTTGTGTTGAAGTTCTGCCAGAACCAAGTCTCTGGGAAGTTCCATCGCTCTCGCGACCTATAGCTCACTCTAGGATCATTCCTCCCTTCAACACTACTTTAATCTCATTATCTGGTATCAACAATAGAATTGTAAAAATACAAAGCTAATTAGAGCTAAGTAGAAACTAATACTATATCAATACAATAAAATAAAACAATTCACACTATGTTTTATTCGCGGACGACACCAGGTAGTGGAAGCTGACCTAAAACATTTAAAGTGGTTTGATATAAATAAATTATCATTAAATATAAGCAAAACTAAATTTATTATATTCAGTAATAACAATATAAATGCATCAATCAAACTAACCATAAACAACAAATAAATTGATCAAGTAACCCACATAAAATTCCTAGGAATCATGATTGACAACAAACTCACCTGGAAACCTCACATACTCTTTAAAAACTAAAATATCAAAAACAATAGCAATCCTATATAAAATGAAAGACATCATTAATACAAAATCACTCCAGACATTATACAATTATCTAATTCTACCATATCTATACCTACAGTACTGTGTTGAAGTCTGGGGAAACACGTATAAAACTATATTACACCCCATTTTTATTCTACAAAAGAAAGCAATAAGAATTGTCAACCAGGCTGACTATTATGCGCCAATCAATCCACTATTCATTAAAAACCGCACGTTGAAATTTGCAGATCTAGCCAACCTCAACACAGCAATAATAATGTACAAAGCATACAACGGCCCAGCTAACATTTCCCCGCTAGCTACCGCCTCCCGCTGTCGCCTTCACAGCGTAGCACGCCCGGGCTGGCTTGGACTTCCCCCCGCTGTCGTCGCGACAAACGATCGCGCCTCAGTTAGATTTTCATTCCTCTGCGCAACAGTGTGCATTTAGCTAGCAAGTCATGGCGCGCCGCCTGCGGGAGGCGGTCGCCGCGCGCCGCCGATCGTGTCCTCCGCCGGGCGCGTCGCACGATGTGGCCGCGTCGTTCTTGATCAGCGTGTGCCGTGCGCGCCGACGCGCGTGTAGCCGGCGCCCCGCTTCTCTGCCGCGACTCGAACGTCAGCTAACGAAGGCAGCAGCAGGACAGCGTGGAGCTGTCTTATGACACCACCCCCCCCCCCATATATATTGCGACCCCGCACCCCTCCTCCCCCATGCTCACCTCCCTCCCACATATTTATAGAAACATAATAAAGCAGCAAATGTATACTTAATTTTGTTTCTTTATTAGGAAAAAAAAAGTTACAATGAAATCATTTAGACAGCCATTAAACATAGGCACATAGAAAAAATATGTAAACAACCAAGTTTAGAATACAAGTGGTTGATTTTTATGTAATTTTGCTGAGAATGCACTTTAAGACCACTCTTTGAGAACCACTGGCTTCTAAAATCTATAAAACAGTAAAACACCAACTTTACTGAAACCACCAGAACATGTTGGATAAGATTGTGTCCACATTTCCACACAGTTTTCAGAAAAACCTATGTTTCTATATTAGTGGTTCTCAAATTATGTTATGTCAAGGACCCCAGAAATATTATGAAATTGGCCGCTGACACCTACAGTATCTGAAAATATGTTGTTCCAGGGACTACCCAGAAGCAAAGATGAGTTAAAAACGTTTGCTCTGAAACAATATATATTCAAAGATTTGCACATTTTCAGGATAAAACTAAATAGCAGACCTACAAGCTCGTAGTGCGGTCCCTGGAACGACATATTTTCAGATTGGAGTAAATCGTTTGAACACCAATGATACAGAAACATCTTGGCTTTTCAGAAAACAGTCATACCATTTTAACACTTTAACCATAATTTTAAAAGTCGTTCAGATCTACAAGCTCACGAGCTTGCAGATTTGCTATTTTTGAAAAATCGTGAAAATGTGGCCCAAACACAGTGAACATTTTAACTAAAATCTGTGAGGATTTAGGATGGAATCAGTTCTCAAGTTTAATTTCTTATAAACACCAAGTCTATTCTGTGTGGAGTTAGTTATGTAAGCCCGGTAATGTTGCAATAACAGTTACACAGCAATAAACAGAACACACAATCGAGATTCACCTTTTGAGCAAGAAATCGTGCAGCATACATTCATGAGTCCATTTGGAAACCCCTATAGCGGTGGGTTTGAACCCTTTTCATGCCAAAGTTATTCAGCATTTGAGCCACGGACCACCGTTTGATGAGCTGCCTGCCGTGCCTGTCCGTTTCCTTCCTTTATGAAGCCTGACTGGTGGTGGCCGCCAGCAGAAGTTCCAGAATGCACCCTGTCCAACGTCTCCGGCTCTCAGACCCCAGGTCCCTGTCACTGAAGTCCAAGATCCCCTGGTTTTAGCCACTTTAACCATTATTTAAAAAGCTGTAAGCTGTTGAAAACGAGCTTGTAGATTTGCTAATTTTGAAACATCGTGAAAATGTGGCACAAATCTGTAAATATATATTCTTTTGCAGCAAACGTTTTAACTAAAATCTGTGAGGATTTAGAAGACATATCAGTTCTCAAGTTTAAGTGCTTAAGTCTTTAAAACACCAATTCTCTTCTGAGTGGAGTCAGGAGTTTCTGAGCGTAGCAATGTGTGTATGTCCCCGTGTCTGTATGTCCGAGCACGGAAGCTGGGTGCGTTCCTTGAGGTCTGGATGTTGCGTATAGTAGAGGGTCAGGGAAACCCGACTGGTGGTAGCCTTTCCAGCAGAGGTTGCATTTGAAGTCGATAGGTCTTCCTCCAGCGAAAGTTCGTCTGAAATCACAGAATTAATTAAATAAATTATTTTCACCTTAATCATAGGCCTACCTACCATCACTGCTGTGAAATGTGGGATAACGTTTTGATGGCTGTGAGAACCACTGCCTTAACCCATTTAGACCTGAGGACGCATCTGTGTCGCCTCATAGGTTTTAAACATTATTTTAAAAGCCGTTATCTGTTGAAAAATAGCAGATCTACAAGCTCATAGTGTGGCACAGAGTGCCACAGTACTCATCATAATACACCTCAGTCATTTAAAATGTTATGATGGTAACAATGGTACACAGTTACACATTGTTGAGTGCCAATTTTCTGTCCTTGGTAAAATGAACAATTACCTTAAATTAAAGAACGATGTCTCAGCTCTGTACAGCATGTCACCTTGTCTGTAAAATGAAATCAAATTCAAGTCAAATTTCTTTCAAATGTAACAGCAAACTTGAGGCAAGAGAGCTTGTAGCATGCAACCTTAATTCAGTGGTAGAAATGTTCTTACCGTTTGTACGCCCAACAGATCCAAGTCCTGTGTCTGAAATCACAGTAACAACAAAATGGTAAACATTGTATGTACATAAAATCAATTTGATGAAAACAGAAGATCTACAAGCACACAATGTGCTGCGAGCTTGTAGACCAGCTATATTCAGCATGCAACCAAGTGTAAAAATCAGGCTTAGAATAAAACAACAAAATGACTAAAATGACAAAAATTAAATCAAAATGTGTTGTAATTAGACTAATCTTTATTTGCAATTGTGGCCTAGCAAAAGCACTAACCTTACCGTACCTGCATGGCAATGCTCATTTTGGTCACTGCATCTGCACCTATAATAGAATAACAAAAAAAGTCTGTTTTAAACATTAGCCTACTATGTGATATTTTTTACATTTGCAAGACAGACATTTGACGAAGATTTAGCCTTGCAGACCCCACATACACACAGACCCCATGCTGTATTGATGTGGTACCATAGGAGAAGTTCTGAAAGAATGACAAAAAATGTGATTTACAGCTAAATGCTGTTTATGTAGTCTACACAAGCAACGTATCAAATCTTATCTAATTCGAATAATTGTGTTTAAGGACTTATCAACACAATAAGAAGTTACAAGCCTGTTAAAATAGCATGAGTTATACGTTTGCTAATGCTATCCCCTCGTCCAAACAATAGATTGCCCAGGTAGCTAGGCTAGCTAGCTAGAGGGAAACATACACAGATAAAGATCGAAACGATTCTAACACGTGAAATTACACTACACACGGTAGATATCGGATATAAAAATACACTGACCTTTCAACTGAATTTCTCCGGAGAAAAACTGTGTAAGAACTAATATAAGCATTTGTTGGACGGAGAGTCTTGTCTTCTGCCTCCACCGTACAGCAACAAGTCAACAACAGACTCCGAGAAGCCGCAGTGCATGCCGGGTGAAGCCTCGGTCCCAGGCTTCACGGCCCACGGGTGAATTTACTGCACGACCACAGTAAAGTGTAGAATTATAAATAATAAAAATAAAATTATAAATTATAAGTAAATATAGCTGCAAGAAGAAGTAGAAGAAGAATCCACTTAATTATATTCAATAATAGTTGAAAAAAAAAACATAATAATCCTACAAAATATAATATTATTATTATTGATTTATTTTATACATAAGATGCACATCCTTGTCTGAGAGAGAGAGAGAGAGAGAGAGAGAGAGAGAACGCAAAAGAAAGAGAGAAGAGAGGGGCGGGGGGGGCAAGCCTCAGGACAGCGTCACGAGGGCTGTAAATGCACACTGTTGCGCAGAGGAATGAAAATCTAACGGAGGCGTGATCGTTTGTCGCGGGGACAGCGGGGGGAAGTCCAAGCCAGCCCGGGCGTGCTACGCTGTGAAGGCGACAGCGGGAGGCGGTAGCTAGCGGGGAAATGTTAGCTGGGTACAGCCCTCGTGACGCTGTCCTGAGGCTTGCCCCCCCCCGCCCCTCTCTTTCTCTCTCTCGCTCTCTCTCTCTCTCTCTCTCTCAATAATAATAATAATATTATATTTTGTAGGATTATTATTATTATTATGATTTTGTTCTTCTTTTTTAACTATTATTGAATATAATTAAGTGGATTCTTCTTCTACTTCTTCTTGCAGCTATATTTATTAATAATATGTACCTGCAGACTATAGTAATTGTAACGCTTTAGCCTACTGTGGTCGTGGTGGGGTAAATTCACCCGTGAAGCCCCCCCCCCTCTATGGTGGGTTCTGCATGGGACCGAGGCTTCACCCGCCCCGGCATGCATTGCAGAATTGCAGGCTTCTCCGTCTGTTGTTGTTATGAGCTAGGAAGACAAGACTCCACAACGAAGGCTTATAATTTCGCCGTTTTTCTCCGGAGAAATTCAGTTGAAAGGTCAGTGTATTTTTATATCTGATATATACTGTGTGTAGTGTAATTGCACGTGTTAGAATCGTTTCGATCTATATCTGTGCACGACTGCACGTAACCCTATAACGCTAGCAGAGGGAATAGATTAGCAATAGCTAGCTAGCTAGCTAGCTAGCTATTGCTAATCTATTCCCTCACTAGCTAACAATAGATTAGCTAGCTAGCTAGCTAGCTAATCTATTGTTTGGACGGGGGTTTGCAAACGTATAATTCATGCTATTTTAACAGGCTTAAAAACATCTAGCTCCGTTGGAAAGAAAGAGAAAGCTACTGCAGCTTAAGCGTTATGGACGGTGTTTTATATTATTTAATTTTGCAGACAAACAAGATGACGTTCCAAGACCCAGACGGTGAGCATTGCCATGCAGGTACGTTCTGAGCCATTTATTTTACTCTTCTCTCTGTTCTTGTCTCCTCTAAAAGAACTCACAAAAACTGCCCTGTCTCTGCTCTGTCTGAACAGTTATTTGGTGGGAACCACTGAATTAAGTAATTACTTTTTGAAACAACTGAGCGTTTTTTTACTGAAAACAAATTTCAATTTTGTATCTTTGTCTTTGTCTAAACTTCTCAGGACTGGAACCCTGCGTTCTCTACCACCCTGACCTGGTTTCTACTCCAGTTACATCATGGCAACAACAACAGCAGCTACATAACAAGGTTAAGCCATATATTTTGTGTAACTTCTGTATATATTGGCCTTTGGATCCTGCTGAAAATAGCCGATCTACAAGCTCTCTTGCCTCAAGTTTGCAATGTGTAACTGTGTACCATTGTTAATTTGTTACCATCATGACATTTTAAATTACCGAGGTGTAGAAGGGAGATGAGCTTGTAGATTTGCTATTTTTCAACAGCTAACGGCTTTTAAAATAATGTTTAAAACCTATGAGGCGACACAGATGCGTCCTCAGGTCTAAATGGGTTAAGGCAGTGGTTCTCACAGCCATCAAAACGTTATCCCACATTTCACAGCAGTGATGGTAGGTAGGCCTATTTCAGAATGCCTGAATTTACACTTGGTTGCATGGTGAAAATAGTCGATCTACAAGCTCACGTGTTGTGAGCCCTATACAAATGCAATCCATATCAATTTTGTTCAAATTACAGATGAGGAGGTCACATGGAGGAAGTGGAGATGATGGTGATGGATAAATAAAATGGATAGTAAAAATGGTAAGAACATTTTCACATTTTAGCACAGGAATAGAAATTAGAAAATGGCTGGGTTTTACCCACAGGGCAACTGTTAAGTCATGGATCACAAGCCAGAGAAATGAAAATAATTTATTTAATTAATTCTGTGATTTCAGACGAACTTTCGCTGGAGGAAGACCTATCGACTTCAAATGCAACCTCTGCTGGAAAGGCTACCACCAGTCGGGTTTCCCTGACCCTCTACTATACGCAACATCCAGACCTCAAGGAACGCACCCAGCTTTCCGTGCTCGGACATACAGACACGGGGACATACACACATTGCTACGCTCAGAAACTCCTGACTCCACTCAGAAGAGAATTGGTGTTTTAAAGACTTAAGCACTTAAACTTGAGAACTGATATGTCTTCTAAATCCTCACAGATTTTAGTTAAAACGTTTGCTGCAAAATAATATATATTTACAGATTTGTGCCACATTTTCACGATGTTTCAAAATTAGCAAACTCGTTTTCAACAGCTTACAGCTTTTTAAATAATGGTTAAAGTGGCTAAAACCACGGGATCTTGGACTTCAGTGACAGGGACCTGGGGTCTGAGAGCCGGAGACGTTGGACAGGGTGCATTTTGGAACTTCTGCTGGCGGCCACCACCAGGGCAGGCACGGCAGGCAGCTCATCAAACGGTGGTCCGTGGCTCAAATGCTGAATAACTTTGTCATGAAAAGGGTTCAAAGTTCAAACCCACCGCTATAGGGGTTTCCAAATGGACTCTTGAATGTATGCTGCACTATTTCTTGCTCAAAAGGTGAATCTCGATTGTGTGTTCTGTTTATTGCTGTGTAACTGTTATTGCAACATTACTGGGCCTACATAACTAACTCCACACAGAATAGACTTGGTGTTTTATAGAAATTAAACTTGAGAACTGATTCCACAAAATGTCTTCTAAATCCTTGCAGTTTTTAGTTAAAACGTTCACTGTGTTTGGGCCACATTTTCACGATTTTTCAAAAATAGCAAATCTACAAGCTCGTGAGCCAACAATGATGGTTAAAGTGTTTGAATGGTATGACTGTTTTCTGAAAAGCCTAGATGTTTCTGTATCATTGGTGTTCAAACGATTTACTCCAATCTGAAAATATGTTGTTCCAGGGACCGCGATACAAGCTTGTAGGTCTGCTATTTTGTTGTATCCTGAAAATAAGCAAATCTTTGAATATATATTGTTTCAGAGCAAACGTTTTTAACTCATCTTTGCTTCTGGGTAGTCCCTGGAACAACATATTTTCAGATACTGTAGGTGTCTGCGGCCAATTTCATAATATTTCTGCGGTCCTTGACATAACATAATTTGAGAACCACTAATATAGAAACATAGGTTTTTCAGAAAACTGGAAATGTGGACACAATCTTATCCAACATGTTCTGGTGGTTTCAGGAAAGTTGGTGTTTTACTGTTTTATAGATTTTAGAAGCCAGTGGTTCTCAAAGAGTGGTCTTAAAGTGCATTCTCAGCAAAATGACATCCACTTGTATTCTAAACTTGGTTGTTTACATATTTTTTCTATGTGGCTAAATGATTTCATTGTAACCTTTTTTTTTTCCTAATAAAGAAACAAAATTAAGTATACATTTGCTGCTTTATTATGTTTCTATAAATATGTGGGAGGGAGGTGAGCATGGGGGAGGAGGGGTGCGGGGTCGCAATATATATGGAGGGGGGGGGGTGTCATAAGACAGCTCCACGCTGTCCTGCTGCTGCCGTCGTAGCTGACGTTCGAGTCGCGGCAGAGAAGCGGGGCGCCGGCTACACGCGCGTCGGCGCGCACGGCACACGCTGATCAAGAACGACGCGGCCACATCGTGCGGCGCGCCCGGCGGAGGACACGATCGGCGGCGCGCGGCGACCGCCTCACGCAGGCGGCGCGCCATGACTTGCTAGCTGGGGGGTTGCTTCCAGTCAGCATGCAGGAGCTATTTAAAGATGGAGTGCCACATTTTTTTTATTTTTCCAGTTTTGCATGTGTCTATGAGGTGACAGTACTTCATTAGACACCCTGGAGTTGTTTTTATGTGCAATGGTGTATTGACTTTGTATCTAGGGTTACTTCCTGGAAGCTGAACCCTTGACAGTCAAACGGGCCAATGAAATAAACAGTAATATAGTGACATCACACTATCAGCCCCTCCCCTAACCCCTCCCCCTTTATCATACAACTACAGCTGTGGGTGCGGCTTCAGTTCAGGTGGATCACCACCCATCACCACCCACCAGGCAAACCAGGCATACTTAATGAACTGGTGGGCGTGCCCACATGAAAGCATGATTTTAACAAATACTGTACACTTTTTGGAAAAAGTTATTCCCCCTTATATTGTAATAATA
Organism: Protomyctophum bolini; assembly: GCF_963924005.1. Lineage (NCBI taxonomy): Eukaryota > Metazoa > Chordata > Actinopteri > Myctophiformes > Myctophidae > Protomyctophum > Protomyctophum bolini. Next base: position 53,105,104 of record NC_137862.1, on the reverse strand, counting down.
CCTGATGATCATGTTTAAGGGTGGAAAAAAATGGTGGCACTCCATCTTTAAGCCTAGAGAAAGCAGGTATGAACTCAGGGGAATCGGAATTATTAAAAAGACTACAATTTCACGGACCAACATCAAAGAGAGATGTCTATCTGCCATTGAACACTGGTTAACTGATGGCAAGGAGGTTGTTCAGACGTGTACTGTGTCCAGTCCAATCCAAACCAAGGAACATCCAAACAACGCCCGTTGGTTCCACTTGTCAGTTGCCTCCCAATAGACAACCAGCGTGGAACCGAGGCTGTTTTCTGACTAAATGTAGCGCCTAAATCCCTATATTAGGTGCTACTGGCTGCTGACGGCTGAGGATGAAGTTTAGACGTGTGCTGAAAGAACTGAGGTCCAGAATGTTTGTTGAGTGGATATTAAATTAAATATTTTTTTTGTTTTAAATAAATTACTTCTTTAATAAAAATAGAAAATAAATTAATCTACATTCATTACATATCCTTATAATAATTCAGCGAATCTCCTAATGTCACTGACAGAGCTTTATCTCAACATTGGCTGGCCCAATCACTCCCACTTTTCACACAGGCATGGACCATAATTATATGGAGGTCTTAACGGAACCCTTTTTATTTCACACATTAATGATTAATAATGACTTTATTAGTGAATTAACCTCGCACCTCCGTCCCTCCACTGGCATGCTTCCTCTAGCTACCGCTGCAACACAACAAAATGTGCCCTATACAATTTGGCGCCGCGTGTGTGTGTGTCTCTCCTAATACACAGCGCAGCCGTTGTCGTCTACGTATCTTCGACCGAGCCACACTATTGGCGAACATCTCTCCACGCAAAACAAAATATGCACGCTCCCAGAATGAACCTAGCCTACTTTTTACCCATTTTACCGACGTATTTCACTGTTAAAATATTGTTTTTACATCACTCCAACCCCCTCAGGCCAGGAGGCGCTGTGTGTGTGTGTGTGTGTGTGTGTGTGTGTGTGTGTGTGTGTGTGTGTGCGCGCGCGCGCGCGGACGGGAAACACTCTGCAACACGTTACATTTCTACTTCTACTAAAGAAAGAGGCAGCGACGGAGCCATAAGTCCATTATCCATACATTCGGGGACATAAATTGCGCAAAATACTTTTAAACATGACGCGGCCACGCCAGAAGGCTGCTCCTCCTAGCTGTTGTGTGATAACTGCTAAGCTACATTGTCAACACGGCACTGACCAGGGTTGCCACATTGACTGAGAGGGAAACAAGCAACCAGGTCTATGAAAATCCCAAAATTAATCTACAATAAGCAACACTATTGCTGACTGTCAAACATAATTTTCATGTCATGGACCACTAATATTCTATATATATATATATATATATATATATATATATATATATATATATATATATATATATATATATATTTGCTGTTCATATATTCAGAACGGGTAAGGACTAGTTAGTAAAAAGAATCATCTCACCCATCATTTGATTTAAAATCTAATGTACTGCATGTTGCAAGTTGTAGTTTATCTATGTACATACTACATATAACTGGGTAAAATGAGAGTAGATGGCCACTACCACCTATACGGCATCCTTCAATGCATATAATATAAAAATAATTCTCATAAGCAAAATAAATAGCTGTGTCGTAATAATGCTTCATCCAGCCAGTCCTTCATTTTCATACTGTGCTCAAGTGCTCTTTAAAACAAACCCTTTGTAGTACCAAACAGGAAACCGGGCACTGGGTGCGGAAGCCATAGAGGTGGTTTGTTTCCAGTTATGCAGTGATTTGGTTTGTGACGACTCGTTCCAGAATTTTTGACAGAAATGGGAGGTTTGAGATGAAATGAAAGTTCAAACTCGCATAGCCTATTGTATTTGGCAGTTCATTATCTCAACTTCTCAAGGCTCTACATCTCTTCCTCTCCTGCATGTTGCAGTGTGAACAACATGCGCCCAATGCGCCCGCCTGTCACAGTTCTGGTTTAGTGCCCTATACACAGGCAACCGGAAATACAGGCCTTTCGCCTATAGAAAGTCTGTCTCTCGGTGCCCCTTTCCCCCATTGCTGCTCCAGTGCTTGCCCACACGTAACAATACAAACAGGAATGATGCAGGAGTTGTTGATTTGTTGTCGTTGTTCTGATAGCCAGCTTGCTTGGCTTGATGTGGTGGCGTTGCGTGGTGGATCTGTTTGTGTCGGGCTGTCGGCGCTGTGACGCTGAACATACCATTGCCACCACTGTGTCCTTGGGAGCCATCTGTGTAACAGTGGAAGTTGATGTTGTGGTTTCGGATAACCTGACCAAGTGGGAGCATGTATATTGAGAAGAGGAGTGGAGCCAGGATTGATCCCTGGGGGACAGGGGTTCCTTGGAGGAAGATGCCTCTCCAATTACCACCGAGAAACTCCTGTGCGTGAGGTATGAGCGCAGCCTAGTTAAGGCTGTACCCCTGATACCAACCCATTTTTCTAAGCGATTGATTAAAATGGTATGGTCTACGGTGTCGAAAGCCGAGCTAAGGTCTAGGAGTATTAAAATGGAACCGTTTCCAGAGTCAGCTGCCAATAATAAGTCATTGGTGACTTTTAGAAGGGTTGTTTCAGTGCTATGGAACGTACAGAAACCTGATTGGAAGTCCTCAAAGATACTGTTAAATTCATAAAAGATGTGAGCTGGTGACACAATCTTTTCTAAAACTTTGGCTAAAAAAAGGGAGCTTAGAGATGGGCCTAAAATTGCTTAAAATCAAGGTTGTACTAGGGCGGAAAAAGACCAGTGAGCAGTTTATAATATTTAAAATAGAGGGCCAGAGTGTCTCTAAAACTTCTTTAAAAAATCTGGTCGGAATAGTATCCAGAGGGCAGGTGGAGGGGCTATACGGCATCCTTCAATGCATATAATATAAAAATTATTCTCATAAGCAAAATAAATAGCTGCGTCGTACGAATGCTTCATCCAGCTAGTCCAGGTGGAGGGTTTCATCTTGTTTTTTTCTAGGGTGGACAGTGAGACCTGGTCAAAGCTGGTTAACAAGGTTGGGGGTACTGGGCAGACTGAAAGGGGACTCTGGACTCTGGGGTGATCTGTTGTCTGATGACTTCAATTTTAGTCGTGAAGTATGTGAGAAGTTCTTCACATTTTTGCGGTGATACTGGTTCCATTTAGCTGCCATTATATGTTGCAAAGGATTGGCTGTGCAATTGTGCCATAATACTTCATATTAATACTTAATAAGTTTAATAAGTTTGTTCAATGCATTGGACTTGTCACTTAAGTTTGTAATGGCGGGCGGCGGCCCTGTGCCACTGAAACATATACCACACACTTGAACGCCCGTCAGTGTTGGAGAGATACGAACGCCATGCGGTCCGGTCCCGATCACCACTGCTGGTGCTGGGCTGGCTGCTGCTGCCTTGGTGCTGCCGACGTCCCCCGGTGAGCGCCTCTGTAGCTCCGGGTTAAAATTGACCACCTCCCAAACAGCAGCTGCTTGTAGACGATCGCTCGCTGCTGGCTTTCCGCTGCAGATCCGTGCACTCCACGCCAAACACACACACACACGCGCCCTGTCTGTGTGTACTGTGTCCAGTCCAATCCAAACCAAGGAACATCCAAACAACGCCCGTTGGTTCCACTTGTCAGTTGCCTCCCAATAGACAACCAGCGTGGAACCGAGGCTGTTTTCTGACTAAATGTAGCGCCTAAATCCCCATATTAGGTGCTACTGGCTGCTGACGGCTGAGGATGAAGTTTAGACGTGTGCTGAAAACACATAAATATTTTTTTTCTTTAATAATAAATAGAAAATAAATTAATGCTGAATCGTGTCTCTTTTCATAATTATGATTACAAGCAGAAACAAAAGTAACTACCATAAATACCCCATCCCCCCAAACCCCACCATCTAGTAAAAAAAATCATCTCACCCATCATTTGATTTAAAATCAAATACATACATGTAATACATGTAATGTATGTAATCTAATGTACTGCATGTTGCAAGTTGTAGTTTATCTATGTACATACTGCATATAACTGGGTAAAATGAGAGTAGATGGCCACTACCACCTATACGGCATCCTTCAATGCATACAATATAAAAATTATTCTCATAAGCAAAATAAATAGCTGCGTCGTACGAATGCTTCATCCAGCCAGTCCAGGTGGAGGGTTTCATTTCTAGGGTGGACAGTGAGACCTGGTCAAAGCTGGTTAACAAGGTTGGGGGTACTGGGCAGACTGAAAGGGACTCTGGACTCTGGGGTGATCTGTTGTCTGATGACTTCAATTGTAGTCGTGAAGTATGTGAGAAGTTCTTCACATTTTTGCGGTGATGCTTCTATAGTGGCTGGGCAGGAGGTGGACCGATTGCTAAATCTATTGTCTGGAATAGAACTGTGGGGTTATGGCTTTGTGTGCGGATTAGGTGGGAGAAATATGCGTTTCTAGCCTCCTTGGCGGCTCTCTGATAGGTGGTCATAAGGAGTTTTAGTGTGTTAAGGGATGTAGCTTGCCTATCGTTTTGCCAGCGACGTTCGGCTCTTCTGCACTTTTTTTTTATTTCCCTTGTGAGGTCATTTAACCAGGGGAGGGTTTTTGGTTTCTGTGTTTTGGTTTTGACATATGCTGTAGCTATAAGTTTGAAGACCTCACTGTCCATGAAAAGATTACAGCGGTGCATAAGCACTTGTATAGCCTATAGGTCAGAGTCAAATCTGCAATTTGGTTTATTGATAACATTGCAAATAGGCTATATGCTTGTTATTGTCACTCGTAAATAAAATACAGGCATTAATTTATTCCTTTATTAAATGTTATTTCTGTAAGAACTATGTATTAGTTTGTTAGATATACATTAGACAAGCTGCTCTGCATGTCTACGATGGAACAAACGTGTGTGGAAACACCCTACACGTGACCTGATGAGAGATCTGAGCAGGCCATATACGCTCAAGTCAAAGTCATGATCATCATCATCATTTTTCGACGGTCGAGATCATGGATTTCACAATGAAATATATGAGTCACGATAGAATGATACATGCCGACAATTGCGGCGATCTCGCCGTGTGGCCATTATCACTGAGGGGGGCCAATGTCTGGCAGAGCAAAACAATGTGTTACAAATTGACACCCTTGTCGGTTTGAAGGTAGTCCACAATTCTAAATAGCTTGTTTAAAAAAGAATCACACTCGTGTGAAGTGAGGGGCACCCTCTGTGGCTGCCACGTGATGTCAATGTTTGTGTAACTGCTGTAAACAAACATTAAGAGTCCATAGACGTAGATTTTTTGGGGCGCCTGAATAAGACAAACATTAAAGTTCCATCGACTTGGCTGCCACGTGACGTCATGTCTTTGGAGGGGGGGGGGGGGGGGGGGGGACCCAGAAGTTACTTAGTTTATTTGAGGATTTTGTTGTAGGGGAAGAGGGGCAGGTTCTGGGTGAAAGCAGCAACATCCTTGACGGGTGTGGTGGCATAGCGCATCTTGGCTGAAGCAAGGAGAAAGGTGAGCTTGGACACCTTGCTTGGACAAATTTTTATATTTTTGTTGACGTTCCTGTCGTTCTCCTTTGGTCCGAATCCCACCACGTGCACGCTGAGTTTGCGGCTGGTCGGCCCTCTGTGTTCCTGGAACCAGGAGACCAGCTCAGCCCGGGTCATCTGCTTCAGAGCGTCAGCCTCCTCGTTGAGCCTGTCAAAGACATACTGCTGGGTGACCACCTCGTACCAGTTCCTGTTCACCTCCTCCCCCAGGTGAGTGTCCTCGCTCAGCTTCTCCTTCACCAAGGCGGTGACCTGCGCGTCGAAGGCCTCCTCGGTGAGTGCACTCAGCATCTCCCCAAACAAAACCAAAAACTCTTCGATCTTCAACTCCACCGCCTCCGTGTTGAACTTCGTGGCCTGGGTCACCACCGTGACGGAGAAACCCAGGATCCCTGAAGTGATTCTGCACAAGGGGTAGGCGACGTACCCCAGAGTCTCTTTGGTTCTCAGGAAGTTAAAGCAAGGTTCCTCCATGTGCTTCACGAGTAGCTCCATGAGAGCGTGTTCCCTCAGGTTTCTAGGTCCGGACTGGTGGTAAACTGTGACCTCGGAATTGGCATCGCGCTTGTTGAGTGATTTGACCTTGCACAGGTGATGCTTGGGAGGCAGCTCCACGACTCTGTACACCAGGGGCACCTCTACTGTCAGCTTGGAGAACTGCAATTTGTCTCTGACATATTGCAGGAACTGCGCTGACTCTGTACTATTGAAGTTGCCTTGCACCAGTCCCTCTGCGTACAGCTGAGCCTTGAAGGCCTTGCTGAAGTCCATCAGTTCCTCTACAGTCACTCCACTCCACTCACTGCCAGAGCCTGGTAGGTCTCCACCGTGGACCAGCGAGAGTGCTCCAAGATCGCCAGACGCACGTCCGTGGCGAGCTGCCGGCGTTTAACGAGGACGTTGAAGTACGCCTTCGTCAGCTGCTCGGTGAACATGCTAAATACATCAGGGGAGGTAGAGAACTCCGCCAGATGATCGATTATCAGGTGTAGAAGCAACGGCAGCTTGTGGTTGAATCCGTTGACCTTGATGACCAGGCCGTGCTCCCCGGCCTTCAGTACATACTCTAGGCAGGCCACATCGGCCACGTAGGCGGGCTCGGCCAGGTTATGAGTCAGGATTTTTACCAGCAGGTGAAATAACACCAACTTCTTAGCGGATTGCTGAATTACAGGAGAGATGAGATGAAATACAATGTAAGCCATGGGGAGTTTGAACTTGTCGTCCCTCTTGTACCAGAGGCAGCCCCTGTCTCCGTTGGCTATTCTGACAGGGAACTCTGTGTGCGGGATGTCAGGGGGCTTCAGGGTGAAGTCGGTGGCAATGAACTGGTTCTCTGCAGGGAGGTGCAGCTCACTACTCAGCCCCATGTCTGCCGTCCACTGCTCCCTCCACCGCTGTGGGATTTCCTCCACACCGTAATGTGTGCCGAACCACTTCTCCCGGTGGGGAGAAGTGGTTCGGGCCTGGTGTTCTGATGACAGCAGCATCAGATTGGCTTTCTCTGGGGCGAGAAGTGAGAGAGCCGCATCGATCACCTCTGGTTTGAACTCGAACATCAGCTGATCTCCGGTCAGGAAGTCCTTTTTAGGGAACAGCTGCATGTACACACAGACCTCCTCCACATATTCTATAGGGTCAGTCTGCTCCTCGTAGTGGAATTCATTGGCTAAAATCTGCTGTATCTCCTCATATATTCTTTGCTGTGGGCCCAGTGTCTTCAGCATCCTCACGTACTGGAACACAAGGTGAGCCACCTGGTAGAAGTATTTAAAGCCCTCGTCAGTGAGGGTGACGGAAATTGAGAAGATAGAGGAAGTGGTATTATTGTTGAAACCAGACTCACTGGCTCCTACAGACAGACCGAGAGCCCAACACTTCCTCCTGAGTGTAGAGAGGATGCTGCCTGCGCCCTCGTGACCAACCAGCCATGCGATATAATCGAGAGGCTTCACTCTGTAGTGCGTCTCCTCCTGAGCGGGGAGGGCCCAGGCGATGTTCAAAACATGGACCTTTTTCCCCAACCCCACCCTGTACAGCTTGTTGAAGGCCGGCGTGTCAAATGGATCCAGTAGGTCTGAGAATTCCGGCTTGGGCTCGTTGTTGTTGGGAATCTTGCTGAAGATGCCTCGCACCCATTCCTCCAGAGTGTCTAGTTTATGTTGGGACTGAACGGCGAGTGTCATGTAATGGGCAGAGTAGTGTCTCTTCCAGAATGCACGCAGACGTTCATACACATTGACTCCATTCTCCCTCGGCTCTTTCTTCAATGTCCGGGCATTTCCCGAGTTAAATTTACCCATGGGGTGTGCAGGTTTGGCCAGGCTGCCAAACAGCATCCGCTGCCTGTGGGAGATTGACTGTTTAGCCAGCTGGTACTCGCTCTCCACAGCTTCCACTTCCCTGTCGATGGCATCGCTCTTCATCAGGGGACAGATGAAGAACTGAGCCCATCTGTCCAGGGCCTCTCTGAAGTGCATCTTCTGGACATCGAACTGGAAGACGGTCCTCTCGCAGTCAGTGGAGGCGTTGCCGCTTCCTCCGCACTTCTTCAGGAAGGCGTCCAGTCCGTTCTCAGACGGGTACTTCTCACTGCCCATGAACACCATGTGTTCCACGAAGTGGGCGAGGCCAGGCAGGTCGGCGGGGTCACTGAAGCTGCCCACGCCGACGCATAACGCCGCCGCAGAGGGTTTTTCAGAAGGCCCGTTCTTCTTCCTTTTCTTCTTCTTCCTTGCCATCGGACCAGTGTGGTTGGATATGAGCAGCGCTCTCAGTCCATTCTCCAGCTCAATGTACCTGTACTGTTTAGGGTCACTGGGTGACTTAATAATGTCGCTGTCGCCAACATTGTCCTCTCCTCCTTCAGCACCTCCTCTTCTTCCGGCTTCTCCTGCTACATGGGCATCTTCCCAGGCCGTGGGTTTGGCATTGTCTGAGCCACTTCCTTGCACAGAGGACATGCAGGGTTCCGTATCATTTGAGACACTTCCTTGCAGCATGACGACAAGACGCCACAGTTTCCTGGACCAGTGAAGGGAAAACGGGAAAAGGATTGTCTTGTCTCTGCATTGTCAGAGACAAAGCACCTTTTCATGTTTCTTCTTCACTGGTGACATCAGCGAGGTATTCCTAAATTTGGGCAAGGTTTCAGACAATCAGAGACCTGTCCACTTCCATTATATATGCCCTACTGCTAGAGCGGTGCCCAGCTGTATAGAGCACAGAGTCGGTAACGATGGAAGTTGGAGTTCCACCCAACTGTCTGTGTCCCTTTTATGCCCATACATGGATATTTCTGTATCTGTCCACAGTCTAAAGAGTATCTGTCTACTGTCTAATGGTTTTCAGAAAGTACAGAAATCTTTTGAAATTAGCAGATCTACAAGCTGACAACATGTTCACGTTGTGAGTTTGTACCGACTTTGACAAAGTGACTACAAAGATTTCAAATAGTAAAAAGTACAATATTTGCAGTAAAAGTATACGGTAGTAAAAGTATTGATTTATTTTTATTTGTATGATCAATACTTTATTTGGATTGTTTTACAAATAAACAGAAAAAACAACAGAATACGTATGCATGGATATTATGTATGAACACAAAGACATTATAAAACTAGAACTGCACTCTGTCGAGTGCCTATACTTGCTTGTTGCACACAAGTAGGCCTAGTGAGCAAGCAGAGCTCACTAGTGCAAGTACTGTAGACCGCTACAAACTTTAAAATTTCAGCCTCTCTGCCTCTCTGTGAAATAATGTTATTGCAATATTGAATTATTAGGTTTAGCTATTTGCTACGTACGTTGCTTTTGGAGGAAAAAAAGTAGTATTTTGAAGTATGGTAATGATTACTTATGCCTGTTATGGCAGCGGTGTCTATATATAGGCATAGGGGCATTACCTTTAGTCCACCCGACACTGAAACATGGCATCGTTACGTCACCGTCGATAACCAATTATACCCTGGCATTAGTACATATCTTCATCACGTCATGGGACATACGCTTCGTAGCATGACGGAAAACATACCTGCACGGTCTGCTTCCGTATGTCCTGTGCCAGCATGACGTCATAATGCCTGACCATGGATCACATCAAGGACCTGCAACATATGACTGAGGAACACATTCCACTTCGAATCATATTCATCTAACTGATTATTCATCTTAAAAGATGTATCAATATCAAATTGCGGGACTTTTTGAGTTTAAAATTTTCTGGAAAAAAAGTTATTATTTTCTAATATATTATTATTTTATCTTACAGAGTATTCCTTAGAGATTATGTTTTCAGTAATTGCCAAGCTCAGGCATGTTCTGATTTTAGATATTTAATCAAAAAACAGAGATGGTAACTCATTTTTGGTCAACTATGTTACGGACAAAAACTGTAATTGTCTGTATATGGATAAATGTCAGATTTTTAAACAAATCATTGTTCTTGGAAGAATATGCGTCCGCTTACCTTCATTTTCAATTATAATCTCCAATTATTAAAGGAAATGTGTTTTTTTTGCATTAAACCTCCTAATTTCACAGAATGCTGTTACCGGTCCAGATGTTTTCTCCTAAAACTCCTGAAATTCATGATAATTTTATTGAAAAAATTATACTGAGCTACATATTTCACTGCTACTAAGTTGCTAAGTTATTTACTTGGAGTTTATGGAACAACTATATATATTTTTTCTTTAAAAACCTAATGGTAACTTAGTTGACAGCATGGTAACATAGTTGACTAAAGTAACAGAGTTGACTGGACATGAAAAAGTATAATGATTTATTTATCAAATAACCTAATCATGAATAAAATGAATTCATGATTATTATTGTATGTTAGCAAACTGCATATTCCACCTCTTAGTGTATTGAATTAAGACCATTTGATATATTGACAAACAAATACAGATAGTTAACATGGAACACTTGCCAGTTTATTAACACAGATTTTACAGACATTGTAAAATGTGCTCCTAACCTGCAAAAAGAAAACGTTGTGTGAAGTGAGTGGTGCAACTCCGTGTGGGGGTCCCCGGGGGGTCCCCGGAAGTTTTCGTGCTCAGACGGACACAGTCAGCTAGCCAGCCAGCCAGGGACGGACACAGCCAGAGACACACATAGGCATAGCTGTCTATAGGAGTGGTTGCACCACAAAAAAAACACTCTTAGCTGACAATAGATGACTTTCATTCTATTCTTTCACATCGAGTGACAGTGACTGCAGACTACACACTTGTAGACAGATGATTCCTCATGGAGGGCGTCCCCCTGGGATTGGCCCTAGCCAGGAAAGTCACCAGCCTGACAGGGTGGGGGCCCACCCACGGTGACAGGATGACCAGGGGTGTGTAGGATGGAGCCCTGAGGCTTGCCCACATCAACTCCTGATTTTTTTTCTTTCCCTAAGCATTTCAAACCATTCATACAAGTTTGCCATGTTCTGGTAAGAATCGAGAACACTACGACCATGTGCTACATCAACAGGAAAGGGGGACTGAAGTCTCTAAGCTGGCACATGTTTGGCACACAGGCTGTTGACGTGGTGCGACAAGCACCTCTTGTCACTCACGGCCTGTCACGTCCGGGACTCCTGAATACAGGGACTGGTGTGCATTCCGTTACCACAACTGGTCCTTTGCAGAGGTGGCGGCCCAGATATGGGACAGGTTCGGGGCACCCGAGGTGGACCTGTTGCCTCAGAGAAAAACAAGAAGTCTTGACTCCTTATCTCCCTGGCAGGATCACCAACCCTAGGCCTGGATGCCATGGAACAGGCACTGGCCCAAGGGTCTGCTCTACGCATTCACTATTGGACCTGATTCCTCCCGTTCTGGCCAGTGTGAGGACTCCAGCCTGGAGGCAAGAAATATTTCCCCTCCTTTACGACCAGCCTTGGTGGCGCCTCCTATGGAGGGACCTGCTCACGCAGGCAGGGCGCAAGATCTTCCACCCACATCCACAGGACCTGGGCCTCTGGGTCTGGCCCGTGAGGGGTCAAACCTGAACGCAGAGGGCCTGCCCCTGAATGTCGTCGCGATGATTCTAGGCGCCAGGGCCCTGGCGACTATAGACAACAGTACAGCATCGCTTGGAACATGTTTGAACGTTGGTGCTCGGCTAGACCTCATCGGGTGGTCCCGTTCCAGGCCTCGGTGGTGCACATTCTGACCTTCCTGCAGGAGATCCTGGATAGAGGCCTGGAAGGCCTCCGTTAAGGTCAACTTGGCAGCCATTTCGGCATACCATGTCGGCATAAAGCAAGATGGTGGGAGAACACCTGCTGGTTCGACAGTTCAAGAGAGGCGTCAAGCGTGCCTGTGCGGTTTCCAGATCTCTGGTCCCGTCCTGGGATCTGACTCTGGTACTGGATGCCCTATGACATCATTCTTTTGAGCCGCTGGAGAAGGTGCAGGACCTGAAGTTTCTTCCGCTCTATTGGTTGCCCTGACAACTGCAAAGCGTGCTAGTGACATGCATGCACTCTTGGTCAGCCCGAGCTGCATGAGATTTAGTGGGAACTCAGGGTGTCTATTAGGCCGAACCTGGTTTTCGTGCCTAATAATTTCCCCTCTGTGAGTGCTCCAGTCGACCTAGTGGCGTTCCATCTGCCTTTGTTCTCCTCGGTGGAGGACAGGAGACTGAATCTACCCGGTTAGGGCATTGAAACTGTATGCGGACAGAACTGCTCCCTTCAGGAAGGGTGATAAGTTATTTGTGGCATGGGGTTCTCAGGTCAAGGGAAAACCCATATCAAAGGTAAGACTTTCAAAATGGATTATGGAGCCATAGAGAGGAATATAGCCCCCAGGGGGTCTGAGGGCACACTCTACTATAGAGGCATGTCTGCATCCTGGGTATGCCTCCCTTTTTGCAGGGTCGGCATCTCGCCGGGGACAAATTACCAACGCAGCTGCTTCTCTGCAGGTGATAATCGTGACATTTTCCCGAAAAACATGTTTGTCTTATATTTATTATATTTATTTATTTATTTAATATTTAAAACAGTGTTTTTATTTAATGTACAGTTAGAATAGTAAATTAACTGCTGAAAACTATAAGAACATGACATGAGTGTCAACTATGTTACTCTTAGTCCACTAAGTTACCTATACAAGGGTAACATAGTTGACAGTAACATAGTTGACATATTTGCTGTTTTTTGGTCTAAAATCAACATGGCTGCCTATCACCAAACACCACATGGCATTTTTACAGAAAGATTCTTCTAAATATTAGATCCACGTTTGAGAAAAGTTTAAATTAAAAGTTATTTATAACAATATTGTAGTAACACTGTTGACATGCGATAATTCCACACATGACTCACACACTACTTCATGTTAAATATTGAAGAAAGAGGAGGAAGAACATACATTGGAGCCATGCCAGTCTGTTCATCAGTAGTTAATGACATCATGTGTAGCAGGTCATGTGATTTAGAAATGACACACCCCCTTGAGAGGTGTTTTTGTAATGGGTAACTTAGTTGACAGTGACTTCTCGGACACGGATAAAATGTGTTATTTTCCATATAATAGTTGATATATTGCCAAAAACGTTATATATGAAATGATTATCTTAGCCGTATAAAAATAAAATTATCAAAACAATTTTTGATTAAGCTCATTTTATTGCTGTTTAACTAATTAGAAGATGGTTGTTATTACATTCGGACAGTAACTTAGTTGACATTTTAGTGATATCCAGCCATTTTTGTATTAATTAATGATAAAATTTGTATAAATAAGTATAGTATTTGTAAAGACATGATCATAATGATCATAAATAGCATTAGTTTTTTTAATTTCACTAAAAGTACATACAAGTTACATCCCTCGGACTTCAAAACTCCCGCAATTTGATATTGACCCAGATAACTTCTCCAAATAAAAGCAGCCACAATACCAAGCTGAGTGAACCATGCATGCATGTGCTGGAGGCAAATCCTCAGACTTCCATTCCTTAACAAAATGATTTTCCTGCCCACCATTAATGCTGTATGCATCCAGTCAGCTAGACGTGCGGGGAGGTGTTTTAATGGCGATGGATCACCCAGAATAAACAGAGCAGGTAGGAATATCATGGTTCGTGATTTGCATTATATTCTCATGAATAGCACACCATAGCGTCTGTACCCTAGGGCACTCCCACAATACATTAATAAGTGTACCGGGGTCCTCACCACACCTGAAAGGAAAGGAAATGTATGTTTACCCAGGGTAACTGGACTAAGCTCAAGAACTTGTTTACAGCCAGGCCCTGCTCATAGAACATTTCATGGTAGGGGTTCAATGCCTTGTCCAAGGGCACTTCAGCGGTGGTAATTTTAACGTGCCGGTCCGGGGATACGAACTAGCGACCTTTCCGATATCAAGACCGCTCCGCAAACCGTTCGGCCACCGCTGCCCTCCACCTCCAGCAGGACTCTCTCTGAGCTTAGCCTTGAACAATCTTGTCGGAGTCCAATAGACTCTATTCATTATATCATTAAATTGAACTAATCTGGTTCTAAGTTCACGGGACATCTTATTTGAGTTCCGTAGAATCCTCTTCCATTCGCTGTCAGTAAAGGATTGATTTAAATCAACCTCCCATCTCCGCTTTACGCTTGAGGGCTGACAAAAGTATTGCAATGTTGAAATAATAATAAATAAATTAAACATTATAGGCCTACGTAGTACTTGAGTATACGTACCTCTGAGTTGCCTAGCTGTCACAGCCAAGTGTTAAAGGGTGTTAAAGTGCTATCAGTAGAATACATGCATGCAATTATGACACTTTTTAATGCTTCTGCCAAAAAGAACGGGCTCTTATGAATAAAGAATACCCTGGAAGAACGATAATTCAGTCTGGCACTTTCCATGTATTTGTTCAGATAACATTGTGGGGAAAAAGGTAATTACAAAATGATTTATTGTAATCCTTTGATACATTGCACCAATTTAGGTGAGTGTTTGTTGAGTGCTTTGTGGTTAATAGCTCTCGTGCATGCAGTGTGTCAGTTGTTGTAAAGTTTGAGGTTGTCACGAGTCATGACACCATGCAGGCAGGCCGTGTGTTTTAAATGTTGATGCTGCCAGTTTATAGGTTATAGGTTTAGGCATCATTTCTGTGACGTTAAGGTTAGGGTTTATAGGCATAGTTTCTGTGAGGTTTGAGGCGTAGCGTCTGTGAAGTTAAAGGTTAGGGTTTATAGGCATAGTTTCTGTGAGGTTTGAGGCGTAGTGTCTGAGAAGTTAAAGGTTAGGCACAACCTGGGCGACACACCAATGAAAGAGGGAGTCCCATATACCAGTGGTTCCCAAAGTGGGGTCCGGGGACCCCTAGGAGTCCTTGAGGGAGTTCCAGGGGGTCCCCAGCTAAATGATAGTTTGTAACCAAATGGACCCTTATGGGATAGTAACTCAGAGAGTGTACAAATGGGACAAATGGGACCAATTGGACCCTAACTGGTCCATTTGGTTCCATTTGTACGCTCTCAGAGTTGATTTTACAATATAAGTATCAGAGATAGAAATGCCATTAAATGGGGGTCCGTAGACTAATGCATGTCAAACTGGGGGGTCCTTGAAATTAAACAGGTTGAGAATCACTGCTAGAGCCGTACAAATCATCTCTTATATGGAGGTCCCTGGCATATATTTTTCAAATGGGTGTCCGCGGGGCTAATTAGTGTCAATTTGGGGGTCCTTGACATGAAAAGGTTTGGGAACCACTGCCATATACAGTAGGCTATAGCCTATAATGTGAACAAAGCCTGAGGTCTGCCTGAGATCTATAAGGACCCCCTATGGGTCCTGGACCCGGGAGCCCATGTTGAAGACCCTTGGTGTGGAGCATGTGGAGTCAGTGAGTGTGGAAGTTACACACGTGCACCCATGCACATATGCATACACATCAAAATAATGACACGCACGCACGCACACACACCTGACACACGCCACTGCGTTGTATATTAAGAGAACATGTAGATCGGTATATGACATGTTGACCGAATATTGACCCTATCTGTTAACATTAGCTACAGTACTATCTCCCAGTGTGCAGAATGGCTTTTCAGATGTTTTCCACCTGATTACCTTTGGCAGAAAGCAATAGAAGGTGATAGAAAGTGTCAAAACGGCTGACTGAACAACATAAAATGAAATAGAAAAGAGATTGAAATAAGATATCATACACCTCAAATTGTTATGGGGAGCAGCTCAAGAAACACTTTGGTCAGCAAGTGTACCAGAGACGGATTGGAACTTATTTTTTATAAGAAGCCAAGTCACAAACTCGTTGTGCGAACATTCGGTTCGCTAAGGCTTTCACACATATCTGCTGTAAGTGCATATACACAGAATAAGACATAATTGATTTTAAAATCTTGATAATTGCTTTTAAATCCCTCAATGGACTGGCCCCCTCTTATTTGGCAGAACTTCTCCAACACCATAAGCCGATCGGAGCCCTGAGGTCACTTTTGACCCCCAAAAGAGCCCTACTGTCAGGGTGCGTTCAGAGGACCCAAAAGCAGTACGACCAAAAGGCAGGATTCACAGTTCAGGATGTTTATTAAACAATGACTTAAACTTCCCATAAAATGGGGCAGGCAAAATAAGTACACAGTAGACACTCTTGACATGAAATGACGATCTGACAAGGGACTGAACAAACTGGGGGTATATAAATAGACAAAGACTAACTAGACACAGGTGAACTCAAGATACAATCAAACACAGGATAGGCTAACAGGACAAAGAGGACACAGGTGAAAACACTGACACATCACAAGGTAGGTGAGACAAGGTAGAGAACAGAAACTAGGCAGACAGGAAACACTAGGGACCATACTACAAAATAAGATACACAAAACCAACAGTAACAGAAAACCAAACAGAACAGGACATGGCACAATACTGAACATAAAACAATTAAGGTCAAGCCACATAATAGTCCAGTGGTTTGGACCTAAGTCAACGCTCGAATACAAAGGCAGAGGAGCGAGGCGTGACACCTACTAAAAACCAGGGGAGACCGTGCTTTTACTGTGGCTGCCCCCTAGGCTCTGGAATAGCCTTCCTCTCCACATCAGATCCGCCCAGTCAGTCCATTGAGACTTTTAAGTCTCTGCTTAAAACCCATTTTTTCGACCTATAGCTTTTAATCACAACCCAGTTTAATCTCCAACCTTTTTATTTTGAGCACCTCTTACCTTAGTGCCTATTATATTCATATGTACCCACTTGACACTTGATGTATTGTTTTTATATATTGTTTTTGATTTTATTGTATTGCTGTTGCTATATGTTTTTTTTTTCTTTTTTCTTGACTTTGGTCGATGACAGTCTTTTTTAAATGTGCTTTATAAATAAAGTTTGATTTGATTTTGATTTGTTGTTGAAATGCACTCAAATGTATTAAATATGTATGCATTTCTAGTACCTAAACCAGTGTTAGAGATTGTACACCACACAGTGTACCAGTAAGGCGCCCTGAGGGCGAGAAGCGACCTCACCCTTGCGGGCACGCACGCACGCATCCGCCTGGATGACGGCAGACTCCTGGGCGAGCGCTGCATGGCGCTTTGGCATATCAATATATGGAATGAATTCTGTACTGGCCATACAGTATATGAGCGTGTCTTGAATATACGGAATGTCAGAACAAGAAGGGCGGGTGGGGAAGGATCGACATAATGGAATGTCAGAGCAGGTCAGCACGCACGCACGCACGCACCAGGTGTGTGGTGATCAACAGCCAGGTGTCCATGTATGATTCCCTACTTTCATATGAAATGGAGAAAAAAATATATATGCTAGAAGACTTTAGCTCTAGTCAAAATCAGTCACAAATGTCCACATAGGCCACGCTATATCCTCCCAAACCAGGATCTGTTGTTTTCATCATTCAGACATACACCATTATACTTTTCTGACTAACAACTTTGGGACTATTGGACTATTATTAAAAATTTACTTTTCACCTATAAAGCCCTGAACGGACTGGCCCCTACCTACATCCTAGAAATGCTGTCCCCACCTAAATCAAATCACACCCTCAGATCTTTGGATAAGGCCCTACTAGAGATCCCTAGGACGAACCTAGTCACCAGAGGTGGTCGGGCCTTTGCCGCCCGGGCACCCAGACTATGGAATGCTCTACCGGTGCATGTAAGATCAGCACCATCTGTGCCAGTATTTAAGTCACTTTTGAAAACTCACCTTTACACAGAATGTTTTTTACCCTTTATATAGGAGAACTGCTGCTATGTTGTCTTCTTTTCTTTATGTTTCTAGTTTTTAAACTGCCCTTGATTATGATTTGCCATATGTTGTTTGTGTTTTTTAACCTTGTACTTTGGAACCTTGCTCTGAAAGGTGCTATATAAATAAAGTTCATTCATTATCATTATCATGTTGCATTCTTACTTAAACTCTTCTGGTACTGGATGGATGGATGGGTGGATGGATGGATTGATGGATGGAACCCAGGGTTCAAGTGGTTTACTGCTATAAATATGACTTACAATGGCTGTCTTCCTTCGAATGCACTCCTGACGCACACGGGCAGAATTAATGAGAATATAACACGGGCCTTCGCTGGCGACCTCTTCACCTCATTAAGCCAATTAGTCTCTGGTTTGCAGTGTGTAAATCAAGCTTTAAGTGGTGCGTAGGTGGAGGGTCTCTGTGCATGCGTATACGTACAGTAACACTCTATAAAGATGTTGCTGCGTGCACGTGCCTCACTTAAGTATGCTTAAGGAGTGCAGCTGAAGTTAAACTGGAGCTCGGGGCCCGGGCTGTGTGAGGGAGCATTTAATTAGGTAGGTGTGTGTGGGTGTGTGTGTGTGTGTGTGTGTGTGTGTGTGTGTGCGTGCGTGCGTATGTATTGAGAGATATTCACTGCAATGATATACCTGACCTTCAATTGTTTTGAAACTAAACAGAGACGGTCCTATAGTACAGTACTTATAAATGGTCAATACAAATTGATCGCTGCATAACCGTAAAGGACGCTGTTTAGAAGCTATAACTTTAATCCGACCTCGCGAGTCGCGAGTAATAAACTATATAATGTTTTCATCGGCAGAGGAAGGAAAGTTTATGCATGTGCATAGGCCTATGTAAACTCTTAAAGGACCACTTCACCACTTTTCAACCTATCTTCATATTGGTCCTCACTAATGATCATGATAAAATAGCAAAAAAAAAAATCTACTCAGTCTGTGTCTCATAAGAGGGCTGTCGGCAGTTCAGAAACCCGTCCACCAGTGACGTCATCATTAGGTAGATTATTTTTAAACAAATATTTAGATTTGTATTATCGTGAGAAAGATGGCTTCCATTTTCACATTTTCAGGAATAGAAAGCCTGCGGTTTCAATTGCGTAGATTCCTCATCGATGATGTCACTGGTGGACGGGTTTCTGAACTGCCCACAGCCCTACTATGAATGAGACACAGGCCGAGTAGAAAATAATTGTGGCATTTTATCATGAACATTAGTGAGGACCAATTATATGAAGATAGGTTGAAAAGTGGTCCTTTAATATCCATTTCCAGCCATTCAGAGAATAATCTGCCGATCCCCTGAATTAATTTGACGACCCCCCCCCCCCCCCCCCCCCCCCATGCATTCAATTCTCCCCTCAAAGGATGTTCTCATTATGTTATTACCAAAGCAGCCCCATTTTAGTTTCCCATTCTTTCACACTTTGATAATTATCCTCTTTTTCCCACAGGCTGTGTGTCCAAATTAGAGGTACAATCATCATATAATAATGAAGATAATCCATAATCAAAACTGTTCATCCGCTTTGATCAAATCCCCCCTTAGTGTTTTTGCACGCAGCTTTTGAAGAGCCTCTATTATAATCTCCTTTTGTTGGCCTGGCCTGCGCCATTATATCTGCGATGGTTATCCATTCCACACCCTGGCGAGAGGCCCGTCGCATTTGGGCTCGCGTCAAGATGTCCACGGGACCCACAGGAGGCCCTCCGACTTGCCACAATGGATTGCGGGGCTGAAATAGAACAGTGCACCTGTCACAACCCGCTTCAGCACAGCACGGTCACTATATAGTTGGGATCCTGTGACTGCACCAAATGTCACACGAGGTGGATATTTGTTATCACTAAGCAGATTTGCTTGAAGTGGATATTGTTATCACTAATAAGCCGATTTTAACACAAAGGAGGGCTGACACCAAACCCAGAAGAGGAACTGTGGGAATAATACAAAAAAAATGATAATAAATACAAAAATCCGTAAAGGACCTCCATCGTGTTCAAAGGGTTATATCGGCAAAGATTTGCTATATTAAAGTAAGATTAAGAAACTGTTTTATACACAAATAGTGTCATTTTGGAGGATGTTCAGTAATGCAGGCCAGGGGTCGCCGGTCGGCCACCTTTTTTGACATTAAATGCCATGTTTTTATTTCCTTGACTATATTGTCATAACCCGGCCCGTTGGGTCATGACAAATTGAGGAGGACACAGTAGCAGTGTTCAAAATAACAATAATGTATTTGTAAGAGATAACTAATAACTTAATATACACTTGTAAAGAATAATGCTTACAGAATGTATGAGATGTGGAAGTCAGTAAGATCAGTGGTGTCAGTGTGGATGTGTGGTTAACATGGTGAAGGTGTGTTGTAGTGTGCACATCAAACAGTGAGGAGCAACAAACAGAAAGGTGCTTTCATCTGGAGTGGGACAAAGATAATGGCTGGCAATCCCTCTTTATAGGGTTTCAGGAGCACTGATCAGGTGCTCCTAATGCACCTAATGAGGAGTCTCAAGTGGGCCGACGCCCACATCTGTGGGAGAAACACACACACAGGGCAGTACACCATATACACAGCATAGGCCCTGCAGGCCAGGCCAAGGGGTGATAATCAGTGTGGCATACGTACCAACATGAAATGTAATTATGAACCACAACCAAATTTCCAACTGATTCTGACTGTTTTCTCCTTCTGAAATATTTTCTTTCACACCAGGATGCAATCATCATTAGACCGAATATCCCAGCTATCTCCCAGACTCCCTCCGCATGTCAGAGTTCAGAGTTTTAATGAATGAAACAGGAATTATGTGCATGATGTAATTTGCATACAGATTTGAGTTTAAATTTATTTTATTTTCTCACTTAGTGTGCAGTGTTCCACCTCCCCCTGTGCCAATGTTGGCACCTGTGCCTAGGCCTGCTGTAGGCTATATCGGCTATATCGCACTCGTTAAATAAATATCAGGCTATTCTAATTCAAAATGAAACCACTAAAGGGTTGCCTGCATTGTCCTTGTGTTGTTCTTGTGAGTCGTGAGGACTCTTTAATAATAATAATAATAATAATAATAATAATAATAATAATAATAATAATAAAACTTTATTTTTATAGCACCTTTCATGACATGAAATGCCGCTCAAAGTGCTTTACAGAGCAATGGAGGAAAAAAAGAAAAGAAAAGCATTAAAAACAAGCAGTAATGCAAAAATAAAAGATCAATTAAAAGCAAGGGTGTATAAGTGGGTCTTGAGCTGTGCTTTAAAAATGTCTACAGAGGCTGTTTGACTCTCTCTCTCTCTCTCTCTCTCTCTCTCTCTCTCTCTCTCTCTCTCTCTCTCTCTCTCTCTATTTCTGATTCCCATCAATCTACATTCTGAAAATAAAGCAGAAACAAAATGGCCAGAAATAATCTCCAACTGAAACCCACTAACATAATTTATTTTCAGATTAAACATTTGAATAGATTCTCACAGAGTCTCCCTCATTACATGCGTATTCGGACGGTAATTATTATGTGATCAGGGACGTTGGGAGTTGGAAGCTGTATTCTACGTATTGGACCCTCGTCTGGTTCTGGTGTGTGATGACCCGGTTGGCATTTCCATGGTTCGGCGGCGGACAGACAGACAGGCCGGCCCGGGAGAAGATTAACATGACACGAGACTTGGTCACATCAAAACGTTCACAAGGTTTATTCCACTTACAGCAGCATATATCTTGGATACTTCATGTCCTAATGACGTCACAGACTAGACATCACAATCATTGCCTGCCAGCGCAGCGGCCTTCAGCTCTAACACAGCTCCACTCTTATGTTACCATTCAGGCAGGCACTGGCAGTACACCATACATACAAGTACATATCCGAACACAGTACCAAGTATCAGAACACTATAATACAACAGTCCACTCTTTCGTCCTATAAGGACGACGTCATCTGATACTGTATTTATAATGCGGAAAAGTGTACAATCAAATATGGATACCGAAAAACCTGGACTCCGCCAGGGAAATTGTATCCAGCCTCTCGTCATTTAATGTGATCTCTTTGCTTAATCAATAATCATTGATCAATCTCTGAGCAAGCACGCGCACGCCACCTGATTGTACACTTGAAACACAGACATAGGTGTAGAGAGAGAGAGAGAGAGAGAGAGAGAGAGATAAAATAGGAAACACAGAAAGAAAAGAGGAGGAGAAATCAACAATAAATACAATATATAATATATACTATATAATATACAACATATACACGTGGGGATAGGACAGGGTACATTAAAATATACACTCAACCTGAAATCATCCTGAAATCACTGATTATGTTTAAATTAGTTCATTTCTAACTAATGAATAATCACACTGAATAATGAATAATCACACTTAATTTCAACACCACAGGATTAGTCCATTCTAATCTATTCTCTCAGTCTAGCAGGCTTACTGGCATTTCTCCCTTCTTCGTCATATCCTATCTAGCACATGTTGCTGATCTGTCTGGGACGGAAGTACAGCCTGTCTTTACCTGGACTGGAACAAGGCAACCATCTCTCTGGAGGCCCTCATTCCTACAGGGGAATGTGTGGGTGTCATGTATAGGGACAGTGTGTAATGACAGCAAATAAACACATATTTGACATTGAGACACAAGAAACCAGTCATTAATCTAATAAAAAGAAAATGTTCCAAAATGTTCCATCCGTTCAAGAACCGAAAATTTTCCCGAACTGGCTTACTCAACAGAAAATGTTCAAGACTTACTCCACCAGTCCAACACTTACTCCAACAGTCCACTCTTACGACCCTACTCCACTGGAACCGATATGGCACAGAGCCCAAGCAACAGTTCGCACAGAGCCCAGGCAACAGTTCTCCATTTTGGCGACCGCGCGCAATTGTCCCGTACCGCATCCATCAGATAGTGCGCCGATGCATATGGACTTGTCCGCGCCAGCCTGCGTCATATAGACCTGGCCGTGCATTGTTGATGATATAGCATCCCGCTTACTCCATAAACATCGCGCGCGCGAAACAAATCTCGCGCTCATTCTGATCCAGGATCAGTATCCATGCTTGTCTCATATTGTCTGAGCAAAATAGGTCTTCGTCACAATGTGACTACTTCCTATTTCCTTCATAAGTTCAAGACCTGGAAAATGGTCATAGGACGTTGTTCAAATGGCACACTTGCGTCACTGCGGTCTAGGCCGACACAGACCCTCCTGGCCTGCCGACGTGTGACCTGTCAGATGCAGACCCTTGCAGGACGCGGCCTGCGTCCGGTGGCTGGTCTGGCCCTCTTGCAGACCTACCGGGGGTCTGCAGTACCGTCATGCTGGTCTGCTGTAGGCCGTAGTGGCGATGTGATGGTCCTGCTGTAGGCCGTGGTCTGGCCCTGCTGTAGGCCGTGCGCAGGCCCTTCTGTCAGACCCTTGGTCGTGTTCTATGCCCGAGGCGATCTCCCTTCCCCGGCTGAACGCTTAGGCCTTCTGGACCTGGTGATACACCAGTCCTGGGGCCGGAAACCCACTCAATTTCTGTATTTTCCCGTCTGCTGTCCGTCTCCTGTGGACAAAACTGAAAAGCACTGGGTTCCCCCCCCCCAAACAGAACAAAGATACACACGCATACTGTGTGTGTGTGCGTGGGAGCTTCATATCCCATCCTCATACTATATTGATTTTACTTCATCAATATTCCGTCAATCAATCAATCACCCATCCAAGGGGAATAATAATACAATTAAAATTTCTAAATGTGTATTTTTGAGCATGTGACGTGTCTATACTTACATGAATGACCCCTGACACTGGTGCTTTCCTGCACCTCCGCTCCATGTGGGCCACCTGCTCTGTGTAAAACAATTTCTACAGAGCTCTCTGTGTTCTCAAAACAAGATAAGCTAACAGGGCCTTGCTTTACCACAACAAGACACCAAGCACAGACACTCAATTGTTATGGGTTAATTTGTTAATTCTTTCAGACCATTTGCCCTTGCACATGCAAATAAAATTTGTATTTGCCCTCTTGACACACAATTAACCAGACACATTTCATACAACCGGCGGGTTGGGGACATAAAAACATGAATGATAGTTATTCAGCAGACTCAGGTCCTGGTTCATCATGACTGCATTCCTGTGTGTGTCTGTGGAAATAGAAATATATTAGGGTTAGCTTAGGGTTAGACAGTCCACTCTTAAGGACTACACATGGTGGACCCCCCTAAAATATCTAATGAACAATTCACACACACCAGTCCATACCTCCAACTCTTTTGACCATATTCTTTCCCTGGTCCTTTATAGCTTGACGGACCTTTCATAATTTGGCCTTTTCTATGCTGAATCACACTTCATTTAAATCCTTTATTTATTTGAACCGAATACGCACCCTTCTCTCACTCCTCCCACAAAACATGCGTCCATGTTGTAGGTTGACAAGAAGCGCCCGTTCAGCCTACTCTACAGCCTACTCTGCTGAGCATCGTTTCTGGGGTTACCCTAACAACTTGAACTTAGTAATTAATAAACTCGACTTGGGTTTTTTTCCTAACCACACTTAATGTTTAATACAAATTATTTCAGGCCTGTTGACTAGATTAGTGCACTGACTATCTTACTACACAAACGCTTACACACCTATTTTGTCTAACCTTACCATAACATTGTCCCAAAACACCAAAACAAAATCGTCTGTCTCAAGATCGATTTATTCGTGAGCATATATCCGCTCCTTCACAGGTGTATCTACTGAATGGGACCTACCGGTATATGTTATATAGGGTGTATGTGCTGTAGTCCTGTACTAATTTAATACACTGTGGTTATTATTTTAAACTTTTCTATTCTCCCTAGTCTCCACATTTGCCCTTACTTATCCGGACTTTATAGGCCTAACGTTGGACTAACCAGATGGGATACGATTAATGTTTACTTCACCATTGACTGGGCCTAGGATCTACACAGTATTGGTTTTATTTCTTTTTTACACTTATTATTGGAGTTCCCTTCCAAATGGATTATAGCTGAGCTTATAAATTGCACGAACACTTCTGGGCTAAAGGATGAATTAGCCCCTACTATTACTTTAAGTCATTATTATCCTTGGCTTATTGACTTTTAATACAACGAAAAATCTCAAATCTACCCTGATGCACACACGTATGTGCGTACGTGCACGCACACCTCCCTTTGTACTAGACACAAATTATCTTCATAGACTAAACAAACCCTGTTGTCTATCTTTCTGTGTGCGTGCGTGTGTGCATGTGTGCACATTAGTATGTGCCTCTGAGCAATTCCCATGACCTCCCATATTCTACATGTTTGAATGTAAAAAAAACTTGCCACCTTTTCCTAATTCCACCATAAAACTGGTAAAATAAATATTTAGCATTCCCATTCCACATCGTACTCCGCTGTTGCTGTAGATATGACCCCAACACTTCCTGTAGTCACGTGATGGAAGTGACATGCAGAAGTGAGATGCAAAAACCCCAAATGTTCATTGTTCAATTTAGTGTGGTCTCAACACACAAAACGCATGACATCAATGTGTCCCCCCGACACAAAACACTCCAAAGTTCAGTGCAAAACACATGTTCAGTGGTAAAACTCCACAAAATGTCATTCTGCTTCCTCTCTTAGTACAAAAAGAAAATGTCCAGGTTCATTGTTCAGTTCAATCGCTTGTGTGCTCAACACACAAACCATCGCATGACATCAATGTGTCCCCCGAACACCCATGTCCCCAAAGTTCAGTGCCAAAAACAAATGTTCAGTGGTAAAACTCCACAAAATGTCTTTCGGCATCCACTCTTAGGACAAAAAGTCATTGTATTGTCTTTCTGGTTGAAGTTCACCCCCCCTTCGGCTGGGTGGGTGCTGGCTTGGGCAGATGACGATTCAGCTTTTAGATGTGACAAAAAATGGGAATTATAAATATTTTTAATACACTGGGTATATATATATATATATATATATATATTTGAATGTGGCAGTTTTACTAAAATGTTTTTGAACATAAATGTCGACAAACTTTCCACTTCCTTTTAGTGTGTCTGTGTGTGTAGTTGTATGAGAAATGTACACACATGGAGTGCTTTGACTGCACTAGCATATGAACTGACCTCAGGCTGACACATCTTGAATCTGACCTGGCCTCCCAGGCTGACTCGCTTAAAATATATCCTGTCGTACCTGAGTCATTTCATTATGGACTTATATGCTTCAGGCCTGTCTGATTCATATTCCACACACCTCCCCTAAAATGGGACACTAAATTTGGGATCATGAATTTGGTGCAACCTAAAAAGCTGTCTAATGATTGTATTTTGACTGGAACTCCACCAAATTACTGCATTATATCAGAATAATGACTAATTTTGCTTCCTGTATTGGCTTACATTTCTTGATACATACTACTTAAACTTGAAGTAAATGTACTTAACCTGGCCAATTTTGAGCTATGACACTTAGTGAACGAGGCCCTACGGCCATTATCGAGCTTGTAGATCTGCTATTTTTAGTTCTCTACTGATACCTCAGTTGGGTCCCTAATATGTTCTATCTACCGTGACTTTTTAATACAAATGATCAGAGTGTAACTGTTTGCTGTGAGAAAACACACCACAGGCTTAGTACGCACTCTGTGAATATCCCTGTATTACAGACGTACCCCGTTAGAAACATCTAACAGATTAAATGAACCAAACACAGCAGGGACAACTTTCAGCTGCTGTGCTATACCATATTGCTGCGTCAAACACAACGCAGTCTTCTTCCAAACTCTGTCAAGTCACAAGAACTACCATTCCAACTTTCTTTTACTGCAGATCTATTTCACTCCTGATAAATAATCAGTTTATTTGTTTACCTCACTTATGTCCAGTGGTCAATGTCTCATCACCACGTTGTTCCTTATGCTCCTAAATGTCATGGCATTATGTTTATGACTATAATATGTTTTCATTTGTCCCATTTAATATCTTGACTGAATTCCATTCAGTCTCCTAACTTGGCATAATGAAGGGTCTATTATTCTCTGAGCATACATGTATATGACCTTGGCTTAATGAGATAAGAGATAACACACTCCGTGAAGGGACTCTTTTGCTGTGTGTGATAAACACCAACGCTCAGACAACCTCGTATCATACAGCTTCGCAGACAGAAAAATATACAGGAAGATCAAACTTTCCCTCTTGTACCAGTCATTTCTTCACGCTTTCCCATACGCACACAGGGGTGAAATCACGCACGCGCGCCCCCCCCCACTCTCCCCTGTCACTAGCCAAATCACAACCGACAGACAGGGGAACGGAGAAGAAAAACGCACACACATAGGCTCACTCACACCCCATCAGAGTACATGTACTCCCCACGCATTCCACAGATAAGACCAACAGCTCTCTTATGGCCTCAATGTGCTGGTGCTAGGTCACCAAATTGCCATGGTTACGCAAGCCTCTGCGCTCTCCCGTCCTGTTGCTATTACCTTGGATTGGTGAGGGAGTGATTCTCTTTGACTGTGGGGGAAGTTTTCTGCGCGAACGCTCTCCCGGCTTTTCTCTTGGCCCATTGAGAATTTATCTTCTCACTGTGGGTCAGAGAGTGCTTGTCTCTGCTGATAAGGTCTCGACAAGTTACCATGGCTACTCCATCT
Source organism: Protomyctophum bolini (assembly GCF_963924005.1). NCBI lineage: Eukaryota > Metazoa > Chordata > Actinopteri > Myctophiformes > Myctophidae > Protomyctophum > Protomyctophum bolini. Next base: position 53,077,589 of record NC_137862.1, on the reverse strand, counting down.
TGAGCGCCCGAGGTGCGGGACAGAAAAGATGAGTTCTACGTCTCCGCTTCTATGCTACAGCGTTCATACTGAGTTGCAAACTTTTTTTTCAAAAAAACTTTATAGCACTTCTAATCCTTATTTTGAGGATAACTTTTTATTATTATATTATTTCTCTATACGCACAATACATGTGCCCAATCATACCAGGCCTATATTTGCTTTTTTAGTGATTATTAGCTCTCATACTGAGAGCTACATATTGACCTTGGGCTTCGTGAGGGAGTGATTCTTACTAGCTGACTGCTGTGGGGGAGGTTTATAAACAAGTTCACAACACTGCTCTTTCAGCTTTCCTCCCTTGGCCCAGTGAGAAAAGAGATAGCTTCTCCTCTTCTGATAAGGCCAGTGTGCTGGTGAAAGAAATCACCAAGTTGCTATGGTTACGCAAGCCTCTGCGCTCTCCCGTCGCGAGAGTATGGCCCGTTGATCAGAAAAGATGAATACTCGTCTCTAACGGGCTCTACCAACCAAAAACGCTTACAGCTTTCTCAGAACTTTCTATGCGCTTCTGGTCCTTACTTTAAGGCCTTCCTTTTCTTTCGAGTACGTTTTGGTGTAATGACTTTTCCAGCTCACAGGGCAGGCTAAATAGACACTTTACACTAACATTAGATTACTATATTTCTGCCATACAAGGTACATTTTACACTTGATTCTCCAGCGCTTATATTTGATTTATATAAACACCAATATATATATATATATAGCAGCTTCTGCTGCCTTCTAACTAATAGGCTGGAGACCTTTCTTAACACTGGTTTTTGGCTATTTATAGCACTGGTAGATCGGCTATTTTGCACACTCATTTAAGTGAAATGAAACAGAAATGCGGCGTTGTCTCACTGAATACTGATTAATATTTCACTTATTCAATCCATCAGCCCCCTTAGGTTAGGGGTTGTTTTAACTTTGTAATCGCCAACATTCAACTCAATACACAGAGTGTAGCTCAGCAGCATGCCAGTGTTATATGAAAACCCCAGGGATAACACGTTAAACCACTCTTATATGCCCACTTCAATGGCATATTTGGATGAATGTAGCAACTACTGTGTATTCTTAAAGCGTGACAGGGAAACACAACGTCACTTTACTTGCACATGTCCACCCCTCTTTCTGGGGGTATATTAACTTTGACTGTCCATTTGCGACAAGACACAAAACACAAAACACAAAAGAATGGACAACCACATGGAATGCACAACGATGTCTGTTCACACACCAGCCCTTATCTCTGCTACCTTGGAATTGGTAGCTAAATCTAGCAGTGACTTTTGACTATGACCAGAGTGTAACTAAAGTTTGCTGTGGGAAACACACCACAGGCTTAGTACGCTTATCTCACAGACGTACCCTGTTAGACAACATCTAACAGATTTATAAAAACAACAGACTGCAGCGTATACTCACAGCTGTTGTGCGGACAAAGTAGGCTCTATTTATCCGGCTTATAACCTCAGCTGCGATGCAACACTGATGGCCACTGACCTCTACAAGGAAAGTGTAATAATCACTGCTGGCGTACCAAACGTCAGACTAAATATGGACTCTAACCATATTGCTGCGCGTATCTAACTACGCAGTCTTTTGCTAATGAACCTCATTAGGCTTATATATGGACTCTAACCATATTGCTGCTTGAACCCAAACAGTCTTATCTCTTAACTCTGTCACGTCACTAAAAAAAAACAAAAACTGTATAAGTCACTTAAATGTTATATTAAGCGGGTCTATACCAATGAAATTTGGAAGCATGTAATCTTGTGGGAACGAAAAAAAAAAAGACAAGGTTTAACCAAGGTAAACCCTGCATCATAACCTATATATTACCAGGCAAGAGGAGAGGCACTTTTTCTCTAGATGAAGAGTAAAATATGAAGTGACTCACCTCCTGCATCTGGTCCCACTAATCTGACACCATTTGTTATGATAAGCTGTATTCTACGTATTGGACCCTCGTCTGGTTCTGGTGTGTGATGACCCGGTTGGCATTTCCATGGTTCGGCGGCGGACAGACAGACAGGCCGGCCCGGGAGAAGATTAACATGACACGAGACTTGGTCACATCAAAACGTTCACAAGGTTTATTCCACTTACAGCAGCATATATCTTGGATACTTCATGTCCTAATGACGTCACAGACTAGACATCACAATCATTGCCTGCCAGCGCAGCGGCCTTCAGCTCTAACACAGCTCCACTCTTATGTTACCATTCAGGCAGGCACTGGCAGTACACCATACATACAAGTACATATCCGAACACAGTACCAAGTATCAGAACACTATAATACAACAGTCCAAACTTTAAAAAAGTTGTTATAGCCTCCAGGCTGTGACGCATCAGTCAGTCTGTCTTTCCCCGCCTCTCTATCATCAGTAGACTATTGAAATACCTAGTCATTGTCAGTATGGAGCTGTATTATTTATCTGACGGAACCTTTAGATGTAGTCTACTGCCGGGAACAGAGAACGAGAAAAGGAAGGGGAGTTTTCTTTCTGGGCTAGCCCAGCCAGCCTGGTTGCATAATGACCATGAAGACAATATAATCTAGAGTTGATATGAATGTGAGGAAATGTCAACTACAGTGACATGTTGAGCCTAATGCAATTAGTATCATGTCTGTCTCTGGTGAAACCCTGTAGAGCAAACAGACACACTTAAACCCTATGAAATGACAAATGTACAAAATAGAGAGGCCCCGAGCCGTGGAGAAATGCTGAAAAGGTCTCGCTAACCATCATTTAGAGAGCAAAATTGGAAAAACTTCTACGGCTGATATCTGCTTTTTGCACCTAAATTTAATCTTGCCCCTCCAACACAATGTATACATAATGTAATTCAATTTTCCGTGTTTTTAATGGAATGATCTTATCGTATACGGTATGCTGTCGGGAAAGAACTTCCAAAAGTTTTCTGGCCAACAGAGACTTTAATGTGACCGCAGCTTGAATTATGAAACAGAATATCATGTAGGTATGCCGCCGGAATCTGCCTGCTATCTTGACAGATGTACTGAATATTTTTTTAGGTTATATTTGGTTGCATTGCAGGGAATCCCCTGACGACCAAAGAACTTTTGAGAGTAGGAGTAGGAGTTGTTGGGAGGAATCACATTATGGTTCCTCCAAACCGTAATGTCAAAGAATCAAGGCGTCCCTACACGGCTAGTATTCTGCAAGGTTTCCTCACAGCCCGCATGCTACTGATAACAGATTCATTCCATAAAAAATAAATATTATTATGGAATACCATTATGAATATGTTGAATGTTAGCGACAGTAGCTTCAAACAGCAGATGCCAGCCGAACACGTTTTTTTTTTTTCCAAATTTATAAAGTTTAGCTCAAAGTGCTTTACAGAGCAATAGAGCAAAATAAGAAAAGCAAAGGTAAAACAACATTAAAAATAATAGCAGGAATGCAATTTAGTGAGGACATGAATAGCAATAAGGATTTTTGAAAGCAAGAGTGTAGAAGTAGGTCTTGAGCTGTTCCATACCGTCGGCCCGTAGAAGCAGAAAGCTGCTTGACAGTGTTTTTATATAGGCACTATGCTACCCCCCCCCCCCCCCTAAGAGTTAACCTATTTAGTCATGTGGCCTATTCCCCCGAAAAATCTTCTAAATCCTCAGTTTTTTGAAAAACATATGTTGCTATTATCAGTAGTTTTCAAACCATTTCATGTGAAGTTCTGCCGACCCGCATCTCAAAATATGTTGTTCCATGGACCACCAGAAGCAAAGATTTGACTTTAAAAGGTTCACTTAAAAAAAAATCACATATTCAAAGATTTGTATACACATTTTCATCAATTACACAGATGCTTTCCCAGTTTTAAATGGGTTAAACGTCACCGTTCCATTATTATTAATTAGAAACTCACTCGGTTTTGTTTTCTCCACAAATATCCATTTATTTGTCACACATTTACTGAAAATTACAGTTTATTTAAAGGACACGGAAAGGTCAAATAACACAGATACATGTAGCTAGGAGTAACTAGTCAGTGCATGGCACATTCTCAGGGACACGACCCAGTGTGAGTCTTTGGTTCTGCCTCTCTGGCGTGTTAAAGACAGAAACAGCACTGAAATATTAAACGTGGAACAGTTGGCCAGCCAACTTCAGCCTTTTGTTTTTTCTTCTTTTTTATGTGGAAGAGTAAATTAACATTGCATTGGGTCCTCAACTTTTTCAGGCCACGACCCCCCCCAAAAATAATCATAATTTGAACCGGGGACTCCCCCACCCTCACAAGCACATGGAATTGTAGGAATTGAGGCATTACATTTTAGTTTGACTCGGTACTACAGATAAATATTGTGAACTGAAAATAGCAGATACAAGCTTGTATAGACCGGCTATTTTCAAAATGTTTGCCTCTTTCTTATATTATTTGACAATTTGGCCATTGTTTGACAAGTTTTCATAGTATTGATTACTTCATTATAGTGTTGATTACTTTTGATGCAGTAAATGGAATTTTTTCCATCTCGTTGTAACTTCACTGTCATCTGGGATTGGGAACCAGCCCAAAATCATATGGGGACCATCCTGGGGGTCTCCACAGATTGAGAACCACTGTTCTAATTGTATCCACTGTAAAGATTTATATTTTTTCCACTCTTTTCTTTTGCTGGACCCAGCCCTATGAAGGTGAATGTCGCTGACTAACTGACTGACTGACTGACTGACAGGCCTCGTTCCCAGTCTTTTCTCGTCTCGCCGGAAGAAGAGCTAGGAAAGGAACTACGGCTGAAAGTGGCTATACTAGGATGGGACTTCCGTTTGTATACTTTCCCAGAAGCTGTGTTTTACAACCAATCAGAACACAGCTTTCATACCCTAAAAAAATCACACCTGTGTGAAGTGAGAGGCGCTCATCTCATTTCCGGGGGCCAATCCAAATTTGCGTCCACACTTTTGTCTTCAATGTTTGTGTTTACACAAACACTCGAAACTTGGCCATTCATTGTCAATGGCATTCAATGTTTGTGTTTACACTCTAGTTTTTTTTACACAAACACTCAAAACTAGTCATATGTGGCGGTAGCAAAACTATGTTTGCGTTTACACAAACCCTCAAAGCTGGACATAGGAGGGGCTACCGCCCCTCAGAGATATGAACAGATCTGCATAGCATCAACCTAAGGTTCTACAATGGTACCTCCTTTACCTCCTCCAATAAGGGCGGATTCAGACTATGATCCCGGGGTGTGCAGATGTCGTGATTAGTGTGAACGATGCATACCGTTCCCCAGAAAGCGGGGAGGTAGTCTCTGGTCCCATTGGATGGGTATACGGAACGGTCCAATGGGAAAGTCATCAGTACCAAAAGAAGGAAGTGGACTGTCTGCTAATCATAATTTATACATGGTTTACAATAACACATTATTTTTTACCTCGGTTATGTCCGGTTTCCGATAGTTCTACCTCCTATGTTGACAAGAAATAATGAGTAGGTTCCACCACTGTGAAAAAACAAACAAAAAGAAACACATGTGTAGCTAGCCAGTGTTGCTGCTAGGACAAAGATACCAAGGCTTAGTCTGTGACATCACTGTCACACGATAATTACACCGACGTTAAATTGGGATGTTTCAAAAACCGTCTGCTCACACACTGCTGTGTATTGTTATGTAATGTTAATATTGTAACTCAAGACGTCAGTCAAACTTTATTATTCGCTTTAAACTCTGACCAGTGACTCTTCTTTTATCAACTGACATTCTCTTATCTCCCAAAGCCCCATCCATAGAACACACAGCGCATAAACTTCCATTACAGTTGAATGAAGAGTACTCGGGTATACGGAAGAATCATGGCCATGGTCAAAATGTTGGCCAGCGGGGAGCGGGGCAATCGTACTCGGGAACAGTTCGAATCAATCTGACCCCAGTCTGAATCCCCCCTTAGACACTTTCAGTAGCAGTCCCTTGCACAGCGAAGTGACTATAGCGCAGATACACTATTCGTTGGCCTAACAACGGACCCTTCCAGGATAAGGGATGTATAGTTTTCTTTATCCAAATTACAAACCTTTTCTTATCATTGGACACAGCTGGTGCCACTGTAGCAAGAATACACATCTGCAACGCTTGGTTCCAGAAAATTGGAGGATTTTCTTTTTAATTTTGAGGTCAAACTGAAACGACCAAACCTACGGGGATAATACGAAAACCTGAACATCACCGAACACCTGGCCAAAGCGTTGGCACTTCCTGTATCCACCATTTTTCAAATTAAAAGATCTCAGGCGTGTTTCATACACACAGTCCAGCCATATAATAGGTCTTGACACAATCTTGTGGCTTTGCTTTTCTGAGTCTGGTGTACAGTAGGATACAGTAAGATAATACAGTATTGAGACCTCACCAGTGCATTAAGGGAGTTTTCTAGAAACACATCACACATTTTAGAAAGCAGTGTCCTCACTCAGAAAATATCAGTTATTATTAAGGTAAATAACAAAAATGAACAATCATGAAACATGTAAACAGTGAGATTTGCTACCTTTTAAAATAAGTCTAGAATGCATGCCATTTCACTATGCAGGGTTTAATTCAGTCCAGAGATACAAATGTCTCCGGATATTTCATGACATCTTCAGTGTGCCAGCGTTTGCAAACAATGTGTATGTATGTATGTACGTAGTAGATTGTGTTTGTCCATGTGTGTGTGTGTGTGTGTGTGTGTGTGTGTGTGTGTGTGTGTGCGCGCGCTGTATTCGTGCATGTGCGTACGCCATGTGTGCTCTAAGAAAGACCCCCCAGGGCAGTGGAGGCGGGGTTTTAAGGTTATCCACCTTTTTTTCTGGATCAGGGCCCACCTGTTGATCTCGAAAAAAGCGTCCGCAGTGTCCGCATTTCCCCAAGCTCGTTTATTATTTAAAATGACCTATCAAACAATTTGTGTTCCCGCCTGCCTTGGATCAACGGAACTATATATATAGGAACAAATATCATTACTTTTTCTCTGTTATATTAATGTCATTATATTATCAAAACAATCGTAGTGTTTAATAAGGGCCTTTCTCGGCCCCACCTCTCTCTCCCTGTGTTTTGGGATCCAAGATGGCCGCAGCACCAGGAGGGGGGGGGGTGTCCTTACTGCAGGCTGCGTTCACAAACTCAAGACGCCTGTCTTGCGTTTGTCTTGTGTCTGTGTTTAATGGCCGCTCCATTGCATTTCCAATGGAACCCCATAATGGTTTGACCAAACATTTTGTGTCTTGAATGCAGCCCAGTGAGGTCATATGTCGACCCCGCCCGCTCACCTCTGCCCCACACCCTCCTGGTGCTGCGGCCATCTTGGATCCTAAAACACAGGGAGAGAGGTGGGACCCATTTTGCAATATCTTCACCCCCCCCCCCAGTGGGCCCTGGCCCCACATGTTGGGAATGAATGGTTGCATCATACGACGCCGCGGTGGTTTTGTTGAGCCGCTGTGTTTGTGAGCTCTGTGTCTTTGTGACCGTCTCCCTCCGGCTCCACGCTGTGATCCGAGAGCTTCACGACCTCCTCCTGGTTCCGTTGCTGCTATGGGTTCAAAACACACGACGCAGAGATTCACAATGAGTAATATAGTTATTAGATATCGATAGTAATTATCTCTCGGCTGGTCTGCTAGTATAGCTCGTATCTCGTAACAACATAACTAAAGAAAGAGCGGCTCCTTCACCGGATAAACGGTGCTAGAATAAAAGGCATTATGGGAAATGCAGTTCTAGCATATAGTAACAGAAAACAGCTAATCTAAATTAATTAAAAAAAAGTATTTTAAGTCTTTGTAAACTGTAAATAATAACACTATGAAATAAAAATCTTTATAAACATTATGAAATGAAATGTGAAACATGAATAACTATATTCCAAATAGTTATAACATCGAGCAAGGCTGACACAATAATAGCTCACAGTTAGATGAGAAAGAGAAGCACATACAACAATTAAATCTGTGCAATACAAATGTATTTTGTAGTATTTGTCTGAATGTAATACCCTACTTCATTGACCAGGTGTCTATACGTATACTTGGTATAGCTTCCTTTTGAGCCCCGCTCTACACCAAATGAATATTCACCAATATTATGACCTGCCCAGAATAGGGACTTAACTATGATGATGAAGATATTTCCATTGTAGAAGTTCCTCCTGATATTGTGCTTATTAAGAAACATTATTGCATCGTAACGTATTGTAAGGTTGGTCGGCTGGTTGCTTTCTGTTTTTTTGGGGGGGAGGGTTATTTGAGGTGTTTGTTGACACGTTTGAACAATGTTCAGGGGAACAAGACGTAATGCCACAGCCTGAAGTATAAAGTCATCAAAGCATCCGTTTGGTGTTTACCATATAACGTCACGTGGGTGCATGCCGCCAGGCTCGCTCACTGCTTGCAAATGATTGGATTTTTTGCATGAGACGTGTCAGAACAGGTGTCAGGGCTCTGATGCTTTGCATGAAGCAAAAAAAACAAACAACATGCCCCTGAACACAGCTAGACAAACAGACCTAAAGGAAACAAAAATGTGCACCTGCACACAAACAAACAAACAGACCTAAAGGAAACAATAACATGCCCCTGAACACAGCTAGACAAACAGACCTAAAGGAAACAATAGCATGCCCCTGAACACAGCTAGACAAACAGACCTAAAGGAAACAATAACATGCCCCTGAACACAGCTAGACAAACAGACCTAAAGGAAACAAAAATGTGCACCTGCACACAAACAAACAGACCTAAAGGAAACAATACCTGCACACAGCTAAACAAACAGACCGAGGAAACAAAAATGTGCACCTGCACACAAACAAACAGACCTAAAGGAAACAATACCTGCACACAGCTAAACAAACAGACAGAGGAAACAAAAATGTGCACCTGCACACAAACAAACAGACCTAAAGGAAACAATAACATGCCCCTGAACACAGCTAAACAAACAGACTTAAAAGGAAACACTGTAAGCACCTAGATGACTTTTTGGAGCGGTGCCCTGTGGGCCGAGGGTAGGCAATCGATGCTGAGGTGTCAAGCTGCGCTTAACACATTGTCTTTGGTATACCCCCGAGTGGTTTTAAAACCTTGGTGAGAATATTTTCTGGTCTTGTCCTAAAAATTCAGAAATACTGGCAAGATATCCACTCCACCTTGGAGACCATGCGTTTTAAGATACCTCTGACTGTTTCTTTTCTACTGTTTGGAAATATCCCTGAAGAGTTTACATATACAGTACATGATAAATATTTAATCAAGATCCTCTTAGCAACAAGTAAAAAAGCGATCACACTGGTGCCAACAGGACCCACCAACGAAAGATCAATAATAATAATAATAAACTTTATTTGTATAGCACCTTTCATACATAAATGTAGCTCAAAGTGCTTCACAGGGCAAAAATAGAATACAATAAAACATAGTTAAAATGATGAAACAATGGCAAAGAACAAAATTGAATATAAGAACATAAAATAAATAAAAACAAATAAAAACAAAATCATCTTACACAAACATTACATTTCCATTGACAATGAAATGAGAATTTACGTCATAATGTGTGGACGAGCAAATCGGCTATTTTCGTCCTACACAAAGGAGAACGTATACGTCATAATGTGTCTAAGAGTGCTCCTCACTTCATCCTAGTTAAGTACATGTGCATCCATATATAGGCACAAAAGGGACGTGCATCATCCATAGGTCACGATGAGTCCGATCTCGAGCTGTATTTAAGTCGCTGAGAGGTTTCTGGAAGTTGTTCTGTGTGTATAGGAGTTATCAGACGCTCAAAATGGCTTCCGTCCACCTCATGATCAGACATGACAAGACCTGCATCCTCACGGACGTCAAGGAGTCCACCAGCGTCTATGAGCTGAAGCGCATCGTGCAGGGAATCCTGAACAGAGCTCCGGAAGAACAGGAGCTTTACTACAACGAAAAGCGGATAGACGACGGCAAAACTCTCAAAGGCTGTGGCATCAACAGCAAGAATGCAAAACCCGCGGAGCCGGGAAAACTTGGCTTGGTTCTGCGTCTCGGCAACGGGCCCTTTGGGAAGATGCAGACGGTGCCATTCTCCAAACCGGCAACATCCTGAAGCCTTAAGAAGGCCCTGTTGGTTCTCAATGTGGCCCTGTTGGTTCTCCAGGGTTCCTTGAGGGGGTTCCAAATGGACCTTTGCAGGGGTGTGTGTGTCTGTGACTCTCTGAGAGTGTACAAATGGAACCAAATGGTCAGTTTGAGAAGCACTACTTGCTTTATGCACCACCAGTCCATCACCGAGGACCACCACCAATGAATAGAATGAACAGGCTGTGTGGAGAGCAGTGAAAGGAGAAAGAACCGCAGAGAAAGAGAAAGGGCTAGGGCACCGATGGCCCAGAGGCTCTACTAATGCAACCTGACATCTGGTCACAGGTTCAATTCCTGAGTCTGAGGACCTTTGCTTGCGTTGCCACTCCCTGTCTCTCTCTCTCTCTGTTTCCTGTCAAATCTTCACTGTACTAATAAAGGCTAAAAAAAGACCCAAAATATCCTAAGAAAAAAGAAAACGGGTGGGTGTTGTTGTGGAACAGGTGTTCCCAAATCTTTTCTGGTCTAAAGTCCAAAAGAGGAATTGTGTGTCCGGTTAATACTGTACATGCTCCTTCTAACGTTGGAAACGGTCTGTTTGAAGAAATATTCAAATTTAAGCGGAGTTATAGGGAGTTTGAAATGAAGGAAAAAAAACGTGTATACTCCGATACGATAAACTTTCTTGCGCTCAGTGTAGAGAAAAAAAACAAGGGGCAGCAGTGACTCAGGAGGTAGAGCGGCCGCGTGGGAAAGTGGAAGGGTCCCAGTTCAATCCCGAACACCGCGCCCCTGAGTTAGTGTTGAAGTGTCCTTGTATAGCAAGACTCCCAATGAACAGGTCGGTGTTGGTGCACGCTTTCCCCCGCCATCGGTTTGTGAATGTAATGTATACTGTATGTAATTGCACATTGTATAGTGCTTTGGATAAAGGCGCTTGCAAGCTGACAACACGTCACATGCAAGCGTCTCTGTCTTATAAAAAAATAAAACAAGAAGAAAAACAGTGCTCCCCTGTCCCTGACAAGACCACTACACCCATCACAGTCTACAGTATATGTTGAGAAAATCCAGCCACTTAGAATGCTGATTAGTAACACAGAAACATTCCAGTGCACTGAGGCGAGAAGCAATGCCATCTGCCAGCACCGAACAGGTGTTACTGTAGGACTGATGTCGAAGTACGTACATAAATAGGTGTTACTCTATTCAAAAGGACTGAGTTTTTTTCCTGGAATTATTGCCTTTTGGTGGTACACAATATATTTTGTCCACAATATATTATTCCCTAAAAAAAAGTATAAAATTAGTATATATAATAGCTCTACTTCGTCAGCGAAAATGCATATGAATTCTAGCTCTATACGTAATGGCTTGTAGATCAGCTACTCTCACTGATTTGGTGAATTCTGTTCAATGAAGTAGGGTCTGTGTAGGGTTTAGCCTATCTGTGTTAAATATCAAGTGCATAGTTTCCCTAAAAAGACAAGTTGAAACCTCACCTGTTGTTGCTGCTGCTGTTGCTGCTGCTGCTGCTGTTGTAGTTGCTGCTGCTGCTGCTGCTGCTGCTGTTGTTGCTGCTGCTGTTGTAGTTGCTGCTGTTGTAGTTGCTGCTGCTGTTGTAGTTGTAGTAGCAGCCGTTGCTGTTGCTGTTGTTGATGTAGCTTTTTACTTTCTGCAGAGGAGTCCTGTGTCTCGTTGTGAAAGCAATGAGATCCATTCTAAAGAAGGAGTACAGACAGACCATTTTCACAATGTTTATCTGTGGAAAAGTCCTTGAAACAAGACCGCAAGGACTTTCTGTGACATCCTTTTAGACTGTTTGACTGCTAAGTATTCAGTCAGTTCAATAGGAACTGAGTCAAAAACAAAGTGTAATGTCTCAGCTCTACAATTCCAAGTGCTTAACAGAATTGGGCGTCACCAGTTCAAATATAATTAATTTGGGTGGTCGCCAGTTCAAATATTATTATTTTGCGGGGTCAAGGCCTGAAAAGGTTGAGAACCACTGTAGTATCAATTGTTGGTGAATATCGATGTCTCTCTTTTTTGTTGAAAAGTGTTAAGAGTCCAAATTTACAGTGAAACGCTTACGCAACTTTCCTTGTGGAACATGTATATTAGAATATAGAACCATATGTGTATCACTATCTATTTCCCTTATATTCAACCTTGTAACAAAATAGTCAAAACTAGAACTGCACTCTGTCGAGTGCCTACTTGCGTGTTGCACATAAGTAGGCCATAAATGGCCTACTAGTGCGCAAGCAGAGCACGCAAGTACTGTTGACCGCTTTCAAATATCAGCCTCTCTGTGAAATATTGGTTTCAATATTGAATTATTAGGTTTAGCTATGTGCTACGTATAGTCATTGGAGGTAAAAAAGAAAATGTATTTTTAAGTATGGTAAAAGCTTCTATCTATAAAATATATACAGTCCCATCGGTTTAGAAGTGTCCAGGATCCAATTGTAGTTTCTCAAAGAAAAATAAAACATGGATATCAGATGGAAAAAAAAAAAGTATATCAGTTGAAAAAATATATAATGTTATCACGTATATAGTATATTATTTATTTTAAACCTTCAATAACCTTGCTTTAATTTGACTTAATTTTGGATCATAGTGATATCAATACTAAATATAACTCCTTACGTCATATGCAGCCACAGCATATGCATACAACGATCCAAGTAACCACAGTATACTATACTACAAATTACATACGGTATACATATACAACTTACATAATCTGAAACCAATGCCATATCAAGCACAAATTAATCATTACATGAAGATTTGTAGGGCATAAGTGGCTCTCAATGGTGACGTAATAAAGATATGTTTCAGTGTTGGGTGGATTAAAGGTAATTCCCCTATGTATACATGTATGTAATCTGAAACCAATGCCAGATGAGGGGGGGGGGGTCATCGGGCAGGCAGAGAGAGGACTGACAGCTCTGGTCTAGCAAGCCAGACTGTTGAGCCCCTTGTATGACGATAATCTTTCAATAAAATGCTGTCAAACCATCATCCTTGTGGAACATTCCTTTTTTTCTCCCCCCATTATGATTTTGAAATGGCCGATGTGATTCTATAAAATGTACAAGCTATGTCTCTGTGTTTGTTCAGGAGCACTCACTCACTCACTCACTCACTCAGAGAGAGCACATGAGTAAACAATATCTGAGACTCTGTTTCAAATAAGGTCTCTTCTTCTTATCTATATCACAGTGCTATATTCTGCCTCTTGCTGCAGGATTCTGCATCGTACAGGCCTGTCAAAGTTATATCATCAGTAACTGGACGCCGGCCAGCCATAAGATCGTTTCGGCACAGTTTAATTACGGGACAGACAGTCAGGCTCTCCTGTGAGGGTAATGTCCTGTCCGGGTGGCATCCCCGCGTGGACTGCATTGTCTGATCTGTCACCCATGGCCCTGCACTGAAAAGGACCAGAAGCTCGACTGGTTTAACCTAAGCCAAGATCTGCCTGAAATGGTGTCCGAAACGGAACTTGAACCGAGATGTCTAAATCCAAGGGGTTCACAAGGTGCATGGCCTTCTGCATGCATATATTACCTTGTATTTCTATTAACTATTCAATTAATTTGAACATGTTACAATAATCATGAAGAAATTATAGTTTTTACATTTGTAAAACATTTAAATATTGGTACAGTAGGGTAGGGTACTGGCCAATCTGGACTGGAGGGGCACAAAATCCAATCTGGGGGAGCAATGCCCCCCTGTAGAGACGGCACTGCCCCCCCTCCCGTTTCATCTCGACTGTAAGTGTGAGCGGGGTGGTTGCCAGACAGCTAGAGAAAGATATTTTTGACCACAGGGGAGAACTGAAAGTGGAAGAGGTGAAGTGTTCCTTCAATGTGCCCCAGAGCAAGGAATTCAACTGATAAATTGTCCAAATGAAGCTTTGAACAGATTTATAATCCTCACTGAATGTGCCAGAGGGTGCGCTGTCGCTTTTCCTACCGTGTAACAATCAAATCAACTGTTGCTACAGTATATCAGCCATATAAGCTCTCTGTGAGAATGTGAAAAGATGACGCTTCTCAGGGAACTAGCAACAACTTGTTAAACATCCGTCTTCCGTTATCAAACCAACAGTGATCGCTGATGAAAGCGTTAAAGGGGGAAATCAATGAGCATACAACCCTGACGCCTGCAGTCCCAGGGTCACAGATAGACTATTACAGTTTAATTACTTACTGAATCCATCTGGCACTTCTGGGTTCCTTCGCTCTCACTCGTCATTACCCCCGGGTTCACGGGCAATTTACTGGATGTGACAAGTCGCTGCACTTTAGAGATATCCTGTGGAAGAAAAGGGGAAACAAATTGTGTTGATCATTAGTAGACGGCAGAGACAGCTGTCACTCATAAGTGTAGTTAACCACTTGAACCGTACGTAGCATCCATATTTTGGGAGCCCGGAAATAACCGATCGACAATCTCGCAACATGACATGGTGTGAGCTTGTACAGCAGCTAGTTTCACAGAAGACAGTTGATGTGGAGTGGACCCGATTATACATAATATTAATATTAATAATAGCTTAAATTTATATAGCGCTTTTCTAAATACCCAAAGCGCTTTACATAGGAACACTAGGAACATACTTTATTAAGAAAAAAAAAATATATATAGTGTCATGGACACTGAGTGGTGCTAGTATGTGGTATGTGGATTAACTCTCTCATCTTGTTTAAACATTCAGTGGAAGTAGCAGATCTACAAGCTCACAATCATTGTGATAACTTGTTAACATATATATAACATATAGGCTATTTTCAGCACATACAGCCAAGAGATTAGCTGGTAACAGACGAACAGACGGACACATGGACAGGCGGACACACACACACACACACACACACACACACACACACACACACACACACACACACACACACACACACACACACACACACACACACACATGGACGTGCAAAACATACTCTCTCCTCATGCCTTCGGCCTGGTGGAGACAATAATGAGCCTTGATATGAAAAGGGTTGCAAACCAGTACAATAGTCCTGTGGGTTACTTTATCAAAGTCAGTATGGCTTCCTGGGAAAAAAATATGCTGCCCTGCCCTGGCCATAATGCATTCCCTGTACTGCACTGTGTTGTGCAATTTAGAACTACTCCGTTGCAAGTAAAAGTACGGAATTGAAAATGTACTTGAGTAAAAGTACAAAAGTATCGGTATAAAAATTTACCTAAAGTACTACAAGTAAAAGTACTCATATTGCAGAATGTCCCACTTTAGTTCAAAATGTGTACAAAGTCTATTGAAAATAGCAGATCTACAAGCTCACAATGCGTCACGTTGCGGCGCATTCTGAGCTTGTAGATTGGCTATTTTCAAATGGGTATAGGGTTGAAGTGGTTAATGTATGTTTTCTATGTGTATGTTTTCTAAAATCGCCAAAGTAGTAACTAGTAACTAAAGTTTTCAAATAATTGTAGTGAAGTAAAAGTAAAAAATGTTGTCTCTGAGATGTAGAGGAGTAGAAGTAAAAGTACTGCAAATTGGAAATACTCAAGTACAAATACCTCAAAATTGTACTTAAGTACAGCACTTAAGTAAAAGTACTTTCCACCACTGGTTGTGTTCTGCCCTCTGTGTCCTGCCCGTCTTTCTCCACTCACACCCCACTCCACTCACAACCACTGATTTAGTGGCTGACTAGTGACTACCAGAGGGTCTGAGTGGTGTCTGAGTGGTGTCTGAGTGTGAGTGCTTAGAGCGTCGCAGTCCCGCCCCCTTTCATGACGACGCCAGGCCCAGGAAATAGTTCCCAATGCATTTTTCCCATATAGACATTTCAAAACGTATTTATTTAAAGACCTTATAAGCGTCGTACAAAGCCAACTCTTGTCGTGACCAAATCATGATAAAAAACACAATATTTTGGACCAAAACAAATAATTACAAAGAAGAAAAACAACAAAAAAATTATTTGTTCAGCCAGGAAAATTGTGTTTGTTTGTTTGTCACGGCAAGAGTTGGCTTTGTCCGCGGCGTAAACGTCTTTAAATGAATACTTTCTGAAAATTCTATGAGGAAAATGAACGGGGATTTATTTTCCGGGTCTCTCGAGGGGGCGAGAGACCCATCATTCCAAGTACAGTAATAATGTCACACATGTAGAACAGAGTGACAAGACCACATAACACCACCCTTAAAGGAGAACACCACACCAAAACACACTGGCCATGCATCTACCTTCATCCCTGTGCCATCATCCATAGTGCCCTTGATTTTTCTCATAGATGCCCCCTCCTCTACATCTCCCTCTGACTCCCCCCTCCCCTCCCACAGCTTGCATTTGCGCAAGTTGTCCTCCTTCTAATGTGGGTATTTAGATAGCTCCAAACTTTTTTTTTTTTTCACGCATCGTATTATAATAGTATACTGAGACTCACGCATGCGCAGTTTTCACTCTTAAATAAAATGTGTTGACAAAACTCTGCCAGGGCTCAATCTACAAGCTCACAACGGTGTGAGCTTGTAGATTGTTTACTGAATGTTCTATTTGGACAGGAAATGGTGCACAGGAAATGGTGCAAGGACCGGCTCCATATGTTTCCTTGGACATTGTACGCAATAGTCTGTCTGACTATCTCAGAGCAGTAAAAACAGCAAAAATACAATATATCTCCGACCTAGTTAACAAAAACAGAAATAAACCCCAGGTGCTCTTTAATATTTTCAATTCCCTTACGAATCCCCGTGACGCACCCGCTATTACCCCTTCTTTAAACCTTTGTATAGATTTTCAAACCTTTTTCATTTCAAAAGTTGACGACCTCAGATCACTACATTTTTACACTGTTTCTGACCCAGCCGTATCGACTTGTCCTGCTTATTTCTCCCATTTCGAACCCATATTACTCTCATCACTCGCATAGGTAGTTACACATTTACGACCCACAAATAGCCCTTCTGACAGCATTTTTTGACACTAAAACTGACACTAAAACGACTTTCTGATGGAATAAAAACATTCTTTAACATTCCAACTGTGTTAATGTGGCGAAAAACGAAAACCACAACAAAATAAAATAAAATAAAAATATTTTGGTCTATTGTGCAGTTTCATTAGAGCCGAGTTGTGGTTGAAAATACTGGAAGAGGTCACATATATGAATGTAATGTTATTATACTTCCCCTAATGATGACAATGGAATTATATTGCAGTTACTAATCCGAGTAACTGCAATCTTTCCGTCACACACACGTACACAAACACAGTAATGTGCGATTATATAGTACAAACTTTGTGGGGGGGGGGGGGGGGGGTGGAAGTAATACAAAACATAACGGGTGGCAACTAATTACTTTTGATACCAGGCAATATAAACTTTTTTTTAAAGGAGTGATAAGTAAACAATAAACGTGAACTTATTAGCCTACTTTTCCCCAAACACTGTTATCACTGGTCCATTTATGCAGGAGCTGTGTACGTCACTGTTTCTTGGTCCATGTCACCCGCAAGTCTACTTGTACTGTAGAGTAATTCTCACTGTTAACTAACAGCAGGTAACCATGAAACATTTGTAATAATAATAAATGTTCCTCTGCCATCGCAATCACAAAAAAAACTATATAGTCTAGTTTTTCCTTAACTGGGTCAAAAGCTGCCTCTTGAGAATGCAAGGAAAGACGGTTGAATATGAACAGAGGCCCTATCTTAACCACCCTGTCACCCTGCATTTTGATTCTGTCAAAACTCATTTTTATGCAGGTTCAAATGGAATTGGTTTTACTCAGTCGAAGTAAAGTATAGGCCTATACCCCCATTCTGGACGAACATACCATGAATTATTTCTTAACGTTTGACGGCATCCATCAGAAGCAGCAGAAATGCACAGCTACATCTGGGCCGAGGCAGGGATGCGTTTGAAAATGCCTTCCCTGTCTCCCTGAGGTCTGCACTCTGGCTGTCACAGAGTGGACAGATTAAAACAGATGACTAGCATTCGAGTTGTTCAGATTTACAGTCCCTGCATGTACAGTATGAGGATAGATAGATAGATAGATAGATAGATAGATAGATAGATAGATAGATAGATAGATAGATAGATAGATAGATATGTTCATACAAATATTGTCGGTAGGCTACATCTGTTAAGACAGCAGGCAGACACCAGCTGAAATGCAATGTTATGTTTCATAATTCAAGCTGTCATTCTTATAGCTGTCGGGTAGAAGAAACCTTGCATCTGCATATTTTGATAGTTGTATCTCAAGTTTCAATCTTAATATATATAATGGATATGTACTGTATAATGTGCGTGCAAATAAAGGGAGAGCCATGGCATCGAGGAGAATTTAAATCATATTATGTTAACCCTATCTATGAGCATGAAGCGTAAAAGCTCAAAGGGAACAAACACTATGAATACACTTTGGATTTCAAACACATTTTTCGTGTAAATTCATGAAGCTCAAATGTCTGCTTTATCCTTCAGCCAGTGGATAAAGAGCTCTCCAAGAGCTCTAAAGTTTGTGTGACATTGACACCTCACCAGTAAACAAGAATGTATAGCCATGTTGTTCTGCCCTTACTATACGTTTGGTGTACAGTCTGTATGGCTTGGCAGACAGCTAACAGAGTTCCCAATAAAGCTCCAAAAGGCAGTAACTTGGTTTAGGTTCTTTACTTGTGATAACTTCAATTTGTAAAACTGCAATACAGAAATAATAGAACATGCAGTGAGAGAGAGCTCTTGACAGTGTGCTGGCTTGAACTGAACTGACTTTGACCAAACTAATCACCTCATTTACTACCCTGGTGAGGCTACCAGGTGAGGAGAGTTACTAATTAGGCAAAGGAACATTGGTCTCCATTACACATACAAGGCTTAAAGGTAAACTACATAGAAAGTAAACAGCACACATGTGCTATTTCACTCTGTAACATTTGGAGCCACCAGACTTTTCCTCAGACCTTCCTCGATCAGATCCAGCATCCGGCTTGGGATGTGCCCGCCGTCTTGTAGCTGTGTATCGGCTTCTCTCACACCTCCATCTCAATGATAATGACCTCGTGGTGATAAGCCAGGCAGTCCCTCATGAATATGAAGAAGTCAGTCACAAAACAGTTCCTTTCTGAATTCATATCGTTCATGGTTTGGGGGATTGATATCCAACAAAAAACAGATGTCATTACGTTATAATGATAATGACCAGAGTTGGGGTCCGTTACTCTTAAAAGTAAGGCACTACATATTACATATTACTTTTGAAAAAAGTAATGCCTTACTTTACTTTATTACTCCCTGGAGAAAGTAACTAGTTACACTACTCGTTACATTACTTTTGCGTTACTCCATAACATTGCCTGTCACATTGTCACATAATTTACCACTTAACAAATCTTTATAATCCTAATAAGGGGGACATACACAAGATATGTCTTTATGCTCTTTACCAGGTTGTGGAGGAATAAAACAAAATGGGCCTTTCCAAAACGGTGGTTCTCTTGACCTTGTAAAACTTTTTCTATGCAAACTTCTAATCAATTATTCAATCAATCAAATCAAATATATTCAAATTAAAATAATGAGACTGAGAGAAATCAGTAGCCTATATGTTCACAGTGCTTTAGGATCCCTTTCTTTATGATGTGGAGTTCCCTGCTCCATTGCTCATTAAATGTAGTTTTAACATATTTAGTTTAGAGAAAAGAGAAACAAGCAGTCATGTCTATGAAAACAAGCTCAAAATAGGCTATTATAAAACAAGCCCAAAGTCGCTTATAATAAGCGGACATGGCAACACCCCAGCGTCTGCTCTGTCTCTTTGACAGTGGGATACTGGCTCGCTGTGTGGAGCGGAGGAGTGCTGCTGCGGAGATTTGAATACCGAGACAACGTAAATGACAGTTATGAGCTTATGACACAAGCACTGTAGGATATATTACAAAAAAAAACGGAGGTTGAGGTGGGAGGAGGACAGGTGGGTCTAAAACCGGACGTCTGGCCACCCTACGAGTCCACGACAGTAACGAAAAGTGCTGTGCTGCTGCTGATCTGACACCGGTTTGACATGTTCTAGTCCGCGACTCCGCTAGTGCGTTGCCAGCGCACCATTACTGTTCATGTTCAACTCATCTCCGTTGTGTGCATTATTCTCCAAGTCCAAAGCAACACTGCTGAAAGCAGCCACATGACGCAATTAAGTAACGAGTAACTCAAGCGCTGCAGCGACCAGTAACTGTAGTGTGATTATCAAATTTGGAGGAGTAGTGTCGTTATATTACTCGTTACCGACCAAAGTAGTGTCGTTACAGTAACGAGATTTTCCGTTACTCGTTACACCCAACTCTGATAATGACCTCCCCGATAACCTGTTGCAGACTCCTGTGAATATGAATAAGTCAAAACAAAGCAGTTCCTTTTTTATACCTCTTCATTCATCATTTGTAGATCAGGAAATATTACAACACAATTCATGCATTCTGTTCTGCCTGTGCAGTACATAATAAGCAGGGTCTCTGCTGCTGTTCATGAACATAACGAGGTACATTGGTTACTGCCCGCCAACAAAAGAGCCAAGTGCCTGACAGTGGCGTCTCTGTCTCAGTGAGCGGTTTTGGGACCCAGCGTCTTGTTACTTTTATGCACAGTGCTGTGCTATTGAGAGCCAGGCTTTTCTGTCTTTAAATTGGATGATCTTTGGCAGCAATATAAACGCCACACAATGTGCCAATTAACTCACACCATCGGTGTGGACAGACGGAGCTCCACAGTCATCTTCACAATGAAGAGGTCCTCTTGGATTCATCAGTTCTGGGGCTACAGGAAGCATAGCACAGCTAACACACTGCTCAGAAATGGACTGGCGCTATTTGTATGCTAATAAAAACTTGATTAGCATAAAAAGGTCTCCTCATATACCTAACCTGGGCTTTCCGTTTCTTGTCTTTTTTTGTTTGTGAGGTGGTCTCTTTTTATTGGGCTTTGCCGTGAAAGAGCTCGGAGCAAGGAATTCGTATATAAAAAGAGTGATCCACTGTGAATACTTGACAGGACTTGAGATCTCTGTAATTAAAGTGTCCATTACAGACAGTGCATTGCTTTGTATGGTGGTGCTACACCAGTGACAGTGGTGGATGTTGAGCGGTTCGGCAACACATTCCTGCAGGAAGCATGGAGTTAAAACCTTCCTGCTTTTATTTGATTATCGCTCATGATACATGATTTCCTTTGCAAGTTAATACATAACAAATGAACACCGTGCGGCGTGGGCGACGGCTGATTTAGTTGGTCACTCACACCTGGCCTGGGCCCAAACTAATTGGGCTCAGAGCTGGGTGTGAGACTGCGACTCTGTTGTGCATCAATCTAATCAATGTTGCACAGGATATTATCAGTCGTCCCTGCACTCACTCGGGAGGTCCTCTGTCATTACAGCTTGTATACAAAGTACCTTCTTGCCACTCTCTACAATAAATGTATTTGAAACATCCACTTGACTGTGTCCCTGTGTTGGGAGCCTGGGAGTTGGCTGGTAGCAGGCAGCCATAGACATAAAGGATAGATGGCTCAAGGCGGAGTCTCTGACGTTCTTCACCCACGGCGGCCATCTTGCTGAGCGGCTAGTGGCTACAGTACAGTATGTTCAATGGCAACTCAAATTTATTGGGGATTCTGACTTTCAATTGTACATACATTTTGGTTTGATTTTATTGTTCCACTTTTTGCTTTGGCAATGTAAACGCATGTTTTCTCATGCCAATAATAAAGCCCTTTGAATTGAATTGAATTGATAATGTGTAATGAAGCCAGTATTAGCACGTGATACACATGGGTATTTGGGGTGGGGTATTTACTGCCGTTTTATGTGGTAGATAGATGTGAAAATATTATCCTGTGTTAACTGCAGTCCTTATATTACACAATGCAATATTGAAGCAATGATATGGTGTGTCCTATAAGTCCATGTGGGCTGGGCAACTTTGGTGCATGACACAAAAATAAATAATAAATAATCTATCTATCTATCTATCTATCTATCTATCTATCTATCTATCTATCTATCTATCTATCTATCTATCTATCTATCGCAGGCATTTAACCAACAAACCCATTCAAACAACCCACAGACTCTTGAGAAACAGCACCGAGAAGTGCAACCCATATCCTGATGTTGGGGCCCACAAACTGTGCCACTCTATGGTATAGCATTATGTGCCTACTTCATGCTCTGTAGACTGTCGTACAACGGCATCGACCGTACATAGACAATCTATGGGGGCGGCCATAGCTGATTGGTTAACCCATTCTGAACGGGAACCCATTTTGGTGTTAGCATCATGTTACGCTTTAGCTATTGAAAAAGAGCAGATCTACAAGCTCATAGCGCTACGAGCTTGTAGGTCTGCTATTTTTGAAAAATCGAAGAACGACTGACATTTTTTTAGAATCTGATCTCAGGTCAGAATGGGTTAATCAGACCAATACGTGTGTGTACAGGGGAAACCTCGTATGAATCTGATCTCGGGTCAGAATGGGTTAAGAGAGCCGCCTGGGAAACTCAAACGCCCTGCAGTTTCGATTCCAGGCCTCAGCAATGTCGAGATGTCCCTGAACAAAACACTTTACCGTAACCATCAACTGCTCCCCGCCCCGAGGCGCTTATCCCCTGCAGTGCCTTCTGCTCCTGTTACTAAGGACGGGTTATCGACTGTAAATACTAAATAGCCAATCTATATAAGCTCAGTGGTCGACCGTAAATAGCAGATCTATAATCTCTCAACGAGCTTGAAGACTGTGTACAGTATGACCGTATATTTACTGTATATTTTGTGTAGGAGAACAGAAGAGTACAATTGTTTTGTTCTGGTTTCCACAGACATTGTAACAGCATGAATAATAATAATAATAATAATAATAATAATAATAATAATAATAATAATAATAATAATAATAATCAGTGCTAGACAGCCTTTATGTCTGTGTGGGATTTACAAAAAGTTTAAAAAAAGTATTAAAAAGAGCTTCTGACTAAATCACCTAACAATTTATTTCTCTCTTCAACTTCCACCTCTCTCTCTCTCTCTCTCTCTCTCTCTCTCTCTCTCTCTCGCGCTCTCTTTCCGTCTGACTTCCTCATTCAATTCAATGGACAACTATATCTCCACATGAATGGTCAAAACCTGCCTAACTCGACTTGAGCATGTATTTGGGTAAAGTGATAACATGATGGCATACATAGAAGGTTAATATTTTGGACATCGTTGGTTTCTGCCCGACAGCAGAGATATAGACGGTATAAAATGATGAGGGTAAAACGTTTATTTTTATATATTGTTTTTATCCCACGGTTTTGTAACCCATTTTTCACCCCTGTGTCAATCACCTGGGCTCTACACACCCTCCACCAACCTAGTCCCCATATATGGGGGACAAGGGGAGAGCAACGGACTTGAACTCATGCTTCCTTCATGCCTGAGTGTCCAAGTTGCTCCTTTACACCTGACATGGGGGAGTTTCCCTGGTTGGACGTAGCGCGTGGAAGGAACACGTTATTCCAACCAGTTCCTTTTCCCTCCATCAGGCGCCCCGGCTGGCCAGGGGGAGGCACTTTAGTGACCAGGATTACTGCATGTTTTTTGTGAGGGTACCTACCTACCCTATTTAGTTTAGGAGCAATTTTCCCCGGTTTGTTCGTGAGCGTGATTGTCACCGACAGTGGTGGACATGGTGCCACTGCATTCGGGGGACGGCAATGTTATGGCGGCACTGGAGCAGAGTTGTATAGGAAAAGGCCTTTGGCTGGCCGCTGGTGCGACAAAGCTCTGAGGCATTCAAGAAAGTTTTCTGACTGAATCAAGGGAAAAGCCTCTTAGGGAGACAAAACTGTGCATCGGGTTCAGTTGATAAGACGCTGCAGTGCAGCGGGACTGACTTGATACAAGATACAAACGTGACTGATTTTCTGAAACCCAAAACCGACACAGTCTCTGATTAAGGCAGACATGCGGCTGCTTGGCAGGGAACAGAGAGCCATTGACGGTATATACACTATATTCAAGGAACAAAATGTAATATATTCTGCACATTTCAATTCCATTCGGAAAGTCTGCATAGGTATGTGAAATGGCTGAGGAAAAGCATCACGTTTGTTTGGCTGTGTTCAGAGTCGAAATAACATTTTCTTTCTAGCATCTAACTATAAACGAATATAAGGTGTGTGTTTGTGTGTGTGTGTGTGTGTGTGTGTGTGTGCGCGTGCGTGCGTGTGTGTGTGTGTGTGTGTGTGCGTGTGTGGGTGTGTTGAAATGTCTTTATTGGAAATAGCCCCTTGAGATGAACCATCTCATTTTCAAGGGGATCCAGAGATATCATACAATACATGTGTGTGTGCGTGCGTGCGTGCGTGCGTGTGTGTCAATAGCGATGATCCCACGGTCAGGGAAATGGCTCGCGAGTCACTCATTCAACACATGCAGCGACGTAAAGTATCACTTGTCAGATTGGATGGATCTTAAAGGAGAATTTCATCCTAGAAGGCTTTCTTACCTTTTTTGTAGTTGTTACGTCCCCACCAGGGGGGCAGTCAGAGAGATATTTTGTGAAGCCACTAAGGAAATGAAAGTTCATATAACGGCCTGTTGTGGCGCTGTCACTGGACCCAGAAAAACCCATAGCCCCATAGAAGTCCATGTATTTTGGCCCAACTTCACCTAGACTGTATTACCTTAATAAACATGGTCATGAATACTTTTTGCTTCCAGTCACTAGTTTAAAGTCTCATTTCTAAAATGACCATAAAGTCGCGCATGTTCTGAGGGGCGTGGCTACCGTTACAGTCTATGAACGGGATACCCCACCCACTCAAGTCAAAATAAAAACCAACGAAGAAGAAGGGGGAAGTCCCGCCTCTTTGTCTGGGCCAGCCAATGGGCCAGCTGGCCTGAGCTGGGCCAAAACGGATCTAGAAAGATGGCGACTTCCATTGCAAGGACTGACAGGCTTCATTTTACCTTCATGTTAGACCCGCGGAACGCTTTGTCCATATTTTTTACAGTCTATGGTCCCCACCAAAGAGGCCCAGGTGTTATTTTGTGCAAATGCATTATCGGCTGTTTCCCCTAATATAAGCCCTCGATGGGGGTTGGGGTTTTTGTGCTAATTCGCTTATTTCCATCGAAATAAAGTGTTGCCGCTTGGGATACTATTTACATTATGAAGAGAGGATACAAAAAATAAATCAGCGATGGAATTATGCAAATTAGCACAACACCCCAATGCCTCATTCAATGCAATTCAATTCAATTCAATTAATGGTAGGGAAAATAGCCAATAATATACACTTTTGCACAAAATAACACCTGCATGGACCTCTTTGGTGGGGACGTATCAACTACAAATAAAGGTAAGGAAGCCTTCTATAGCATGGAATTCTCTATATGCCAGCGATCAGGATTACAGTTGAAGTGGGTGGCGCCTGATACACTGTTGCGCTCAACAACAGCATCATCACAGATCCGCGTGTCCGTGCATGTGCGACCTATGCGAGCAGGGCGGTATGAACCATGGACTCAACTGTCAATCGAATCCGCGACCGCGAGAGCCACCATTCTACAGGAATGAAGCGATCAGAAAGTGCACAACACTGGACCAGAACACTGGCGTTTCTTCCCTTTGCAAACCACTCGCTATCACACGCTGTATTGTCAAATAACACCATGGGTGAGGACATTCTTATTTCCACCATTAAAGCCCGTTTACAGGTGTCACCGACCAAGTTCAACTCGACAACCTGGTACCCATCAGCACACGACCCACACTGCGATCCTACATCCAGTAACCCACATGACAAAGAAACAGTCGCACACATCTTTAAATGGTTGCAGCCTCTATAAAGGACATTGCCAGACATGACCGGCGTCTGGTGGACCTGCTCATAATTCATTTTGCAGGTATCTAATAAACACAGCACTGTAAAACTAGACTGGTTTGATCACAATGACACACACGTCGATGCACTACGAGATATTCCAAATACCCCAGATATTTTTGTTCATTAATGAAATTAGAAAAACTGTCACTATCTTTGAAATATTGCTGCCCATTTCATTTGTATACGGACACTTGTTTTTACATCCAAACTCATGAAATATCAGCCTTTGGTGGAACGTATTATGGCCTTGGGATATCATCGTCACCTCATTGTCCTTGTATTTGGTAGTCTGGGCCATGTCCATGAACTTTGTGCTCAGGGGGGGGGGTCTGCAATTGGATGGATTGCAAAAGGCAAAATGCAAAAACGTTGGCTAAATACTGTTCTGTCTCAGCTATTATGGGCAGTCTGTCTATCTGGAGAAGGCGATATGTTTCATTTAGGTGGCTTAAAGGCAAACAAAACTAAAAACTAAACAAAAAAAACATCTTGTCTATCTAGTATAGTGTCAAGTAGTAGTATGTCATCAATGTGCTATCTTTTTTTTCCTCTGTGTGTTAAGCATGTGCAGCAGTTGTGTGTGTGTGTGTGTGTGTGTGTGTGTGTGTGTGTGTGTGTGTGTGTGTGTGTGTGTGTGTGTGTGTGTGTGTGTGTGTGTGTGTATGTGTGTGTGTGTGTGAGGCCCTCTGGGACATTGACTTTGAGCGTTCCCAAACAAAGACTGTATCGCCTTCACGTAAATTCATAGAGAGAACAAAATCCTATAACATACAGGAACTCCATTACACTTCCACATGTAGTTATGTAGCCATGGAGTGGAAAGAACGACATTAATTAGTATGACTGCTATACTTGGTTTCAACATTATGAAATCTTGTTTGCCTGACTTATTTTCTTTATTAGTCCTTTTGACCAGGACCGGGGCAGAGCTGACCATTGTCCAAGACGTTAAGTATAATATTGCATATAGACAGTGTGTTTATGAATATGACGTGAGCATGCACTGAGGTGTGCCGGCGGGGGGTGAAAAGGATTCTTAAGGGTGAATGGATAACATTATATATAAATTCTAGTATATATATATATGTGCGTGCGTTTTAGGTTTAGGTTCTTTATTGTTTGTCTCCCGAGGAAGAAATTTGTCTTAGACAAAGGGTCCGCATGCAAGCGTAGCCCTTATGCCCATGTCGCCACATACATCTTTCTTGCAACATCAAAGAAAAATAAAAAAGGGAGGGCGGGTGGGGAGGGAGGGTTGCATACACTGGTGGGGGTGCGTGTGTGTGTGTGTGTGTGTTTGTGCGTGCGTGCGTGCCACGGTATGACGGGAAAACCAGTGACATTGCAAAAAGGGCCACTCGGTTCCACCGAAGGTGACTTGAAACATCAGAGGCACCGCCGAGCTATATAAGCTAAAGCGAGCAAGTTGGCGTGCCGAACGTTTCGAGACAGTTTTCCATGCCGCCAGGGTTTTTTTAAACTGTACTTGGTCCCCTCTTTTTCTCTGTACACAAAATATCGCCTTCCAGACTCCATGCCCAGAATGGGTAATCAACCCATTTTGCGCGGGAACCCTTTTTGGTGTTAGCATTATTATTATGCTTTAGCTATTGAAAAATAGCAGATCTACAAGCTCATAGCGCCGAGTGGCGCGGCTACGAGCTTGTAGGTCTGCTATTTTTGAAAAACCGAAGAACGACTGACACATAGAAACATAGCTTTTTCAGAAAACTGTCAGGATGTAGAAGACATTCATAGAATCTGATCTCAGGTCAGAATGGGTTAAACGAGTGCATCACGTACCTTGGCGTGAGGTTGTTGAAAGGTGACTCTGGAGCTGTTGAGCAGAGATGGGTATCTCAGCAGGTGAGACGAGGTGGACATGAAGGGGAGTCTGTGGGCACCGCTGGGCTGGTTGTGTAGCACGGCCGAGAAGCAGATATGAACCGTGTCCTTCAAAGCTTTCAGCTGAGACTCCTGTGACATATAAAACAAGATTATACACAAGAGGATTATTCTAGCCCTTTATATGCAGCCTTTCTCCTCCATCCAGTCAACTGTGAGGGATTTAAGCCTCATATAGTACAACCTTGTTGCCTGTCAAAAAGGACAGATCTACAAGCCCTTTCTCGTCGATCCGTCTATGAACTGCGAAAGATTAAAACCTAGGGGAAGATTCATACTGAGTCCGAATACGATTGCCTGCATGCTGGCCACTATTCACATTGGCCTTTTCCACACCCGAGTACACTTCATTTGTAACTGTATTCAACATTGCAGCGATCCGTATCCGAGTACACTTCAATCGGTCCCAACTCCCAAGACTACCTCCATGCGGTTCCCGGGAATGGTTGGTGTGATCCGCTCTGGGGAAACGGTACGCAGCATTCACACTACAACATCTATAGTGTGAATCTGCCCTTATACTTCATAGTACTACATAATACTAGCTATCGTGACTTGCTGGGACCACCGAACGTGCTATCGTGACTTGTTGGGACCAAACGCGATATCGTTGTTGTTTCTCGTTCAATGCGTTGACAAGAATGTGTGTTTCTGCAAAATATTATACAAGTATTGCAAAATATTTACATAATTTGAAAGTTTACATTCTGCATTGTCATTTTGTAAAAAGCTGAAAAATGACCAAGGCCCTCATGTGGGACAAAGCATTATGCGGTCACATATTATAACCTGTCAGCAACCATTTTGCCAACACACACCACCAGATGGCAATTTGGTGGTGTAGAGAGAGAGAGAGAGAGAGAGAGAGACAGACAGCACAAACTCTCTCAACTGTCTGTCGGCAGAAATGGTAAAACTACAACCAAGCAGATCAGAGGTTGATGTAAACAAATAGAGATAGAGGTAAAGTAAAAAATCAAACAAAACCCCCCCCCCCACCATTCCAGCAGTACTAGTGGGTTCTAAGGTTCAGAACTCAGGGAGAATTAAGCCCTGCCAAAGCAACAAACAAAAAAAGTGTTGCTGCAGCCTCATCACCTTGCTTGTATTTATTGATATTCTTCTCTCCGTTTCAAAGCCTCTACCAATTTCACATCATTAAAATGCATCAGATGTTTGACATCCAAGTATTAATATTTCATTCAAACAGATCCATCGAACCTGCAAAACAAAACTATACCACTACGGGAGAGAATGTCAAACAATGAAACGTAAATGTAAAAAAAAGCCGATATGTTATATGAGTTATATCCACCTTGTCGAGCGCTGTCTTCTCCAGCTCCTCCTTTGCGATGCTTAGCTTGTGCTCCAGGTCCATTAGCTGCTGGCCCTGGAAGTAAGACGTGCACGTTAGAAACAATTGGGTCCTCTTTGCACCGTGTGGCAAAGTTCTGCAAACACAGCGTTCCTGCATCCCCTGCTCTCCTCTCACCACAGGTATTAATAATGAAATATCTCTGTAGCACAAAGGATTGACATTCACCCTTTATCTTATGCTGCTGCTCATCACTTTTGGGCCTCACTTTTCTAAGTCTCTATGTGAGAGCAGTAACATTATTCCTTTAGGGCAAACTTCAGTTGAGCTATACGCACGCACACTGCACACGTGCTCGCGCGTCGTGCACGTTGCATGCGTGTATGGGTGTGATGAATGGGTGAATGTAATGTGCACACAATTTTTGGATAAAGGTCATAGGCCTATACTGTATGAATGCACCAGTTAACAAAGACGATGGGCGTGTGACCGTGTGTGCAGGTCTTAAGGTTGGAGGCGATTTTCGGTTGGTTTATTTGCGTCGGCTGCAATGTGTAAATGACCTTTACAACTTGACTTATATCTAACTAACGGGGCAATGCAGTCAGCACATTATCATTCCAGTTCCACTGTATAGGAACACATCTATTACCATGGCCTAATATGATTTTAGTATTTTAAATTATTTTGTGATTTTCATTTAATAATGTCATAGTGAAATCATGGCCAAAGGACAATTGCAGGATTTGATTGGGTTTGATTCAGAGCCACTATTCATTCACGGCCCGATTCTCAGTAACAGGCCCGCGTTTCTGCATTGCATTAATCACGTGGATGATGAACATACCGGTAGTCAAGCTGACTGAGAAGGAGTGGGATTGAGATTAAGAAACCTCTACGAGAACTTGAACAATGAACTGAACGATACATTGAAAAAGTATTGTCAGCCAGTGAACTGACTATTACAATACACAGTGAACTATTCAGTTGGACTCTGATAATGTACAAATATAACCAAAATGGTTACACAACCAAGGGTAATGCATGTGTAGCATCATCCTAGTACAATAGGCTATGTATGTACCGGTATGTATGTATGTATACGTATCCCGATCACTCTCGTTGACATGCATATAATATATCTATGGTGTCGGGGAGAAACCAACTCCAAAATGTTCATTTTTCAGGAAATAAAAATATATTTTTTTTTCAGGAAATGAAGAAAACCTTATATTTGGACTGGACTTTGGTGATGACTTGGGGGTGAATGTTTAATAATAATAATAATAATAATAATACATTTTATTTATAAGGCGCCTTGCAGGGCACTCAAGGTCGCCGTAAAGGTTAAAAACAGTTCATACAAAAACATAGTTAAAAACTAAACAAAACTAAGGCACAGCTTGCAGCAGAAGACAACAAAGGTCAGCCATATATGCCTGCCTAAAAAGGTGGGTTTTGAGGTGAGTTTGGAATATGGTGATATACAGAACGTGTTTTATAAAGTGATGCACAATCCATCCATAAACACCCAAAACAATGCTGTGAATTTGATCATTTGTATCGCAACGTCTTCGGGGCAGAGGTTACAGTACCTGACATTGATTCCGACTGGGATTATTCCTTGCAGCCATATAAGTGTTAATTTCAGTAGTGAATACACCTCGGGGTGTACTGTATTACTGTATTATTAATTTGCTATTTAGGTTTTCACTGGTGGAACAGTCAAGGACACGGAGGCCATCGTTTTCCAGGAAAGTAGAAAGCATCGGATCCTTCTCCCTTAAGGCCCCTTTTTCCATCGCATGGGAATTTGAGCCGTATCTCAGAAAGCCATTCGTGTAGCTGTCAGACTGGAGCTCAAGAGGGAATCAAGGGGGAATTAAAATTGAGGAGTTCTTTAATCAGGAGCACAAAGGCTTTTACACAGTGGCTCTGTAGCAAATGGCGACTGAGAGGCAGTAAGTATTCATTGCCGTCTGACCTGAATTACTTTCGGGGAGATAAGGATACGGACAGGTCAACAAAAGGCTCTGCATATGGCTGTGTAATGTGAAAAAGATAGAGGGGCTGTTTAATTTACATATTTCAAAGACACGGCTGCTATATCATTAGGAACCGACACTTAGTAATTGGCATCAGAGTCTCTCTGCCATGATCTTACAGTTGGCTGAGAGAATGCATTACGAAGTGTTTCAGCCATGGGATATATAGTTCAACACAGAATCATCAGCAATACAAGCAGTTATGAAAGCTTTGGAGTAGATAAATAAAGTAGGGAAAATAGCAATGAATGTTGCTATACTGTACTTGTGAAGGTTTACATACTTAATAATGTGTTACAGGTCTTTTTGGAACTTTTGTGAGTGGCCATACAATATGTATTTATATATATATCACCCATTCTTGAGATAAGGGACAAAACCTTTTTCAAACTGGATTTTTTTTTTTTTTAAGATACATTCAAATCAAATAGATGTATTTGTAGACACAGGTCTCAACTACCAATCTTGAGAAGGAACAGGTTTTTCGCATAACATTTCTTTCTAAAATGGGACATTTATGCACTTAATACCTGATTCATGTCAACTCCGTCAGACACACTAAAATCCCTTTTAATTGAATTTTATCATTTCAACAATAATATAAAGTCCTCAGTTATCTTATAATGGCTTTCAGTAATCAAGTTAAGTAATACAAATCTTTTAATATTATTTTGTTCCAATATCACACTATTATGAAATATCCAATTTCTCAAAACCGTCATTTCAACCTTTATTTTCAATATTATAACATGAAAACCATGTAAAAAAAAAAAAAGTCATCATTACGTATCATTTCAGTTGGTGTTTCAATACATAAGCACAAAAGATTTGACAGCAAATTTTCTATTTCTTTGGAAATTAACAAAAACATCACGGGACGAACGTCTGACGGAGTTGACGAACATCTGACGGAGTTGACAAGTTTAACTGATTTAGGTTCTAGACCACCTAGGATCTTGATTCTGGTGACTAATCCCACATTTTCAAGGATGAGGAATACAGTGGTACTATTTAGATTTGCCCTGTGAACATGGCAGCCATTTTTCTAAATGGCCGCCAGCTTTCTGTTATTTCCCAATAACTCAAGTTCTACACCACCTAGGATCTTGATTCTGGTGACTAATCATACATTTTCAAGGATGTGGGATACATTGGTACTATTTAGATTTGTCCTGTGACCATGGTAGACATTTTTCTAAATGGCCGCCAACTTTCTGTTATTTCCCAATAACTCAAGTTCTACACCACCTAGGATCTTGATTCTGGTGACTAATCATACATTTTCAAGGGTGAGGAATACAGTTGTACTATTTAGATTTATCCTGTGACCATGGATGGTAGACATTTTCAAAAATGGTGGACCTGCTATTATTTTACCAATTTACTCAGGGAATATTATCAGAATAATATAAAATCTGTGAATACATTTCTTACCAAGAATTTTCTTCACCAATGTTTGTAAAGGTGTCTACTAACATATCCCACATTGGTTTCTATTTGACCACCCTAGGGGCATGTTTGACAGCTGCTGAAAGTTGGGTACCATCAACAACCAATATAAGGCTAAATGTTCTAAATTTCATTATGCTTTAAGTAGCATGTGGCATGTCAAACTAGGGGCTTTTCATGATTCTGGATCCATTCCAAGCATTAGTTTTGCACAAAAAACACTACGTTGGCTAAAAATGGCCATAGCCATCATCACAGATGTGATGAGGTCAGCACATGTCGGCACCTTTGGGCAAGTGGCTATGGCCAAACTAGGGGGTCTATGGCCAAACTAGGGGTCAAACTCCTTGGGCTAAATTCGGTGAGGTGAACAGTGAGCAGTGAACAGTGAGGGAAAGACTGAAGACAGAAGATTTGGCTTCAGGACCATCAGGCAGGATGTGCAGACACTGAAGGCATCAGTGTCTTTCTCTGTGTCCCCAGCATGTCAACCAAAGCAATGTTACCAAATCAAAGGAGCCTTCACCTCATGTCACCTGGGGCTGGGTGAGCAATCGTATCCTGTATCTAAACTCACAACTAAATACAGACACTTGGCCAGACTGCCGTTTGAAAGGGTCAAACCCCTCATCCTGATTGGGGAAGACCACCCCACCTAATCACACCAACCGAAGAAGTGAGGTTGGGGCCTCCAGGTGGGCCAGCAGCCATCTGCACAAGACTGGGCTGGACCCTGCAGGAAAGCAATCTCCAGCCAAGACAATGTAAGTTGACTATAACAGAGCCCCAGAACACAGAGCTCAGGAGAAGGATGGAGAAACACTGGCAGGAGGCCACCAAGATACAATGCCCCAGAGACCCAGAGTGTGCCACCACTGGCAGTAAGGAGATCAACTGCTGCAGCAAAGATGTCATGAAAGGCAAGTCTCCACCAAAAAAAACCCTGAACCTAATCGGGGTGTCAAGAGACCAAAGTTTCTCCCCCACAGTTCCCTGCAGTGGCCAGTGAAGTCAAACTGTGCATCTGTACCTGAAAGGGGCAAGTCAAAGGCCAGAAAGCCCACCTCCTTTTAATGTCCTGTCAGTAGAAACTCAACCTGCACCTGAAATAAGCCCTTACCTCTCCCAGAGAAAGTTCATCCTTGAAAATGTAATGATTAGTCGCCAGAATCAAGATCCTTGGTGGTCTAAAACTTGAGTTATTGGTAAAAAAAACAGCAGGTTGGTGGTCATTTTGAAAAACAATGGCTGCCATGGTCACAGGACAAATCTAAATAGTACCACTGTATTTCTCATCTTTTAAAATGTATGATTAGTCGCCAAAATCAAGATCCTAGGTGGTCTAAAACTTGAGTTATTGTAAAATAACAGCAGGTGGCGGCCATTTTGAAAAATGGCTGCCATGGTCACAGGGAAAGTCTAAATTGTACCACTGTATCCCTCATCCTTGAAAATGAGGTCTTAGTCACCAGAATCAAGATCCTAGGTGGTGTAGAACTTGAGTTATTGTAAAATAACATCAGGTGGCGGCTCTTTTGTAATATGGCTGCCATGGTCACCACGAGACAAATCTGTGATGGCCCCATAGCCAAAAATGTTCCTTAAGGCATGCTCTAACTGTGTGCCAAATTAGAATACTGCCCATTATTCAAAAACAATAATTTTATTGTTTTAGGAACACTTTTGTCAACTCCGTCAGATACACGTCAACTCCGTCAGACACAAAATCTGACGGAGTTGACGTCTGACGGAGTTGACAAAATGGCATTTGTTTTCATCTTAACCCTCTTTAGTACAATGTAGCCATTTTGTTTTTGCTTAATTTTGTTAGCTAAACCTAACCCCTAAACTAAAATAATAAACATTATTTTGGAATTCTTAACAAAGATCATAATAATGTCCTGACGGAGTTGACATGTAAAAGCTGTGACCACATTGTTATCAACATTGTTTGTTTAAAATATCAAACAATTGAATGCTTGTCAGACCAGGTACTCCACTGTTGCAACAAATATAAATGGGACTTGGAAAAGGAGTCTTCAGGCTAAATC
The DNA here is from genome assembly GCF_963924005.1 of Protomyctophum bolini. Classification (NCBI taxonomy): domain Eukaryota; kingdom Metazoa; phylum Chordata; class Actinopteri; order Myctophiformes; family Myctophidae; genus Protomyctophum; species Protomyctophum bolini. Next base: position 53,042,762 of record NC_137862.1, on the reverse strand, counting down.
TGTCGACAATATTTTCTGATTAATTTAAGACTTTTAAAAAAACCTGACGGAGTTGACGGAGACGTGGGACGAACATTTGATATGAGATATTTAATAGAAAATATAAATTAAAATTAACTGTGTATATTATTTGCTATGTTGTTGACAATCTACTTTAATTTAGTATGTATATTTATGTGATTGTGACAGTATTAGACACTTTTTTGGCAGTTTGAAATTGTGGCCACTTGCTGGGGACAGGCTAAATACAGGCCTTTTTGGGTACAGGGCCTGCTTTTAACTAATTCAGATGGAATATGAAAACAATTATAATGAAATTAAGGGCATAATAATACACAACTGTATTACACTTAACTTTGCAAGTGCTTTTATTTTTATGAATTAATTTATTTTTTACATAAAATAAGGCTCTTATGTGTGGGACATGTTTTTTCCACTTTTGTCCCTCATCTCAAGAATGAGTGATATATTATTTATATTATATTTATATTTACGTGCGTATGTATGTGCGTGCGTGCATATAGGCTTACTGAGCTTGTAAGGGCGGCAATTCTAGCCACTGTTTATTTTGCGATTGTTTGCCTACTATACTTGCCCAGAATAGGCATGCTAGGGTTCATGTGGTTAAAACAGTTACTTATTTGCACACATTTTTAAAGACACCTGACAAGGCAATAAGTTCATTTTTTATTAGTAAGTCTATTTCTTATGTCCAGAATATTTTAATATGTTGTGCCTGCCTGCCTGCCTGCCTGCCTATTCACACGAGGAGCGCAGTGAGATCGGTGCAGATCAAAGCAAGTATACACGGGCGAGGTGTCGCTCCCCGCCTCGACAGACCTGAAATAAGTGAGAACGTGTGGGGGGCAGAACAGAACAGGTGCACACCGTCAGATGGGTAAGAATCGGTGGTACACTGCAAGAGAAATCTGACACAGAAACATTTCGCCAACGTTTGTATTGTTTTGACTGATCTGAACGACCTTCTTCTCCAAGTGTGGTGGGACTGTTGTATTGTTCTTTCTGCTTTGGCAATGTAAACGTATGTTTTCTCATGCCAATAAAGCCCTTTGAATTGAATTGAATTGAATTGACTGTGTGGGTTTGAGTCCTGGGACTGAAGCGCAGCCTTTGTCTCATGCTTGCTGGTTTTACCTATACTGTATAGCAAATTAAAAATGACAATGTATTTCTTAATAACTCCCTGCTGAAAGCCTTTGGCATTCATATGATATTATTACTTGGGATTTTTCTAAAGTTGGCATCTGTGTGATGTGGTTTTATAGTTGTACCATCCTGTGTGGATGGTACAACGACAGAAATGTAATTTTCCCATCAATATACTGGTTAGTTAAGTCGATACCGTATGTCATATCTATGCATTTTTTTGTTTACAAAGCTTAAACGGAAAACAGAAATGTGATTCGTATTCACATATCCCAATGCCAAACAATTGAATAATCACAATTATTTCCATGACTATAGCTAACGCTCAACTAAAATGACATGGCGGTGACTGTAGCCATATTTATGTGTACATTCGAGAAGTGTTCCAGTTGGTGTCTGAACTCTGAATGACTCCTGCAAGGCTGACTGGATCGTCATCATATCTTAAGCCATTCTGACCTGAGATCAGATTCTAAAAAGGTCTTCTACATCCTGACAGTTTTCCATTCTGACCTGAGATCCGATTCTAAAAATGTCTTCTATGTCAGTCGCTCTTCGATTTTTCAAAAAAAAAGCAGACCTACAAGCTCGTAGCGCGCCACTCGGTGGCACGCTATGAGCTTGTAGATCTGCTATTTTTCAATAGCTAAAGCATAACGTAATGCTAACACCAAAATGGGTTCCCGCGCAAAATGGGTTAAATGACTCTATAACTGCTCTCTTTCTCCTCCACTGGTCATTTCGACGCTGCCTTTTTGGGCAACAGAGCGTATGTTCCTTTTTCGGAGGCACTGACCTTTAAGATGGGAGAGAAAACCGCCGGTCATCTGCAACACATGACTGGCCGCTTCCCCTTCGCTCATTTTGACAGGAAAACGATCACGCTTGAGCGGCTATTTTTTTCGGTCATTTGATCCATGATTGGCGTTTTTATTGCTGTTGTCTTTTATATTGATGACAATCCACTTTTTCTATTCTATATTTATGAATTAAACAGTTACAGTTACACATTAACCCCCAGCGTCTCTCTTTTGGGCAAATCACCCCAAATACCTGATCTACAAGCTTGTAGATCTTTTTTTTCTTTTCTTTTACCAATAAAAGCCTGGATTTAGTGATGAAGGATTTACAGCCTGTGACACCAGAAGTCAATGCATCAATCATCCACAGACCATAAATAGAATAATAAATGAATACACTGGAACAATATATTCTGCCACCGCACAGCATAAAAACGCCAGGTGAGGAATGAGGCATTTTGTATTCATTTCTGTCACCTTTTGACAGAGCTTTACATATATGATGGGTCTGAGGGATCAAATGGTACATCTATTATATGTACAATTTATATAGCAGAATTGTAGCGATTTATGGCAGAAATGTCAACTGACAACGTCAACGTCAGCAATGCAGACAAGAGCGGGGAAGGTCAAGCTCTGAACTTGTAAATGCTACTGATTATAATACCAGAGTTGAGATACAATTAAGAGCACATTGTGTTGTGAACTTGTGATTGGTGAAGTATGCATTTCATCATCTGATCTGATATTTCACACAATTGGAATTGAATATCCCATTAAGTGCCAATCAGTGCCAATGCAGGGCCCTTATTTAAATGTCTTTTTAAGGCACATGAAATCCTAGGTGGATTTGTTTTTAATAGCTTTCCAGCTCAGGTTAAAAGCTGCAGCAGATTAAAAACATGGCAGTCTAGTATACCGGTAAGCAATGCAGCTGCAACTAATGGGTGTGTTAGGTTTATGTGTGCCCAAAGCCACATAGGTGTGCCAATGTGCAAGCATAGACAGTATACTATTACTGACACACACACACTCATTATTAATTTGATGAACTGCAGCTGCGTTGCCTATACTAGCCTACCAGGTTTTTAACCTGAAATCAAATTACACAATGTTTTTCACACTTTGAGTATATCCTGTGTTCAAAGAAAAGTCTAGTAATTATAGTCTTTAAAGGTGTACCTTTGCAGACGTAATTAAAAGGCTTTTTTGCTAACTTTTTTTTACTGAAGCTTATACTGTAGCTCAGAAACGGAGGCGTGTTTTGGCTTAATCAATCACAGTTTCAGCCTTGTGTGTCTCGTCCTACGGAGCGGCACTGATTGGGATCATTGTGTCCAGGTGGTTCTGGTACCAGTTTAGCTCCAGTCTGGAACAGTTACAAAGACCACCCACCTTCAGTCTGTGAGCTTACCTTAAAAATTAAATCCTTTTTCCCATAGCGCAGTTCTTTCAGTTGAGCCTGGATTTTTTTGGACTGCAGGAGGAAGATAAGAAAAAGGAAAAAAAGTATTAGCTTATTTAAATAGTGAAATTGGTTTTTAGATGCACGTAGCAGGGTTTTTCTACCAGCCAATGCGGAAGATAGGCCATATATGGGGAGAGTTCCAAGCTGTGTCTTATATAGTAAAGGGCCGACGAAGGAAAAGAAAATATCAAATTGTCCCCTTCACTGAACTGCGAAGCCCACACAATGATGCTGCTACGCACGCACTGGTTTCTTTCCCACTGTCTAGAGCGGAATGTTCACTCTAGACAGTGGGAAAGAATATATATATATATATCCGTTGAATCGTTGATTAGTCATCTTCACAACGAGGCATAGATTGTAAGGATTGGGTGTTTTTTGGGCCTCCAAAAAAATGTGCCAAAATGGCAAAATGGTTGGTATTCAACCCTTGCTTGGAGTTGCTTAGTGGATTGGATGATTGCACTCTCACACAGTAATAAGGAAAAAAAACAACACACATATTGGTCATTTTTACACTCGGTAGCGGGTGGAAGATCCAAAAGCACATCAAAATGCCATGTATTGCTGATACTTTTATATCATTTTGATGAGAAGACATGCGGCCAAAGCATTTCTGGGGGTCCGCAGAAAAAGCCATAAAGGTTGAGAGCCCCTGCAGTACACCATAAAACACCCCAACACCCCCCCCCCCCCCCCCCATACACGCACACACCTCATCCCAACACACCAACTCAACTCAAACCTGTGCACGCAAGAACAAATGCAAACATGCGCATACGTTTGTATTATTATACTTTGTTGATAATTTCATGAAGGCAAACGTGCGTATACGTTATTATTACGTTTGTATTATTATACTTTGTTTATAATTTTATGAAAGCCACAGCAGCATAAGGGAGTCATGCAGTAAGAAGGGAGTCGTCATCATCATCATTTTTGTTATTGTTATTGTTGTTAAGTGTTTTTAAGAAGGGAGTATAGGGAGTCAGTAATAAGGACACATACAGTAAGACAGTATGGAGTGAAGCATTATTATTCATAGTCTGGCTTTTCGGTGGTGAGGTGCCCACCGAACTACAACATGACGTCACTGAGCCGCGGTGAAGAGCAAACCACCGCCACCACCGCTCCAGCCCTTCTCTCTGTTTTTACTCGCCACCGCTCAACATTATTTCAGCTCCGAGCGGTGGTCACCTCACCACCGGAAATCCAGACTATATGAATGAGCCTTTAGTAATAAGAAAACATAAGGCAATATAGGGAGTCAATAATATGGGAGAAAAATAAACCGATGAAGGCACCGCTTATTTCACTTATTATTTTTCCGCTTATTTGGGTGTAAGTTTATTGTACTGTAACTGTAACAAAGTAATACGAATCTATATATGAGGAGTCACACCACAGCAAGTTAACAACTTTGTGTTTATAAGCACTTTCTTCCATTTTATGATATCCTAGATATCTTGTTACTCACTTTGCCTCGAGTATTTTATTTCCCAATAAGACGGCCATCGACTATTCACTCGCTCCATGTAAAGTGAATTCACAAAATGTAATCCTGGGGCACTTCATAAAACTCTGCAAGGTTAAATAAATGTTTATGTAGCTTTAAACCTCGCAGTTAGACACACACCATATATTTGAGGTCATTAAGTGTGTTAATTAATTTGTGTCAACAAAGCTTTACCGCGATTCCGTGTACGGCTTCTGAATCATTCGCTGGTGGTCTTGAACATATTATGTTCAAGACCACCAAGACCCCCTTTCTTCAACTATCTCTCTCTGTCTCTCTCTCTCTCTCTCTCTCTCTCTCTCTCTCTCTCTCTCTCTCTCTCTCTCCAGCTGGTCAGGGAAGATGGCCGCCCACCTAGAACTCACGAGGGAATGTTGGGTCTCTGTAGACTAGAGACCAGTGTTGTTTTTGTCGACTAATACTATGACGAAAAGTGTTAGTCGACTACCTTTTTTCGCAGACGAAAATTAAACAGAAACTAAATGAAAACTCAGCTATGGTGACTAAAACTAAGTATACTAAATATACTGACAATTTCGTCAAGAAATAAAAACTAGACTAAAATGTTAGGAAGGGACTAGTGGACAAGAGATCCACTATAAGTCATTTTACACTAGGTTGCATGCTGAAAATAGCCGATCTACAAGCTCACAACGCGTCGCGTCGACACGTTGTGGGCTTGTAGATCGGCTATTTTCAGCGAGTGTAAAAACAGTCATCACGATGGCATCAAGGCCCACCAAAACACATTTTAGTCGACTAAATCAACTGTAGATTTAGTCGACTAAAATCTTATAACATTTAGTCAACTACAACTAGACTAAACACTAGAACATTCCAGGTGACTAAAATGTGACTAAAACTAAATGAAAGCTTTTCAAGAGACTATATGACTAAAACTACCAGTAAGACGCGGGAAGCGAACGCAGCTCGTACATATTTGGGTTTTGGACGTATAGCTGCTTTGGGGACTCCTTATATGGTTATGGCTGAGTCATGGTGACACAAATGACTCAGCTCCATATATGGGCACAAAAGCGGGACAGACAGACAGACAGACACACACAGACAGACAGACAGACATGATCTGCTAGGTCTCATAGGTTCTCAAAAATCAAAATGTGCAGACAAAACACTGCTAGAGACTAGAGATAATTTGTTGTGATTTGGCACTATATGGAGGGTATGTGCATGATCAAATCAGAATCAGAAGCCTTTATTATTGCCATACTGTACATGTAAAACATGTTAGGAATTTGTTTCGGTGAACAGCAGAGTACAGTTACAAATTATGCAGTTAACCACAGCTGCCATGGACGGCACTGTAAAGTGAGTCTGTCATTTAACGTCGTTTAATGCAATCAGACTTTTCTGTTCGGATGTATGGGCTGTCAAGGCTATAACGTATATAGTATAGCATATAACTTCCGGGTGTGACGATGTTGTGTGCATATATACCCGCTATACATAAATATAGACTGGTATTATTCTTATTTTCCATTTCTTAACTGCACTGAAACTATATTTTGTCTTTAAATGTATGTGTTTTTATAATGTTTTTCTTTTGCACAAGTTTTTTTTTTTTAAGACTGCCTGTTCCTTATTAGCTTAGTTTGAAGGTATAGGTATTGTCTGTATGGTAAACAGTTTTGCATGATTGATGAGGGTGAAACTATACAGTACATAATTTTAATTATAATGATATACAGTAATAAGTAATGAAGTACGTTAAATATTCACATTATCTTATAGATGATCGAAAAGGCATAGGCTGAAGCTCAAACCTTATTGATGCCTATATCCTTTGATTGGCTCCTATACTGCTTTGATCATATATACTGTACACAGCCACACAGAGGCAGCTATACTGTACACTTGTACAGCCTCAACCTGGTCAATTATTAAAACGTTATAATGTTGTGTTTGCACAGCCAACTTTGCAGTGGAATTCTCCTTTATGTCATGCCAACCTTTTAAAACACTGCTTTTTTTTTCCAGCGTTGGGTCTGATGGGGCTCACGAGGGGTCCAAGGGGAGCCTTTAACCCATTCTGACCTGAGATCAGATTCATACAAGGTTTCCACTGGACACACACTGGTCTGATTAACCCATTCTGACCTGAGATCAGATTCTAAAAATGTCAGTCGTTCTTCGATTTTTCAAAAATAGCAGACATACAAGCTCGTAGCGCGCCACTCGGTGGCGCGCTATGAGCTTGTAGATCTGCTATTTTTCAATAGCTAAAGCATAACATGATGCTAGCACCAAAATGGGTTCCCGTTCAGACTGTTTCCCAAACAGTGGCCCGGGAGCCATTAGTGGATCACGGGGCCAATTTCTATGGGTCACGACTATCGAGTAAGAAATAACAGATGTGAGCTTGTATATCTGCTATTTTTTTGAATAGCCCAAAACGACACAGATGCATTCCCTGGTTATACAAAGCTGTAATGGTGTGTATACACACTTTGAGTGTATACTGTATATACACACTCAAAGTTAAATAAATACTGCAGGAGTTTTTAGGGTGTATAGATTGGGATCCCAGAGATGAAGAAAAGGAAATATAATGTATATATATATGGGGTCGATATGTGGACTTATAATCCTTGAAATGGAAAGAGTTTGAGCATCACGCACTTCTGGGCTGCACACCAGAAGTGATGAGGTGCGCGCTAAAGGCCTGAGGCGATGAAACAATGAAAAAGAAGAAAAATAAAAGCCTGCGATGCTGGAGATTTATTTAACCCATTTCGACCTGCCACCGGATTCTATATGAATGTCTTCTAAATCCTGACAGTTTTCTGGAAAAGCTACGTTTCTATGTCAGTGGTTCTCGAACATTTTCATGTCAAGTATGTATAAGATCATGTATAAGATCATGCTTGAAACACCAAAAAGGGGTTCCCGCCAGAGATGGGTTAACAGAAACCAACGTTTCGGAGCCGTAAGGTCTTCTTCAGGGAATGATGTGGACGTGGATGATCACCAGACCTTAAGGTGTATTTCATTCCAAGGACAAGTAAAACTGTTCCCTGGGTTTTACAGTGGCTGAACACAGAACACCCCACACTGAGAACCATTACAGAACGCACTGACAGGTGCACTTAAAGGATCGTCGATGTGCTTTCAACTGAGGTGAGAGATATTGCACCACATACACAAATCTATTTCTAATACAATGCCATTATGCTATTGAAACATCCCAATAAACACCGGGACAATAGTTGTCCCGATGTGTTTATTTTATTTATTTTTTATGTTGTTTTTTTTTGGCTTTCGCCTTTATTTTATTATATTTTATGGAGGGACAGACAGTAGGCTGACAGGAAATGGGGGAGAGAGATGCAGTAAAGATGACATGCAGTATAAAGGCCGTCGGGATCGGGAGTCGAACCCGCGGCCACACTGCCAGACTGGTATTACCAGCCAAGGTGCCTGGACCGCTGAGCCACGGCCCAGGCGGCCTGTCCCGGTGTTTTTTAGTGAAGGCATAATACCTCCAGCTTCCCTGCGTTGGCTGATCTAAGCGTGCGGGAGGGCTTGTATAGGGTTTCGATAGGGATGTATCCACACTTTTCCTGGGCTGTGTGTGCTCCAGTTCCTGTCGATTTGATCCAATGAAAGCCAACGAAACTGGTCAGATGACCAATGATATCCAATGAAATCAACAGGAACCTGAGCACACACAGCCCAGGAAAAGTGTGGATAGGGATGCATGTTGCCCAGTACGAATGGTACCTATGTCTGTGAGGCAACTATAAAGGCTAATTTAAGCTTAATTAACGTCCCTTTTCCCTCCTCATAATACATTATGATTAACAACTCATTATTTTATTTGGTTTTATTATTAAATTCATAATTTGCATTGTATTATAGCAGCCTGATATGACATAAAGCAATGATGGTTGTCACTGTCTGCATGAGCACGTACTGGATGATCACGCCAGCCTGGGAAATAATGAAGTGTCATTGGTATACAAAACAATGCATTAGGTATATTGTGATACGTTGCTTTGCTTTGGATTGCATCCGAAACAAATGTCATCATTATAGATTATCATTATCATTTATTCTCTGTTATACATTGAACTATTTGTTTTCCCACTATCAGTACCCTAATATTAGATATGATAAGAAAGTATGTAGCCTATAGCTCAGAGGGGCTTATCATAATTATGAGCAAAACAGAGTGTGAATGCGAGAGTGGATCGAGCGGGAGTGCTATATACGGTATGCTACATTTTAGATTATGGCGTTGGCTTGGCTATCCAAAAATAGCGGATATACTAGCTAGCAGCGTGTGATTTCGTGCCAAACTGCATCCTTGTACACTTGCTGAAATAATAATAACTTGTTTTTTGAAGATATTTGAGTTAAACCATAACACTGTCTGATACAGTATACACTACTAAATAACCAGTAAGACGCCCTGAGGGCGCATGCATGCATGCGTGGCGTTAGACTGCTGGGCGAGCGCTGTCTCATTGTCATGGGAGGGGCCAGAGACAGTTGAGTGTACACAGGGCTTGGTCGGAACAAGTCTGCTCCATATATGGAGATCTAACGGTGGCAGCGGGGGCAGGGTCTTGAGTGTACACTAGGGTTTGATGAGGGCCCCAGGTACAGTAGTGCCGGGACTTAGTTTTCGGGCCTGTTGAGAACTCTCTAGTGTTCGCCGGCTCCAGCTGCTGGGCTGCTAATAACTTTGGGGCGGGCCCGTCTAGAGTTTGAATGGACAGGTATCAGTCAGAAGGGAGACATCGAAGGGGAAGGGCGGGTTGGGCTAGGATCAACATAATTGGAACGTCAGAACAGGTCAGCTGCATATAATGGAGATCTAAGGGTTTGAGGTTTGAGGTCAGATGTAGAGTTGCTGGCCGCGGCTCCATATATGCAGATCTAGGTGATGATCCAGTCTTCTCCACGTATGGTGGTTATCCAGGGTTTGATGAGGTCAGTGTCATGATCGTATAAGGAGACGGCCATATATGGAGCATGTCACGAGGCGTGATGGACTGACGGCCATATATGGTGGCGTGATGTGTCACGAGGTGTGGACTTACAACCATATATGGAGGCGTGACTGACGGGGCGACAGGTTTTCAGGTAGTAATCTGCGACCTACAGTCGCAATAACTACTTTAAGTACTGGGGTTGAGATTGTCCCCCACTAGCTCCCAGCTCCCTGACTTAAACAATACACTTAATACAGTAATACCTGGTAAAAAATAAAAAATAAAAATACAGTAATACCTCCTTTACTTGTACATTTTTTGGTAAAAGCGGTCAAACTTTATTCTTCTCCTGCCTTGATCTCCTCCTCTTGGGAAAATGACATGATGGCATGATGATGGGAACTGTGCTAATTTTGAAAAGTCGTGAACATGTGGCGCAAATCTTTGGATATTCTTTCAGTGCGAACGTTTTTAACTCAAATCTTTGCTTCTGGGGGTGGGGGGTCCCTGGAACAACATATTTTCAGATGGGGGGTCCGCAGCCAAATACAGATAATTCTGGGGGTCCTTACCATGAAAAAGGTTGAGCACCGCTGACATAGAAACATGAGGTATTTCAGAAATTTCAGGATTTAGGTATATTTTTTAATTTTATAGACGTCAGGCCTAAATGGGTCATACTGCATGTCCTGCACATTGTCCTGGATGGGGGGGACGAGGTATAGGTTCGGGGGTGTCTGTGCTACGAAGATAGCACACCAAACTCCTTTTGGTTTTATGTTCTGCTTTAGCTATTGAAAAATAGCAGACCTACAAGCTCATAGCGCGCCACCGAGTGGCGCGCTACGAGCTTGTAGGTCTGCTATTTTTGAAAAATCGAAGAACCACTGACATAGAAACATAGCTTTTTCAGAAAACTGTCAGGATGTAAGAAGACGTTTTTAGAATCTGATCTCAGGTCAAAATGGGGTATAATTATACTGTCACGCAGCTGAGCTTACATCAAGGTACTGCACTTGACAGTCATAAAGAGGCTTGTTCACGGCACCATGGCCTACAGAATAATTTGGGTGCTGTCAAACGGTATATAGTGTTCAATGAATATGTCTTCTTATCGTCACAGTTAGGCAGAAACCAAATTAATGTCCCACTTCTTCATAATATGAGACAGCGTTGTAGCGAAAGTAGCCGACCAGGGTAACGGTTTGTGGACATTGAACCAATGTGTAAAATAATTAACGAGTTTGTGACTAAATAATCCCTACATTGGATTATATTGGCTTATTATTATTATTATATATATTTTTTCCTACATTGGGAGGTGAAGCGGCGAACAGTCGACACCAGCGTCCTCACTTCCCACATTCACACCGACCGACTCATTGGAGGCAGTGTAGGGTTCAGCGTCTTGCCCAAGGACACTTCGACATGTGGACAGGAGGAGCCTGGATTCGAACCGCCGACCCATGGATGACCCATGGACGACCTGCTCTACCTCCTGAGCCACTGCCGAAATGGTAAGCCATCGTCATTTGCCTATATATTCCTGGGGCAATTAACATAATTCTTGTTATATCAATATTTTTTTTCTACGTTTTTTATTTATTTGTGGACGTGCTGCAGGACTTACTGTGATGAATCATGCCTGATTCACACACACACACACACACACACACACACACACGCACACACACACACACACACACACACACACACACACACACACACACACACACATGCTACATCAACCATGTGAATATGGTTGAAAGAATTATACGTTCCCCAAAATAGTTGATGAATGCTGAAGTAGCCGTTTCAAAAGGAATCTTTAAACCTGCTCCAGGAAACCAGACATCTAATGCTCAGCCAAAAGGGGGTGGTTATAGGCTTCAGGCAGGGCTACTCTGGAACACATGCACTGCAGTGTTGTTTTTCGCAGCAAATTTCGTTTAGTTTAGTCTTTGGGAATTAAACTTAATTTAGTTTTAGTCATATTCTAGTCACCTGGAATGGTTTAGTGTTAGTCTATAGTTGACTAAATCTGAAAATAGCAGTTCTACAAGCTCACGACGCGTCGCAGCGCGTGGTGTTGTGTGAGATTGTAGTTCTGCTTTCCGTTTCGTTTTCGTCTGTGAGAAAAGGTAGTCGACGGACATTCTTCGACAAAAACAACATAACACTGATGAACAACAGTGATGAAACATTATGTCCAGTGTGGGTTACTTCTTACCTCTTCTGCGTACGCGTCACAAAGCTTGTTACCCGACATGAGCTTGTTTTTCAGACTCTTGTTCTGGAAGAAGAAAGGAAAGGAAAAGGAATTGGTGATGTCATTGGAGTCTGCATGAACACATGAATGACACACGCATGCACGCACAAACGACAGACAGACAGACACACACCCCCACGGACACACACACACACACACACACACACACACACACACACACACACACACACACACACACAGACAGAGGGAGAGTTAATGAGCTAGAATTAGATTATTCTGTGTTTCAGGAGGTCAATTTGGCTGAGGATAAATTCCAGACACTCTCCTCTCACCTCTAAAGAAGAGTGTCTGTGAGGAGATTGATGAGTAGCAATGAAATGACAGCTGTCATAAAAAGTGACATAGGGTGACGTGGCCCCCAGAACATGCAGGCCAGAGTGACGATGATATCCACTAGAGAGCTCATGTATGTCGAACGCTACTTCATCATTGCTGTCGGGCATGAAACGTGTAACTCCATTCATACATAAATGCTCTGCTTTGGTCGTAGCCTACAGGCTTTATTGTCGCAGCCTGTGTGTAGTACCTCGAAATGTATTTGGAAGTCAACCGAAATCTCGGACGAATTTGGACTCTATAATTGTATATTGCCTTTTGGACAATACTAATTGGTAGACATCTTGGATTGATTACATTTCCACAACTAGGACATTTCAAATGGCCACTTGCGGCAGCGGGTAGTGAATCTTACTCAGGGTTTGAAATTAGTCCATAATTGTCTGAATAATAATAATAATTAGTCCATAAATGTACTGCAGGTTAGTGGCACAGCAATCTTGATGGTAATGTCTAAATCCACCTGTGCCAAATCAACTGCCTAATTAACACCTTCTAAATGAAAGCATTTCAACTGAAACTGAAATGATAAACATATATACATCAGACCCACACAGGGAAAACGTGCGTGGCACCGGCACCTGAAAGCCAGCTCTGACAGTTGGACGGGGGCATGTTCACTTGAACACACGCGCTGTTGCGACATCACACTGTCTGCACCCCTCCTCTACCACCTCCTTCGCCGTGCCGTACATATGGGCTATACATGCACGCTGAAAGCCTGCCATGGACACTGACAACGACAGGTTACAGCCCTGCGCGCACACCCAGCGTGGCTGCGTGACACACTGAACAGCTCCATCACAACGAAATGCTTATCTGTCGGGGACTCGGGGTGGCCAAATGGAGACGTTTTCTTAACTGCCTACCGTTAGCACGCAACAACAACAGGGTTTAACTCCACCCGGACGGGGCATTGCCTTGGCAACAGTTACGATACTGTGCACTTTTATATCTGTTGGATCATAACATATGAATACTATAAAAAAAACACACAGACAGATGCAATGACCAACGCTGGCTCAATAGCTCACGAACGACACATTCCTAAATCACCCAAAACATCTCATTCTTAACCTGATTACAAACTACCTAACAAACTACAACTTGCTTTGCAGCCCAAAAAGCCAACCTCCGCGTTCACCGTGTAATAGCTCATATCAGACGGTGAGCGGTTAGGGACTGTCTACAAAGTGCAACACCGAACATGAACATATTCAATAACTTCCATTTATAGGCAGAATATCACCACCAAATTTACATCACACATCAATGGTGTACTTATGATTGTAATGTAGCATTTTCTTGCAAAAGAAACTAGCCTACTTTTGTGCCCAACCCAACTTCCCAAGACCATCTGTAAACAATCCCCCCCCCCCCCCCCTATCAGTAATTTGATCTATTACATCACATTACCCACACTGAACATCATTTGCTGTTCATATATTCAGAATGGGTGAGGACTAGTCAAATTCATTCTACAAAACAAAACAACAGATGGATGAACAATAGGTATAACAAGCCTGTTGCACAAACACAGGCCGTTTCACAAGCTCACATAATTATGAGCTTGTAGAACAAGAAAAACGTAAATGTTTTATACATTTTGAACCATTGAAAAGTATCAAACATTGGAACAAATGCAGGTTATTATTATTTTTCCATTACATGAAAAGTATAACAGTTTCCACCCCGACAGAGATAATATGTCACAGCAGCACATTATGCGGAATGAGTTGAGGAACACATGTCTCACAAAGTGTGATTCTCCATCAAAGCGTGCTCGTGCATTTGATTTGATTTGATTTGACAGAGAGACTGCCATCGCGCAAATTACAGCTTTTCACCGGAGGAGAAAAACTTTTTTTGTCAAAACAGGCAGACTGCGACTCTTCACATACTATAGAGCATGTCTGAAATAAGTGTCAGAGCTCAAATCGACATGTAAATATGAAATAAATGCCCAAACATGTTAACCTGACGCTGCCAGATCCAAGAAGCTTGCTACACAAGTTTGTTTCACAGCTTATTGGGATCTGGGATCTCGGGAGGCAATTCGATGACGGGGCTGTTTATTTTTTTCAAGATACTTGGTAGATGATTGGATGGGACCGTCTGTCTATCACCGTGTGGGCGTGCAAACACAACCAATCATATTGACGTGTCTATATAGCTACACTTCCGGTTTCGCACATATCCCGCCCTTAGCTCACGCTGATTGGTTCGGTACGGAACGGATTGGTGTTAGCTCAACTCCCTGAGAGATCCCAGATGGTTGCGGTGTTGGGGAACATGGTTACCCAATACCGCCCCCAGCTGGCAAAGTCAGGTTACAAACATGTAGCTATAGGTGTAATGTTTAGAGACCACAGAAGTGAACCTTTCAAGCCCGTTTTCTCAACTCGCCGTGTTCTGCAAGACATTAGTCTATAAGCCAAATCTCCAAAACTGGTGGGTCAAACTGAACAACCAATGTCAAATTTGAAGCTATGATTCCCTGCTTTCATATGACGTGAAAAAAATGAAAATGAAAATAAATCCAATGGCAGTCCCTCAGTCAAATTTAGTCACATTATGTAAACACTGTGTGTAGTCACGGCAGTGTGAACGGCTTGTAATTTCAAGGACCCCCAGTTTGCGCCAGCATTATAGGCAACAACAGACCCCTGTATGAGATCCAGCAGAACGAGAGTCTTGTCTCTCACTGATGTGGGTTCATTTGTGAAACAATGAAAGCCTCCTGATTATGCATTCATGAAACAAATGGAATTGTTTTGTCATCGTAATAAGATCTGGAGTGATTACTGCATAATGAATGCAAAGCTTGTTTCATGGTCCCGCGCAGAACCTACACTGTACAGACACACGCATACATGGCTGGATGGATGCGTACTGTATCTACAGTATGCATGTATGTACATAAGAACACTTGTATGTATTTACATACATACATGTATGCCTTATAAAGCCAAAGTGCAGTAAAACAAAAAGAAAAAAAAGGAAAGGGTTTAAAAGTTTGGTCAGCCAAATGAGATACAGTGATATACAAGTGATATTACACTATTGTATAATATCTGTTGTTAAGGTCATTGTTTTTCTCCCCCAAAGTCACGAAGGCTGATTTGACCTTTGGGGTACACACATAAGTCGATGTGTCTATAAAACATAGTTACTGCACTTTGAGTTTGTAGGGCAATAATTGTATACGTGTGCAGTGTGTACACATACCCTCCATGTCTGTATGGAATATGGATACACTGCTGGATACATTTAAGGGATGCTTTAATGTGCAGCGTGCATGTACTGTATACTACAGTATGATGATAATTCTAGAACGCCTCTGTGGTTCTGTTTCTTTTTTTTTTTTTTTTTATCCCACGATTTTGCAACCCATTTTTTTCACCCAGTGTCAATTATCTAATGGGGGGGAGGGGTGCAGCGGATGACCTCATGCTTCCTTCTATCCAAGCTGACAGGGGGGAGTTTCCCCGGTTGGACGTAGCGCGTGGAAGGAACACGTTATTCCAACCAGTTCCTTTCCCCTCCATCAGGCGCCCCGGCTGGCCAGGGGGAGGCAGTTTAGTGACCAGGATTACTGCATGTTTTTGTGAGGGTACCTACCCTAGGGGACACGGGGAGAACATGCAAACTCCACACAATTCTGTTATTTGTGTAATGTGTATAGGCTATATAGCCTACAAGTATGTATTTATTATAAAGAGGGCTTGCGCTATCAGCGATTCACTTAATTTTGACAGGAGGAAGACGGAGGAGTGGAGGCGGGGGGGCTTGGATTACTGACTGCGCGCAGCCATGAGCAGAAGAGAAGTGAACGGTGGGGTGGCCGTTTATACCGCTGGCTGGCCTAGCTGGTTTGCGGCGCACCAAATGAGCTTCAGTTCATATGCTAAATGTTTTATAAATCAATCGGATTATATCACACTTTAGCTGATTCAGCTATCGTGTGACTGCAACATGACGAAAACAGTTGCACTGAGCAGGCAGGAGCTGCTAAAGCAGTGGGAAAACTGCCACAACAATCGCTATAAAAAAACAAACATTATCATATTTGCAGCGAAAGCATTATAGTTTCTGTTTGTGTTACAATTCAAAAGGTCACCTAAGCGTACTGTCAACGCCACTGCATGAGGAACTAGTAGTTGTTTGAGCTATATAATCCTTCATCGCAAACCCCCATACTGTGTGGAAAGAACTGAGATCTGTTTGAGCTTTGAGTTTGTAAAGACGCTGGCTCCTCAGAGAGGAGAAAGGAAACCTCATTACTGCTGATGTTTTCGGTGAAGTCGTTCCTTCCATGTTGATTAATTGTTCCTGAAGCTCCATCTCCGGAAAATACAAAAAACTGAACTTGAAAAGCTGGAAAAGTTCTATTCATTCAGATGTAAATGATAGGCCTACCGGTGAGATGAAATGGTCCCTAAATATGTATTGCCGATGGCTATACGGTATTGTCCGTAGAATATTTTCTATCTCGTCTGATATCAATGCAAATGCGCTAGAACCTTGAGAACCCCTGGTCTAGATCACCGTTTCCCAAACAGTGGTGTTTGGTCCGACTAGTCATTGGTCCGAAACACAACAACCCACCTCAAACCCTAACCTAACCATAACCGCAAAGCACGGGAGCAGGCGCTAGTCCGAGGTGCGGACCGATGCTCCGTCGGACCATAGCATGCCTCCCGCCTGGGGGTGTGTTGGTCTTAAACTGAGGTACGTGCACTGGTGCGATCGTGGCACAATTCATGATATTTTTCACAACAGACTTTCCCCTTCAAGTTATAAAGATGGAGTGCCACGATTTATTTCCACCGTAAAACATGATCATAGGTATTATTACAATATAAGGAGGAACAACTTTTTTTCCAAAAAGCGTACAGTATTTGTTAAAATCATGCTTTTATGTGGACACGCCCACCAGTTCATTAAGTATGCCTGGTTTTCCTGATGGGTGGTGATCCACCTGAAGTGAACCCACAGCTGTAGTTGTATGATAAAGGGGGAGGGGTTAGGGGAGGGGCTGATAATGTGATGTCACTATGTTACTGTTTATTTCATTGGCCCGTTTGACTGTCAAGGGTTCAGCCTCCAGGAAGAAACCCTAAATAAAAAAGCCAATACACCATTGCACATAAAAACGACTCCAGGGTGTCTAATGAAGTACTGTCACCTCATAGACACATGAAAAACTGGAAAAATACAAAAGTTGTGGCACTCCATCTTTAAGACCAGCTTGGAGACGGCATAGTGGACAGCAGCACTGCATGCAATTGTTATTTAGGGAGAATAAGAGTGCATTGTTTAGGCGCCGTGGGTTCACAATGCACACACACTGATTGCAATCAAAACCCATTCACTCTGAACACTCACCGTGCATTCAGAGCTTCTTGTATAGGCCCCCTATTTTCACAAAATGTGCTGCACAACTATCTGTGATTGTTTCATTTATAAAGAAAATATGTTACTGTTTCTGTAGTAAAACAATGCTTTTACAATAACTACACTAACTAAACCAAGTATGTGACCAAATTGAAGTAATTATCCAACTTGTTCGAGGTTCAGGGTTAGTACAATGTGTGTCTAAATAATATGTTCCACAGATCTGCATTAGGGTTGGTCTACTGGCAGTGTACACAAGAACTGTGGTGCTGATTGTGATTGTTTCAGCAGTTTGTGCGATAAGCACTGGCCAAACACAAAAACACACAGGCCGACCCTATTTTAAAAGACAACTCTATGAATTGTGGAAATGCATTTCAACTTTTGGAATTGTGTAAAATGTGTGCACAAATGCCTTTGGCTGATTTGGCTGCCTCTCAACTACACAATTATTTAACACATAATGCTTATGTCCTTTAAAGTAAATAACATGTCACGCACAGTGCTTACAGTTACCTTTGAAGTGTCAAGCGGCTCAAGACAAGCCTATATAGAGGTTATGCGCGTGACATCATCATAAAACCAAAAAGTTACGCAGGGAATGCCTACTGAGTGGCAAAAAAACGACTTTCTGGCATTGACAGCCCCATACATCCAAACAGAAAAGTCCTATTTGATTGAACGAAATGACTTTAAACAACATTAAATTCACCTTGTCACTCAATTTGCCACTCGACGTGCCATTCACTTCACGCACGCGCATACAGTATACCCTCTATACTCGTCAAGAGCGCCCCCGCGCATTGCGCGCAATTAATTAATCAGGACGAGTATACCCGTCAACGGGATCAAATATGTTAAAGGGCGAATACTTCAGTTAATCAAACCCGCTCTCGTGATTACATTTCACTGCTGGAAACCGGGTCAACACTGACCCAGTAGGGAAGACAGGTTTAGCACCCCCTATACCTGTAATGATTTACAACACACTTTACAAATTGACTTCACACACGCGCGCACACACACACGCACAGATATTTATATTTATATGATTACTCCGTTGTACTATTAGCTCTGCATAATTGAAAATGGGGTCCACCGTCCTGCCATGCAATTCCAATATAATAAACTATAATGGTCGAATGAAAAAAAAAATCCCCCTGCTTTCAACAAAGTATTATAGGATTGAAGTGGTTATAAGTCACCAAAGATAGACAAAACAGGAGGAAAGGGTGCACACCTTTGAGGTGAGGTGAGGTGCTGGCCTAATTAAGGCATGCAGTAAACAAGTAAAAAATAAGAAAAAGGCCGCACGCTCGTAGCCACGATGCTGTGTATTTATTAGAATCCAACGTTTCGACCTGGGAGGACCTTCAGGGAATCAGTCACCAAAGGTGCCATGTTGTAACTTCCTATGAGAGACGATACTATATAGAATCATCTTTCCTTTCCCGTTATTACTTTGGTCGGGATCTGTGTATGTTATCAGATTATAGACATCATAGGCTACTGTGGCTGCTGGTAAGAATATTCAGGACCAAAAAAATCTTCTAATCTTCTACACTTTTTTTTTGTCTCAGGTCACCGCTGTAAGTAATGTTTTCAACCAAGGCACGGCTGAATTACACTGTAATTCAGGGGTCACACTAAGTCGAGAGAATGCCGTTTCCAGAGAAGCAGTTTTCCATTACGACAGATTGAAAATAACTTGACACTTGACATTAACACTTGAACCCCATTAGTGCTGTCAGAACGAATTTCATAATATGAAAGAAATTCGAATATTAAAAAATATATATATATTCGAAAGCTAAAATTGCCATTCGAATGGAGCTTTTATCATTTATTAATTCTATTTAATATATTTATTTTGTTTTATGTTATTTTATCCGCTCACTAAATGTATTGAGTAACGAATCTACCGCTGTGAAATCTCCACGGCCGCTTCCACTGCATGTGAAAAGGTGCACGTCCGGTCACGTCGCAGAAGAGGTCAATGATTGGCTAACGTAGGGCCAGATTTCAGGGTAAGCCAATCAGAGACAGTCTACAGGGTGGGCGGGCTTACTGGCTGTAACTCTTTTAATCACAGACACACAAACCCTTGTAACACATGCATAGATACGTCTAGTATACTACACAGACAGAAATCGCCGGTAGAACGAAAATCATAATACAGTCTCATGACACAACTTTATTGCACATCTGTGCTTGCCTTTCATCCACGCTTCTATAGCCTTTTAAATCTCATTTCCCATCCACGGGCACAAGCAAAGTGGTATCAGCATCTTCCACCCGATCTGTGGTGTTGTTTCAGACGAGGGTAGCAACTAGTTAGCATGGGAGCTAACATTAGTTTAACGCCAAGGAGTCCTCCTTAATAACACTATGGTACACGGGAGGCATTCTAGCCGACGGGGCAACGGTCCGCTCCGCAGCGGGGGGACAATGCTGCGTTTACACGGGCAGACACAGACGAATGCTAATATCATTTGGAGCAGCTACTGTACACGTCTGTTTGCATCAACATGTTGCTGGCTTCACAATGAATGATAGACTTTATCGTTGCGTCTGCCCGTGTGTAATGGTCAGGGTTTCAATGTCCACAGCAGGCAGACCTGTCAAAAACCTTGCACTTCCCAAAACTCACAAGACATGCCAGCCACGTGTATTATTATAGGCTAAATATGAGCTAAAATAAACAATGTAAATATTCGAATATATTCGAAAATTACAAATAATGAAGCAATGAAATTCGAATTGGATTATAGAGGTGAACTGACAGCCCTAAACCCCATGCAGCGTCACTATTCTGGGGGCAACATTCACGGATAATAGCCAAGCTGGTCACAACGTGACTCGTTATGCGGTTGTAGAGCTGCCATCTCTAGTGAAGAGTTGCGATGCGATGCGTGGCAGGGTCACGTTTCATTCTACCAAATGAGTCTTTGACCTATCTAAGCGATCTGATAGTAAAACATTCAATCAATCTGTATGTATGTTTTGTTTAGATACATCTGTATCTGTAATGTCTGTCTTTAAGTGCAGGGCTGCAGCCTGCAGGCTATCAGAAATGACTTTGGACAGATGGAAAAAAAACTAATTAATTAGCGCGACGGAACATGACAAAATAGGCTACAGCTGAGCTGCAGTATGTTGTGCTGCTGACAGGCAGCGCATGAACACTGTAACACACGCATTGAAACAAGGGCCGACTGTGGTAAAGATGCCATGGAGTGGACAGTGATGTCACTGTTATGCAACACGGAAGTATAGTATGGACTTGAAGCTGTTTATAAACCAGTCAGTCAGTGACGAATCCTTGGTGTTGCTCTTCCTGCGACCGATAGCCCCTGAAACCAGGCTTTCACCGTCGTCTTTACTCTTTTTTTACCCCCTTCTTCTTCTTCCCCCTTCATGGGCCCCTTGGGGGCGCTGGGCCACCACTGTCGATATATATATTCGCCACTGGCAAGGCACCATATGCACATTGGGAGCAATTAGGCGTTCAGAGTCTTGCTCAAGGACACTTCGACACTAGCCCGGGATTGAACTGCGCTTCCCATGAGGCCTCTCTACCTCACACTACCCCTAAGCCACTGCCGGCGCTGCCCAGCATGATACAATAAGAACCATTTCCACCACTATACACAAGCACTGTTCTCTAAGCCTCGACACTCAGTGAATGGTATGTTATGTTGGCAACCTGTTAGACAATTAAAACGCTTTTGTTTCCTTCAATACTGATGCCTAGAAGACAGTCGAAGGCGTTGTGACAAAACGTGTTGGTTTGTTCCGTTTGATAAACAGCCTGAAGGATATTTTGGTGACTGGGCAACCAGTAGTAAAAGACATTTGAGTATACATAAGCACTCTTTTTTCCACCCTAAAACATGGTAATCAGGTCCTATTGTTATATAAGGAGGTATAATTTTTACTAAAAAGTGTACAGTATTTGTTAAAATATAGTTTTTATGTGGGCATGCCCACCAGTTCATTAAGTATGCCTGGTTTGCCTGGTGGGTGGTGATGGGTGGTGATCCACCTGAACTGAAGCCGCACCCACAACTGTAGTTGTATGATAAAGGGGGAGGGGTTAGGGGAGGGGCTGATAGTGTGATGTCACTATCTTACTGTTTATTTCATTGGCCCCGTTTGACTGTCAAGGCTTCAGGCCTCCAGGAAGAAACCCTAAATACAAAGTTAATACACCATTGCACATAAAAACAACTCAGGGGGTCTAATGAAGTACTCCATCTTTAAGTTATGTCTCAACTTCTGTGTGTTGAGCTCCCACAGCACAAGCTGGCTGGCTGGGAGCTCCTGGTTTCCATGGCAGTGACTGCAGTGACAAAACAAGCATTCAGTAAAATGCATTGAACAAGTCCTCGACTGGATGTGCCAGAACCTTCTTCAATTATTAAACAAAGACAGAACTGAAGTAACTGTTTTTGGAAGCCAAGGAAGAACGATTAAAAGTCAGTGCTCAGCTTCATTGGTAATCTTAAAAAACCACAAGCCAAGCAGGAAACCTTGATATAGTCATGGACTTAAGACAAGTATAGTCTAGTATCACCTTAAGACTATATTATATCAAGGAAGGCCTTATCTTTCATTATGCCTTATGATAACCTCTCAGGTAATCTGGGACAGCTCTGGTTTCTGAACCCAGAGTCAAATTATAAATGTGGAGAAGCAGTTTTCATGCACTGCTTATCTAAAAGTTCAAGTTCAAGGTATCTTTTTTTGCGACCGCGGGTCGCAGTTGCTATGAAAACCAGACAGGAAGCTGTCACACACGTCCTCCTGTTACGCACACACTTCCTGTTAACAGAAAGCAGTCAAGCTTTCCTGTCACGCTTGTAAGCATGAACCATTTAGTTGTAGTCACTGCGGGAGTGAGGTCTTGCCAACATCACCACATTCCTGGATCCACACTTTCCTATCTAACATCAGGTTATTGAGCTCTGCAATGTTGATAGCTCAGCTGTCTGCGTATGGTGGTACTCTTATTTCCCCTCCTGGCTTTGCCCTTATACCTGGGTTGGCTCACATAGAATCAATGTACTTGCCTCAAGTTCTGGGAGCATGAACCATAGTCCAGTACAGAGACAACAATTTAGTGCCCCATGAAAACTATTCAGTTCAGCCACACCCAATCTATCAATTCCTCTGCTTTTGATATCCCAAGGTCTTTTTTTTATGTAGAATTGTAATGTTTGTACATCGGGACGCCACTTTTTCCTCTAGGGTTATACTGACAGTTTGCATAATCTAATTCATACACACTTTTAAGCATGTGAAGATTCAATCATCATGCAGAGAAAATAAATGATCACACTTGTGTGAAGTGACAGTGAGGGGGGCTCTTATCCTCATACATCATATAGGTCTCAAACCCTCATCCTAAACCTATAACCTCCCACGGGGCAGCACACCTAAACCTAACCTTAACCCATGTCTAACCAATGACTAAGTCTAAACTAAGTATGCACCCCCCCTAAACCTAACCCGAACGGCCTATAACCTCAGTACAACTATGCCTTCCGGGGAGCCAATCAGACACATGGTGAGGCGGGTCTATACCCTAGAACGTTGGTGGGATTCATATAATCACGCATGAGTGACACTCTCTTCTCCAGAAGGAGTCCAGGGCCAAATAAAGCTCCAGGAATTCACATTATAGACACTTCCACTTTACTATCCAGGCTGTCTTGTGGATGACACCGTTGTCAATCATCTCACGTATGCCGGTGACTTAGTGCAGGCCATAATTATGTAGTGCTGGGCTTCAACATTTTTGTTAAGACAAATGTTGACATAAAATATAACAGCCAAGAAAAATAACATGGTGATTGTGTGAGACGCCAGAGAGGAGAGGGAATTATATTCCCCTGCTTTTTTCCAAGTGTGCGATAGATCTCTCATGATAGGCAAGATAATTAAACACCTGTCATGTTCTTCCCTGATGATTGGGATGGATGACAAGGGATGTGTACACAGACGACGTATACTGTAAATATGTTGCTCCGTGTTCACTGTTCAGAGCCTCATTTGGATGTCTCACGCCTACTGTAAACTGCTCATCTCTTGCATTCGTATACCGGGTGACGAGAGTATATGCAGAGGCTCAGAGTGTCCTTATGGTGATGCTATGAGGTTGTTGTTGCTCCACATTCCCAGATAGCATATAGTGGCAGTCTTATTGTTTGTGTCTGCTGTTGTGTTAGCATTATGTTATGCTTTAGCTATTGAAAAAGAGCAGATCTACAAGCTCATAGCGCGCCACCGAGTGGCGCGCTGCGAGCTTGTAAGGTCTGCTATTTTTGGAAAAATCGAAGAACGACTGACGTAGAATCTGATCTCAGGTCAGAATGGGTTAAGACGCTATATCTTGCGCCACCCCTCAACCGTTATCCCTAAACTTATTTGCCTTTTTTTTTTTTTTACTATTTTAAAAAACCTATTAAAATAGTTCAAATATAGCTGATCTACAAGCTCACAACGTGTATAGATGTACTGTAGATCGGCTATAGTTGAACTATTTAAAAACCAGAGTACATGGTGTGTATATGTATGACTAGCTCTCAGTGATGACGTAAGAGAAGTGTGTAATCTGGTCCCAGCAAACCAGGCACAGATTTGCATACACATAAAAACGGTTGAAAAAGACGGCTGTCACTTTGAAGAGACCGAGCGAAATTATTACTTGCGCGCTCTGCTTGCGCAAGTAATGATTAGAGCGCCCCTCACTTCACACGGGTGTGGTTTTTGAGGGGTGCTTGCCCCTCCTATGTCCAGCTTTTATTGTAAGTGCGCAAAGTACACAAACGCCGAGTGCCGCGCTACAAGCTTGTAGATCTGCTATTTTTTTTTTACATTGTGAAAATGTGGCGCAAATTTGGAATACGGTATATTCTTTCAGAGACAATGTTTTTAACAGTCACAAACATTGATATCGTTGCTGTTGGGAGGAAACCCCAATATTTGAGGATATTTTTTTTGCATAAATCAGTGCTATATTCTGCGTGTTTCGAAAATATTGAACCAATGGAAAGTAGTAATCGTATCTTAATTTATTTGTGCTATTGCTACTTTACTTGAGTACTTCTTCCATCACTGTATGCTTTCACATAATATCGTCACTGTCAGGCAAGTACCTCGAAATCTCCATATTCTAACTTTTTAGTTTTTTTTGTAAACTAATGCCCTACCCTATACCGCATCACACTGTGGCGTCTCGGTCCGGGACCGCGCGCCACGGAATAGCCACCTCGGGGAGAGAGGGAGAGAGACAGGCAGAGTGAAGCGTTCCTGGAAGGAAGGTACATCCCAGCCCGTCTCCTCGTCTGCCTTAACGAGCCACCTGCTGCGCGTCCACAGTCCACACACCCAGGCAGGTCAAAAGGCTCTGTCCTGCGCACACTCTCTCAGAGACTCTCCCGAGAGACAGGCTGGCGGGCGTGCGGCGCACCCGGTAAGACTGATCCATATTCCCTCTCCTAGTATACCAGTTAATGTGATGACAATGCTAATTGTGCGAATCTCTCACCTCTCAGGCTCACCTATACCCATTCCGTGGAAGTGACCGCTGGGCTCTGGGAAATAGGAGGCTCACACTGGCTGAGACACTGGAGTGTCGCCCCCCCCCCCCCCTTTTGATGAGATTGTGGGACAAAATACCCAAACCTAATTATACAGAAGAGACCTGAATTGTGACCTATATGCTCTGACAAACAAAGAGCCCCCTGAGTTAAAAACCCCCATTCTCTAATGGGCGGACATTTGAGTCGTTTCTGATTATCAAACGAATAAAAGTGCTGTTATGTTTTACTCTGAACTTGGCCTCTGCTGTGTGTTTTTGGTCCGGTGAAACAGCGCCCCCCACAACACAAAAGCATCAAAAGTAGCAGATCTGTATGCTTGAAATGCTGCGCAAAAAGCGACACGTTTTGAGCTT
This sequence comes from Protomyctophum bolini, assembly GCF_963924005.1. Classification (NCBI taxonomy): domain Eukaryota; kingdom Metazoa; phylum Chordata; class Actinopteri; order Myctophiformes; family Myctophidae; genus Protomyctophum; species Protomyctophum bolini. The sequence continues at coordinate 53,016,870 of NC_137862.1, read as the reverse complement.
GAAGACTTTTTGCCATTTCCTGAAAAGTAACACTTTTGGACATGACTATGAGGTTTCCGACCGACGGAGACGATAATTATGCTGTAATTGGCAGGGGCTTTGTTCATCACAGTGAGTATAGAGGCAAATCAGGACACTGTCAGCGACTCACGAGGGGACATGACGCCGTGCTGTGCAAAAAGGTTACATTCAGTTTTTTGAAGTGTTTAGGGAGCTTGTTATGCGAGACTCACAGCCCACAGCACAAGCCCCGTATACGTGGGCTTTCTGTCAGAAAGTAAGCTCAGGGGTTCTCAAACTTTTCCATGCTGGGGAACCCTCTTAATAGCCATGGCCTCTGGCTGCGTATGTGCTTGATAAAACACCTTAGTAAAATAGTTGAAAACCTCTTTTTAATTGGCACTGCGGTTACTGAGAAATTTACTAATTCACTAATGTTCATGACAAAATACCACAATTTTCTTCTACTCAGCCTGTGTCTCATAGGAGGGGCTGTGGGCAGTTCAGAAACCAGTCTGTGTCTCATAGGAGGGCTGTGGGCAGTTCAGAAAATCAAGATTTAAACAAGATTTTAAATTATATTTTGATTTGTATTGTCGTGAGAATGATGGCTTCCATTTTCGCATCGCAACTTTTCAGGAATAAGAAAGCCTGCAGTTTCTATTAGCTTGGATTCCCCATCGATGATGTCACTGGTGGACGGGTTTCTGGACTGCCCACAGCCCTCCTATGAGACACAGACCGTGTAGAAAAGAATTGTGACATATTGTATCATGAACATTAGTGAGGAGACCACTTATAATGAAGGTAGGTTGAAAAGTTGTCCTTTAAGAACGGAGTAGCAAACTGCTTGACGGAAAAATACGCAATACAAGAAGAATCCATAGCAAACAAGAAAATAAATTAAGAGTGTTTTGAGGGTCGAAAGCGACTCTATACAGGTGAGTTTCCAGAAAGGATTTAAAACGGAAGCAGAGATTCAGCAAGCCTTATCTCGGGCTCTATAATAACAGTCAAGTCAACCTACTTTACGAGCTGGGAATGAGAACTGCACTTCCACATTTCCCAGAGCCTATCTATAATAGAAGAGTTGCGATGTTGAGGGGGCAGAAACCGAGCACTCGAGCGCTGTTCATGCAGCCCTGAACTGAGACAAGCTGGAGTTTGGAATACATTGTTTTCAGTGAGGGCGGCGCGCATAAGAGCAATTTTAGGCATTTGTGCAACATGCCAACTGTTTTAAAGTATTGTACAGTAACAACTAAAGTCTCTGTAATGTTTATATACGATTACTACACAAAACAATCTAAAATAAAGGGATTTAAGATCATTAAAGCTGGGCAATGCATCTCTGCCTACTTCCCGTCCAGGACTTGTCCCTATTTGTCGTCCCCATTCTCAATAGAAGTCTGTGTAGGAGAGCCACCATTGGACTGAAGTGAACGCAGTTTGTGTAACTCTGTCTTACTCTATATGCCATACATTGGAATGTGCAGAGCCATAGAGTCTAAGGTATTCCAATGCTGCCTGTTGGGACAACTGGGAACGTTGAAAAATGCTTTTCATGGACTCGTCACTGTAGTACACCTTGACAATGAGAATTAATATATATATATATAGGGTTCAACCACTTAAACACAATGCAGTATTGGGGGGAAAACTATTGCAAGAAATACCAGATACTATTTATATATATAAATATCAATAATTTTGTTTTCTCTGTCTTTACTGTACTTTTTCCTTTTTTCCCCTTTTTATTATTGATATTGTTTCATTGTTCTAGCTGGCCATCTATGTTCATTGGTGATTTACAATTGTTTCCCTTAGAAAATAGATAAATAAATAAAAATAATTAAAAATACTAGATTATAGCCCTGAGAGAGTCCGCTCAATGGGGTTTAAGCGGTAAGACTCAGCTGTGATCTCAACTATACACGCTCGTCGCTTGCCGTCACGGCTGGTATAATAACAAGAAACCAATTCCCACTAAAGAGCTGAGCGGAGAAGCTGATTAGTCCCAGCAGGGTACAAGTCTATCTGTAAATCATTCTGACTCAAAGTACACATAATAAGCCATGAAAGCCATGCAATCACTAATAATGACTTTACGACTTTCACTGTGGATTGCAGTTAGAAACGTCGGGAAAGTAACGGTATCGGCCCTTATTTGTCATATCGGGTCATATTGGTATCGGTGACTATGCCAGTCTACTCAAACCACGATCCAAGGGATTGACACTATGGCAGGAAAATAATGCTTTCGAGTTGCCAGAACTGAAAAGCAACTGAGTGAGGAGTCTGCTATAAACATAACACGAGATATATAGCTACTGTACATACAACACGAGATCACAACACTGGTGTCGGTATTCGGTATCGGTCAACACAGAAATTGTGGTATCGGATGGGGAACGAAGGAAGTGTATCGGGACATCTCTAATTATTGCAGTTATACTGTAACACCTCACTGCACCAACACAATGCACAATGCAGGGCTGGACTGGGACAAAAATTCGGCCCGGGGCATTTTCGCGTGAATTTGGCCCAGACCGGCCCCACCACAACCAGCGCGCAGATAGCAGAAACTCTACGGCCCGCTCCGTCGCGGCACACACAAACAAACAAGCCCCTAATACCACCACTTTTACAGAACAACATAGGCCTAAATGATACAAACCAACAGACAACCACACAACCCTTTTGTAGAGGGTTTATTTGTCACTCACTGATACAGGTACAGTGACATTATCATGATGGCACTGGCAGAATGGCAGCACGCCCGGAACCTTTCCTGGTGGCCTGCCACCTGTGGCCAGTCCAGCCCTGGTACAATGTAAGCTTATAGATGCAACTTGAAAACAGTTTGTAAAACAACGACCATGAGAGACTGCAGCTGTGTAAACAAAAAGTATAACTGGCTTCCGAAATATTTCACAGTTGTCATCACTATACTTTCATCGTTTTATCCAACAGTTGAAATGATTTGTTTCACAGTAGAAGCATTTCCCTATAATATAACATGACTAAACTGACATACTGTCCCAGATACTATATAATATCAGCCGCATTGTCAGAACAAGGTGTTTCCGAGCATGCAGTAAAACTGCACCAAAGTGGTGTCTAAACAGCATTAATACCAAAAACACGCTTGACCTTTTGCTTTTGTTGCAACAGTGGAGTCTCCTCTGACACGTTACATTCATTGTAGATGCAGAGGAACGTTTCCCATGATTCCCTGGATGCGGAGCCGCCACTTAAATGTCAGCATGGTTGCAACAGATGTCACGGAAGATATCCCAGACCACCCCTTATGTGCTGTATGTCACTACAAAAGACCCTCAAATCTGAAAAGACTGATTGGACCCATAAGACTCAAAAATGTCAATGCTATACAGTATGGCAGTCACATGATAGGAGGAGACAGCAGAGAGCCAGGAGTCAGGACTCAAAAAAATGTCAATGCTATACGGCTGTGGTTATCAAACATTTTCGTGTCGAGGACCCCCGCAGTGAAATATTTCTGTGTGTGTGTGTGTGTGTGTGTGTGTGTGTGTGTGTGTGTGTGTGTGTGTGTGTGTGTTTGTGTGTGTGTGTGCGTGTGTGCATGCGTGCATGCGAATGCCACCTGGCTTGTCATCCAGCCAGCACAGTGAAGCCATATTTACAGACAGTACACCCCATGACACAACAGCGTTGATCACCGAAAACTGTCAACAACAACAACGCAAAAATAATGGCTTCGTGCTGTATCGTATATTATTCACTACGACTAAAGGACACCATTGTATATAATAGTACCATAATTACGATAATTATACTGTAAAAGGTACCAAGTGCCTAAGTTCATGTCATGTACCCAAGTGCATGTCAAATATGTGAGAAGTGAAATCATTGAAACAGCTGTCTTTCAACAACTGAACACAGGACCTTAATGATGGAAACAAGCCCTGAGGGCTTATTTAGGTTATTCTTTTAGCATTCTTTTGTATAAATCTGTACCATCGTGCATTTTTTTCAAACTGTCAATAACATAATCAATCAATCAATCAATCAAAACACAAATCCTTAGCACTATAAGCAACTGCTTTGGTGTCTTCTAGTCAGGATTTTGACCACACCACATCATGCAGAGACTGCTATTATTACAGTCTTCAATGACATCCTCTTAACCCATTCTGAACGGGAACCCGTTTTGGAGTTAGCATCATGTTATGCTTTAGCATATTGAAAAATAGCAGATCTACAAGCTCATAGCGCGCCACCGAGTGGCGCGCTACGAGCTTGTAGGTCTGCTATTTTTGAAAAATCGAAGAACGACTGACATTTTTTAAAATCTGATCTCAGGTCTAGAATGGGTTAATCAGACCAGTGTGTGTCCAGTGGAAACCTCGTATGAATCTGATCTCAGGTCAGAATGGGTTAAACACAAACAGTGGCAGAAAGTATCAGTACAAAAGTATTAGTATGTCAGTGCTGGATTCAACTATATTATTCGACTGAGAAAATGGCACAGTACTAAAATGGTTTCAATCTCACTTAAAGGACGGCAACTTCATTTTGGGTCTATTTATGTAATTAGACAAATTATGTGTAATGTCTAATTACCTAAATAGACACACAATTACAGAACTCTGCATGTTCACTCATATTATGAGTGAACAGACATGACATGCAGAGTTCTGCAAGGCTCCATGCTGGGATCTCTTCTGTTCTGCATCTACATGCTTCCACTGGCACTGGCTCAGATTATGGAAAACAACTAAACATGTTCCAGTACCATAATTATGCAGATGAGGACATTTACATAACGTACCATTATCACCAGGGGACTGATGTTCAAGGCAAGTACTGCAAATGCGTTGAACAAATCGATGATTGGATGAGCCAAAACTGTCTTCAATTAAACAAAGACAAAACAGAAGTAACTATTTTAGGGCCAAGAAGGAACGATTAAAAGTCAGTGCTCAGCTTCAGTCAAGTAATGTTAAAGGGTCAATTCACCTATTTTGCAACCAGATCTTATTTTTAACCCATTCTGACCTGAGATCAGATTCATACGAGGTTTCCACTGGACACACATTGGTCTGATTAACCCATTCTGACCTGAGATCAGATTCTAAAAAATGTCAGTCGTTCTTCGATTTTTCAAAAATAGCAGACCTACAAGCTCGTAGCGCGCCACTCGGTGGCGCGATATGAGCTTGTAGATCTGCTATTTTTCAATAGCTAAAGCATAACATGATGCTGAACACCAAAACGGGTTCCCGGTCAGAATGGGTTAAATGATGTTTGGGAGATAAGAAACACTTTCCTGGGGTTTTTATGTGGGTGTGGGTTTTAGATATTCCAGTATTTCAAACGTACTTCCTGAACTACATGTTGTCTCAGTAAGACAGCCCTCCCCCTATCCACAAGGAGGAGCGCAGTGCACCAAAGCATTATGGGAATTGTAGTCCGGGAAGGAAGTGAGACTGCAGTATTTATTTAAAAATACCAATGATACTGTTGATCTATAAAGCATTTTCAGTCAGACAACTCACGAATAGATTGACCAATATTTATTGCAAGAATGAGTAACAAGTGTGCATATGATATTTGACTTGGCGTTCGGCTCTGCTGGATTTTTCCCTGCTCGGCACGATTAAGCAACAACATAAAACATAAAGAGCAGGGAGATAGATATACAATAACCCCCCCATGGGGCGCATAAATAGCAGAGCCCACCGGTGGTGCTGGGGTGGTGGTGGGAGAAAACATCACATACAACCGGGAACCATGAGCAGAGGAAGGCAGGAAGGGCATGGAGTCTAGTGAGCTTAAGTAGCCTGCCCGATTGGTCAGCTGACTGCCGCATCGGCGGATGACGTGTGAGACTTGCACACACTTATACGCCCACATAGTAATGCAGCCTGTTAACCCCTTGAGTATAGTATGTGCCCTTGAGCATGGCATGAACCCCCTTGAGGTTGACTGACTGAACTGCCTCGCTAGCTTCGTATTATTAATAGTTTTGTGATAAAATACATTTCTGATCTTTTGCTACAACATGAACCATCCACCCACAACTAAACGTGGAGAAGCACAGTGTTCAGTACAGCGCCACAACATTATCTGGAACAAACAGAAAACTCTTACTACAGTATAGGCTACTCTGTTATTTTCAGTAAAAGCTAGGGGGAAAGGTTATACGTTTGCAGTATGTATTTTATTGAGTTTATGCTAATACATTCTTCTGCACTTTAATCTTAATGTCTTCTTTGCATTGCCGTGTAATTTAAAATGTGCTATGAAAATGCCGTGCTGTTAAAACAGAAAAGAAATGGAAATGTTGGCCCTAATTGTGGCCCTCGAAGGAAAGGCCATGGGGGGAACACAACATCAGTAGAGACGGATTACGAGATATCTCGTATAATTTCGGCCTGAGGGTTCCATCCATGAATGCACTCATCATGTTTCATAGCAATCAGCCCATTAGAAGACGATGATATAATTATCAATGTTGACATTAACCCATTTTGACTTGACATCGGAATTAAAAAAAAATCTTCTAAATCAGTTTTCTGAAAAACCTCATGTTTCTATATGTCAGTCGTTCTCAAACATTTTCATGCCAATTAAGGACCCCCGAGATTATATGTAATTGGCCGCCGACCCCCATCTGAAAATATGTTGTTCCAGGGATGACCACCCCCCCCAGAAGCAAAGATTTTAGTTAAAAACGAAAAAATATATATTCAAAGATTTGCGCCACATTTTCACAATTTTTCTAAAGAGTGGCGCGCTATGAGCTTGTAGATCTGCTATTTTTCAATAGCTAAAGTGTAACATAATGCTTGAAACACCTATGAGTGGTTCAAATAGGCAGACACCTCATGGATGGACATGCAGATGGACTGACATCCCCCAGGGATCTACTGTATCATAGCTTGCAGGTCTGCTATTTTCCTCCCTGTCCACCACCGTGTGGTGCATCCGGCTTTGTGGGGTGTCTAGACTAAACAAACACAATTGGCCCGTGTTTGGGGGAGCGAAGCTGTGCGGAACCCCTCCCCCAAGGGCCCCTGGGGGTCCCCGGACTCCACATGGAGTACCAATGCTCTGAATTGCATATCTTTGCTAAAAAAAAAACCCAGCAGATCTATAAGCTCACAACAAAATTCACAGCAGAACTGTGAGTTTTGTTGAACATATCCTGCGGCGTATACCTTGGATATTCACCTATCTTTGCCCAGCAATGTTTGCTTATTATTATGACAATTAAGTCAAGGAATGGTTGGGGCTTGTATTTGAAGAGACGTTGAGGCTAATATCCCGTAGTCTGATTTATAGTCACGTAAACTATTGCTGTGCAGTATGGGGCAAGGCGGTGCCGTGTCATTAGTCAGAAGGTTCATTGTTCCGAAATTACTATCCCTATCTCTAACCCTAACCTAAACCTAACCGCAAGCACGGGAGCAAACCTAAACCTAACCGCAAGCACGGGAGCAGTGCATGTTCGGACTAACGGGACTTCGGATCTACAGGTATGGGCAGTTTCCCTCAGACCGATATGAGAAGACTGCAGATCACACTAAACAAGGCAGCTAGAATGGTCTTAAGATGTGGGTATGAAATAGACACAGATGAACTGCATAACAGAATTATGGGATGGCCCACGGCACTTGAATGCATAAGAAAACAGTCTCTCGCATTGATTTCTAAAATAAAAAACATCTAATAAACCAGTAAACATAAAGACTAAATTAACATTAGTTCGCGAGAAACATCAGGTCAACCCCGAGATCAAGATAATTATGTTCTATACCAAAAATAAAAACTATAGTATGGGAAGCCGATCAGTTAAATTATGGAACTCGTCATTCTAGCTGGGATTGCTTTTTATTGATTCATCACTATGTTGTGATTTCTGTTTAGCTCTGTTTTTTTTTTGTTCTAGTTTCTGTGTTGGTATGCGGTCAGGTTTTCAGCTGGCTCAGGGAAGAGGTCGACCCTGCAATGCATAGTCCACTATAGATACGTAGGTGAATGTACTGTATATGTCTGTGGGCAGGCATACTGTATATGCTGTGCCTGTGTGTGTGTGTGTGTGTGTGTGTGTGTGTGTGTGTGTGTGTGTGTGTGTGTGTGTGTGTGTGTGTGTGTGTGTGTGTGTGCGTGCGTGTGTGCAGTTGTATGAGTTGAGGATTAGAGGTATAGGTATTTTTGTTACGCTGCAATACTTGACTCACTGTTGTCTTTTAGCATCTCTTTAAATTTTTATCCCACGATTTTGTAACCCAGTTTTCTTTTCACCCAGTGCCAATTATCTAATGTAATCCTGGGCGCTACACTTCCTCTGCCAACCTGGGGGGGGGCAGCGGACTGACCTCATGCCTCCTTCTATGCACGAGGAGTCCAAGCTTGTCGTTTAGCATCAGTGCAATTTGTAATGTCATTTTGAAATGCAATGTACTATTTTGTAATGTAATATAGGCCTACTGTATTGTATTCTGTAATGTAATGTTTTTTTTAACAATCGCCATTCAATGTATATAGAACCACACATTTTTTAAACACAACATAGGAAAACAACCACATTACAATGCACAGACAAAAAGAGAGAGAGAGAGAGAGAGAGAGAGAGAGAGAGAGAGAGAGAGAGAGAGAGAGAGAGGGACACACAGCACTACCCCTCTCTCTGTTTCTGGCGCCCCCTACTGGTATAAATAAGTCACATACTCGTGCTCATTTATACAGGTACACAGGTACGTACACGGACATTGCTGGTTGTAGGAATGGTTGCACCACTCAAAAATGTATAAAACAAGACAAAACGAGTACACCACAATGTTGACATTGAATGTACACTACAGGTCACCATGAGTCTTTGTTATTCACTACCGTTCAATAAGGCACATTGAAGCGCAGTCTAGAAGGGTCCACTGTATCTATAAAGACTGGTTCCCATACCTTCGTGAACCCTTCCATGTTATCGCGGAGGAGATTAAGTCAGTTTCTCCAGAGGAACCACAGTCATTACCTCCTTGTAGGCTACCAATCATCCAGTGTAGGAATAACGTCTGTATTCTGTAATGTTTTAATGTATTTCTGGACTCTTGGGAAGATTAGCCCGAAAGGCTAAAAGAGATCCAAATAAAAATCAAATCAAATCAAAGCCCAGCATAGGGAAGCTAGGGTTCATTCAGTTGTTTAAACCGATCTCCTGTACAGCGTGTACCAACCGTATAACTTCCCTCTGCAGAATGCACTGCATTGATTTGTGAAGTGTCTTTTGCCTCTGAGTATTCCCTGCAGAATGAAGCATGGTACAACGTGAACCAATAACTTACAGTTTGCACCAAAGAGGAGAGTAGTCCTTATTGAGATGAACAGAATTAACCACGTAGCACAGTAAATCGATAACTCGCAGTTTGCACCAGATTGCCCTCGCTGAGATGAACAGAATTAACCATGCCACTCATGTTTCCTTGAACTCCCTGGGAGGACTTGTGGGCTCGTGTTTTGCATGAAGAATGCTAAAACACATTGATTAGACTAGAGCAGTGGGTTTCAACAAGTGGTCCGGGGACCACGCGTGGTCCTTGAGGTGGTTCCAGGTGGTCCCCTTAATGATGGAGAGTTGGTAATGCAATGGACCCTTAAAGATCATTAACTCTTGAGAGTGTAAAATGAAACCAAGGGTCCATTTGGTTTAATTTTACGCTCTCAAGAGTTACATTATTGTTAAAGGGACACTTTTTGCAAAAAAAATATATGTTAATGACGTTTAGAAGCTTTGGAACACGTCCCTGGGGGTCTTTATGTGTGTAATATGTGGTTTTAGATATTTTAGATTGTAGCAGTGAGCCCAGTGACTCTGATGTCATGGACACTGGGCTCACTTCCTTCCTGGACTACAATTCCCATAATACCTTGGTGCACTGCTCCTCCTTGTGGATAGAGGGAGGGCTGTCTTACTGAGACCACATGTAGTCCAGGAAGTAAGTGATCCCAGTGTCCATGACATCAGAGACACTGGGCTCACTGCTGCAATCTAAAATATCTAAAACCACATATTACGCACATAAAGACCCCCAGGAAAGTGTTCTAAAGCTCCTAAATGTCATTAACATGCAAAAAGGGTGAAGTGTCCCTTTAAGCAGCTGCATTACATCAATTTACAAGAACACAATTCGAGAATGTAGAGGAATTGTTATTGTTGATCAACGTTTTGCCTGTTATCTCTCCTATGGTGCAGACATGAATAGAGCATGGAACTGTAGGCAAAGTCCACATCCAACGGCAACAGAATATATTCTCTAGTTTTGGGTCTGAGAGGCTAAATGTTGGTCCGACGTGGCTCAAATGTGGAAAACAAATAGCGGGCCTTGATTATGAAAAAGGTTGAAAAACCACTGGGCTAGAGAAGGTTGCATGCAGGGCAGGCTACTATGCATGTTGACCCATTTTGCGCGGGAACCCCTTTTGGTGTTGGCATTATGTTATGCTTTAGCTATTGAAAAATAGCAGATCTACAAGCTCATAGCGCGCGCTACGAGCTTGTAGGTTTTGAAAAAATCGAAGAGCGACTGACATTGAAGAAATTTTTAGAATCTGATCTCAGGTCAGAATGAAAACTGTCAGGATGTAGAAGACATTTTTAGAATCTGATCTCAGGTCAGAAAGGCACACGGGGGCAGTGGCTCTGGCTCAGGAAGGAGGGAGGGCGGCTGCTTGGGAAACGGAAGGCTCCCAGTTTGATGCCGTGTCCTTGAGCAAGTCACTGAAGTTGACTGAACCCCAAATAAAAACGTCTGGGTTTCCGAGGCTACTGAACCCCTAATTACTCCCGATGAGTACCTGTTAGATTTAGAATAGCTTTCAATATTTTATTATTTGTTTTTAAAGCCCTAAACGGGATCTATCACTCCTTTTAAATCCATACACCCGCAGACAGGTCCTTGAGGTCAGCTGACCAATATTGCTTCTGACTATATGCCCTCAACAAAGTACAGGTCTAGAGGTGACCTGAAGATTATAGGGCTGTATTTTGCGTGTCTTAAGTACCAGGTCTTATTCCCTAACTTGAGTAAACTAAAGACCTGGAGGCGTGGTCAATAATCTTTGGCCACTCCACCAAATGGCATTGACCACGCCTCCAGGTCTTTAGTTTACTCAAGTTAGGGAATAAGACCTGGTACTCAAGACGTGCGCAAAATACAGCCTCTAGGTGAGCTCGCTCCCTAGGCGCTTTCAGGTCCTCTCTTAAAACTATATTTTTTTCTCCATGGCTTTTAACTCTATTTGATTCTTGATTCTAACTTTTGGTTTTGCTCTATTGTACTGCAACTGTGTAGTTTGTTGCTCCCTTTTGTTTGTGTTATACCATGCTATTTTTGTCTTGTTTTTCTTTTACCTGATCCGCACTTCATCAGCACTTTATTGGTTGGCCCTTGGTCTTTGTAAATGTGCTTTATAAATAAAGTTTGATAAGTTTGCGCCCTCCTGCATGGTTTCCGTCGGTGTATGAATGTATGGCTGAAAGTAATGCACATAAAAGCGCCACTGATAAAGACGCTAAATAAATACCATTTAAGGTAGACCTTGACGCGTTGACCGGTTAGGAACCTCTCTAGCCTTTGACCAATCAGAAGCCAGTATTCAGAGATGGCATTGAATGCATTAATTTGTCAACGTAATGTATAGCCTGCCTGCCTGCCTGCCAAATTTCCGACGAAGATAATTTTCATCCCAAAATACGGATGCTATCGGTATGGGTCAGTTTAGAGGAGCTTCATTGGCGAGAATAATGTATGTTCAAAATACAATAAAAAAATCACACCCATGTGAAGTGAGGGGCGCTCTTATCATTGTACATCATCATGACGTAAAATAGACACTATGCCCATTTGCTCATGACGTAAAATTCTCCATTTGCATTGTCAATGGGAATTTAATGTTTAAGACAAAGTTTGTGGACGGTAACTAAAAGTTGGCGATTCTCGAGATCAGGGACACACACACACACACACACACACACACACACACACACACACACACACACACACACACATGCTGAGATTCTGCGCATGTAAGGATATTTTTTAATTGTACTGAAATGCAAACAAACAATTCCCAGTATTTATTCAAATAAATGTGTCCCTATTGTGCATCCTCGCATGCATGGTTTTCAACCATCACATTTAATCTTCTCATATTTGAATTAATTAGTGCGTTGCTCCAAGGCATCTGGCCTCCACCTACTATAAGAATCAGTAGCAGTGAACCAGCAGTTGTTCTCTGGCCTGTTTGCTCATTAGAAGAACCCACAACTATTCTTTCTAATCACACAAGGCTGCAAGGAATCAGCCAGAAATGATTCCCTCTGTATCAATAGAAGTCCCCCTGGGGATTTTAACTAAACAATATGGGGTTGTCGTAATGAAAAACACAATTTGTATAAATGGCCAAGTCAGCGGAATAATTTCAACTTAATGTAGAGAAATAATGGAATGTTGCCTCGGTGTATCACACATTTTATAATGTTCAATCTGAATCAATGACCAACAGTCAACATGCTCTCCTTTTGTATATATCTTGGATTTAGGAAACAGTTATTGCTGAGATGAACTAACAAGCAAGCAACTCAATGGAATTAGAATGAAGCAAGCAGAGTATAGGACAAACACAATGATCCATGTTAGACCAGCTCCTTATAAAAGCATGAATAATTCATCAGTGTGTAAGAATCTGTTGATGTTGCTATGATGTTCTACCAACCACACAACGTCAGGCGGTCACAGCTCTATATGTAAAGTCTCTTGAGACAACCTGCCAGCCCTATTGAACTGAATAGTACTAATATAAGTAGTAGCTGGCCCTATAGGCGGCTACAATGTGTCAATCTTACCTCTTGCTGTAAGTCTTTGATGATCTTTGTCTTTTTCTCCATCTCCATCTTCAGAAATTTGATCTGGAGGCAAAAAGAAACAACCAAATGAACTACAACTTGCATCAGAATTACAAAATGCATTGAGTCAAAACATCTGTCGCTAACAAAGTGTGCCTTTCATTGCTGTTACAGTATGCAGTACTGCAAATTCAATTTACAATTTAGGCATTTAGCAGACGCTCTTAATCCAGAGCGACTTACATTAAGCAAGAACAAAAAGCATGGCAATACATCACATATAAAGTAGTTATCATGAAACATGCATAAACTAAGAACGTAACAGTGGAAAAGCTATATAATGATATTCCACAAGTCACCATGAATTTGTGTTTACAGTTAGTATGTACAGTGAATATCTCACACACACACACACACACACACACACACACACACACACACACGCACACCATGACGTGTGGGACTTTATCCACTTAAGCCCTACGTATGTACTAAGTTGACCGCGGTTCCCCAGGCCAGTGCTCATTATAATATGTCCGCTAATATTACATTTCTTCAGCTTCTGGGGAGAGCATTCAGTGCAAAATAGAAAATCTGCAAGCTGAATGCCCTCCCCAGAGCAGGGAAGCTATATAGGGTTGAAAGGTATAATACAATTCATCCATTTTGGAGTTTTGCCAAAATGCACCAACAAATTGTGATAAAAGCCTATTTATTCCTGCAGTGGGTTGACTGCCTGTTTGCCACTGTGTGTCTGACTTCATGGCTCATAGGCTACTCTTCTCGTGTCAGAGAGCACTATCTCTTTGCTTATCGTGATCCCTTTATCATGAACTTGGCATTTCTGGGCAGAGTAGCCCTTCCCTCTTGTGCTGCGTCAGGACCTCACATATCTACCGCAAAACTGTTGCTGTTGGGCAGAAACCTTGTATCTCCATAATTGATCATGTTTCTTTTGTATTGTTATTTTTTTAGGTAAATTGATGTCTTACACAGTACGTCATTGTGCAAAAGTGTCGCGCATACATGTGGTGAAATCAACAGATCTGCAACGCTACAATGTGTGAGCTTGTTCGATCTGCTATTTTCTAAAACTATTAATATCTTTAAGTGGTTAAGTGGTTTACTGTTCATAAATATTTGACAAACCAAAAGGATTAACCACTGATTGTAGGGATGTTAACAATTAATTGAAAATCGATTAATCAAATAGTAAATTATTCAGTTAAAATTAACAGTTAACAATTAATTTCTATCATTGGGCAGTTTTCCGTGAATAAAATGTCTGCACGCGGCCGGTGGAACGCAATTAATTAATTAATCGCTAATTTGAATCACTAACTGCTTGTGACTAAATAATAACAAATAAATTTGATTAATTGGAACAGAGAGGTTATTTGTATCCCTGTCCTCTAAAGTAACACGTTTTGGACATACTAGGTTTCCACCTGACGGCAGCGAAATGGAAAAACGCTGCCGCAGGCTTTGCAGTGTATCTGACAACAGGGGAGTTCTGCTGGAAGCAGCGATGAAAACCCTGGATGGTTTGTTTTCTGTTTTCCTTTCTGAACAGACAACGATTAGATTGTCCTCCAGAGAGGTCATCCAGATAATCTAGAGGACAAAGACTAAAATATTCATTGTGTTGGTGACCTCATCCCTACTAGGATGAGGTCACTGTAAACTAGACCTCGACAGTTAACCCACATCCCAGAGACACGCACGATAACATCAGAGTTCACCGTGGCGCCGTACTGCACACAGGAATGGTTACAAAATAAATAAAGATTATATTTTAAAAAAAACAAGAAACGATGACATAGTCATAGTTGTCAGGTGAAACAAGCGCCGTCTCCGTTCCCCCCCATATTATTATTGTATTTTTATCATTGTTTCTGTGTCACAACCTCGCAGCCGTTGCTCGCGTTCGTTTCCGACTGTACTGTTCGCGGTTCAATCACAGCTGTTGTGTCTTAGAGTGGCCGCGGTAAGCTAATATTGCATCAGTATAGGAGACGCTTTCGCGGGGAGAGCGCTCACTTCCGCCGTGCATATTGACTAGGTCGCTACTACGAGATTGGCTACACGAGTTTAGTTTCAGACTGTACCATTGGCTTAGAGGGCCAGTCAATCATGACTAGGTTGCTATTAAAAACGGGCCTGTTATATGTCAGGTTTCACCTGACAAAAAACCCATCTACTGTCTGTGGTAGGAGAGAATAAAAACAAAATGCAACTACTTTCTATCACTTTCTGCGTTTTGGGCACAGAGAGAGAGAGAGAGAGAGAGAGAGAGAGAGAGAGAGTTTAAACTTTATAGTGCTTAAAGTTTCAGCATGTAGATTATTCTTATTCCAAGGAAGACTGGAGAAGAGGAGAGCTTGTTTTCGTTAACTCAACAACAGCCAATTTGAGGCTCATGAGGCGTGCCGTGCGTCCAAGTGAGCCACTTAAGGCAAGTGTGTCCACAGCAAACCCGTTGGCCTATTTTTAAAATAGACGTTCTTAGCCTGTAGATGTGCTATTTTGCTATTTAAAAAAAAATATGTAATGGACGTCAACTCAATTTAATAAACAAATTGAACATTTGAACACATTCGCATATAGTGCCTTGCCAAAATAAGGACACCAAAGGTTGAAAGTGGTTAATGGATGTATGTTTGCCGACAGAAAGAAAACACTAGTCTATAAACGTGTAGATGGATGGGCATGGATTGAGATGCACTCAGCTGCAGAAGGAAACGAATTAGAGATTAAATGCGAACAGGGGTGGCAATTTGCCATCCCCCGAGGCCCCCATAGTGACACCTCTGTTCACATATATTCCTGACATTGGCATCGACCAACGCAAGCGAAGAGAGCCGTCTTATTCAAAGCTTTCCATGGTGACGAATAGACTTTGTACTACGCATCGCCGAACCGCCTGATGCTGATGTCTATTGAAAGTGACATCCTCCCTGAACCTGATTTTAAGGACACAATCAAAAGACTTCTCTGACGGGAACTGGAACACTTATATAAGTAAGACTTTTTTATTCTTTTTTTTTTTTTTTTTTTTTACCCTTTTGGATTTTTTTTAAATTGTGCATTTGGAAATAGTTGGCTGATAGCCCAGCAGCCCTGGGGCATGCTACCAAGTTAACCCATTCTGACCTGAGATCAGATTCTAAAAATATCTTCTACATCCTGACAGTTTTCCATTCTGACCTGAGATCAGATTCTAAAAATGTCTTCTACGTCAGTCGTTCTTCGATTTTTCAAAAATAGCAGACCTACAAGCTCGTAGAGTGGCGCGCTATGAGCTTGTAGATCTGCTATTTTTCAATAGCTAAAGCATAATATTGTGCTAAGTTTGCTAACACCAAAATGGGTTCCCGTCCAAAATGGGTTAAAGTGCCCCTGACTATATACAGTGCAACTTATGTTTATGCATTATAATGTGGAATTCATAGAGAGATGAAAGTGAGTCAAAGCATGGGGTATAATTCAAACCCATTGGTAGAGATAAGGTAACACATTGCATGAATGCCTGTTGAACACTGAGCGTCCTGAAATGACTCATGCATTACTGTATAAATGAGGAGAGTACAGTAGTACAGTATGGTACGGCACAGTAGTCTTCCAGTACAGTGCAATACAGTGCCGGTGTTCAAGCAAATAATTATGCTGAGCTTGGTCCAAATCAATATTTATTGCCAGGTATGTTTGCGGGTAATTTGTCTCAGTGAGGTTACCCCAGAGCAGGGTAAAACAGATAAACATATCAGAACAAGTAGCTCATAATTTGAATGCAGTGAAGTAGTGCCGCTCTATCAACATTATGTCGGAAGTTGGAACATTTTAAATTAATGCATCATCGCTCTTGCAAATATTTCACCAGCTGTTCCGAAAAAATGTTTACATCTGACCTCACTGGAGGGGTGAATGAATTTATCATCCAGTTGAACCCCACGTGAATCCTATAGCATCTGCATGGGCATGTCATAATAGGCAAACATTCAGAGAAGAATAGCTGATCTACAAGCTCTAATTTGTCTTTATGTTTAGCGAAGACGTTTGGTGTGTAGCGAAAAAGGAGGGGACCAAATAGGGTTTAAGTGAGCTTTACAGTTGCACCTATTTTAATTAATATAACTTTGTTTAAACCGCAATATGGTAGATTATGTTAATAATACATAACTAGTACATACACAGTAGTTGGAGGTGGTCTCTCCATAGAGACATTTACACATTGGTGGCTGGTAAGACACCTACTGGTTGGCAAGTAGTGCTGCCTGAAGCTCATGAGCCCAACAATGTCTCATCTGGAAAAGGCTGATATTCTACCTTGGATGAGATGAGAGGTAGATGTGTGGTACGTCTTCCGCATGGGAGACACGATTTGAATACCGTGTAGGAAGCGCGACCTACGGCAGCTTTAGATACACACTATATATGGTGAATTGAAACGGTCAGCATAACCTGAGGACACTTCATGTCTGCAACATCGACCACAGCTGCGTTGATAGGTTTAGCCCAGTCATGGTGCTGGGGTTCAAATCAATGTGAAAACCACATCTCTTCTTTCCTGCTTTTTTTTGTCTCTACCCTCTGTCACACTTTGTCCTAGTAGTGTGAAGGAGTGTGGGCCCAAACATGGCACTGAACCAGCTCAAAAATAGTGACTGAAAACACAAGTCTTTTGATGAACAATCAATACGTTTTTATTCACCTTGCAGAGTTCACATGAAAGAGTCGCTCCAACAAACGGCATACAAGAAAGAAGTACTATATACAGCCCACTGGCCAGGTTGGCTCTATCAAGGTCTGCTCTGCAACCTGCTGTGCAATACTACATTGATTGCCCGGGCAGTGGCAGGTGCTCCTCATGAAGGCTTGGCCCCTCCCATGGACCAAACCAACCCTGGATTGATTCCACAATCATACAGTACCAGTGCATTCCCAATGTCCAGAGACATCACAATTCATAACATATTTTATTGTCACATAATACTATAAATTATCCACACATAATATGATTAAAGAGTTCTCTAAAAACAAACCCTCCCACTGTTGGCATGTGTTCCCCATACCCCACAGTAGTTGCTCCCTTCAATGAAGTCAACAATCAATTATCAATCAACAAATACACAATAAATAATGTCAAACAAAATTCATTTTCTGCTAATTCAAACTCTGTTGGTTAACTTCAGTCTCAGTGGCAGGGTGAACTGCCACACCCTCACCTGCTGTCTGTCCGTCTGTCCGTCTGCCCGCCTGCCTGGCCGTCTGCCTGCCCGCATGCCCGCCTGCCTGCCTGCCTGCCTGCTGCCCAGCTGTATACCCGCTAGCCTGTCTGCTTTCCTCGTACAAACAAACTGACCCTGCCTCCACACTCCATTTACCCACACTAATCCCTTCACCTGTGTTACTAAAACTCTTTTAACTGGACTTGTTGTGTTTGCGTCTACTTTTGGGTCTGCCAGTTTGCTAATTGTGAAAGAAACACTGAGAATGGCTGAAATGGACAGAAAGGGGTGGGTTGTAGCCTATGCAGTTGCATCATGAATAATAATAATGTTTGTATAGATTGAAACATGTGGAATAGTAGGAAGGTAAACATGTATTAATGACAAATTTTGTTTGCTTATTTTGTCCGCTCTGTTGTCAATGAATTATATTGGAAGCTTTTAAAACGGTGTACGGGTTTCCTCTCTCCTTCCTCCTGCACTCGTTGCAATGTGCGGATGTCTCTTGACCAAAACATGCATTAATCCCACGGAGGGAAGTTTCAGCTTCACCCAGCTGATGGCTACTCAGATAGCCAAGTGTCTTAATTGGCCCGGCCGGCGAGCAAACCAACAAGCTTACAGCTCTTCGACGCACTAAGCTACAGCGTCCCCAAGTGTGTCTCCCTCCCTAGTTGGATTCTCGAGTATGATTGGCCCTTCAATTAATCCGTCTGCTGACTGACGCATTATTATTCAACATAAAACGTTGAGATAAAATGAAGACCTTCCGTCTCTGTGTGTGTTGTCCTCGTGACAAATCTGACTAAAGTTGAAATCATCAAGCAAAGCAGGGAGTTTAAATCAGATTGACCGTACACAGACTATCTTGGGATTTCATGCGCTGTAGATAGAAGATTATGCCGTTTAAACTTGCCCCTCGGTATAGACACATAAACACTATCTCCTACATCCTGAATGTCAAACCTATACAGCGCAACACTGTACAACAGCGATGTGCATTTGCATTCTTCATATTATTATGAGAATGTCAAGGAGGCCACTTGCAATATGACTGTATCACTGTTTATCTGACAGTGTAACAGATATATAGATGTTCATCTAAATGTCAATGTGGGCGTTAAGCTTCAAGAGAGAGCGAGGAAGACAACCTATTCAAAATGTTGTGAATAAAAGTAAAGTAAAATAAATCATCAAAATATATAGTAGTCGTTGTGCAGAATTCCCCATTGAACTATACTGTATATATATTATTAGTTTATTTATTTTAACCAAAAAGTATGAGTATGAGTGAGTACTGAGTGGTGCAATTCCCCCCCCCCTCTCTCTCTCTCTCTCTCTCTCTCTCTCTCTCATTACATTAGAGACACAGCACTACCCCTCTCTCTGTTTCTGGTGCCCCCTACTGGTATAAATAAGTCACATACTCGTGCTCATTTACACAGGTAGGTACTCAGGTACACAGGTACACGGACATTGCTGGTTGTAGGAGTGGTTGCATCACTAAAAAAAATGCCTCTGAGATGCAGTTGAATATAAGAGGGCTGAGCTTCAGTAAAAGTCCTTAGTTACATTCCACCAGCGAGTATACGAGCTGTGTGTGGAGGATTATCATCCCGTTGGTCAGCACAGCAGTAGTACTTTTGATTAACTTGAGTAATCTCAAATGTATTCTCTCCTCCCGGGTGCCTGCCGGGTGCTAATTTATGCTGCACTTGATGTGCTGATAATGAGTTTGCTGTGGGAACAAGAGACCATCTGAGGAGAGAGAGAGGACAGTCCATAATGTACACATCTCCCATAGGAACACCCACACACACGCACACGCACACACACACACACACACACACACACACACACACACACACACACACACACACACACACACAGACTTCTCTGGAACGCTACCCTAATGGCAACACACCGGAGGAACCATCTGTGAGTGTCTGCCTCACAAAGGTCGGGCTGGTTGTGCGGAATGTAGAGGCATGAGGAAGATACAGTTCACTCTCTAATCTTTGGTCGGGGAGAAACCTTGTATCTCTGTCTGTGTGTCAACGTTGTAATTATGTTCTTTGTGACAAAAGGAGGATCGTTCAAAAGCAATCAAAATTGCCATTTCTACAAGCTGATTGTATTACATTTCCGTCTGTAATGAATGGCTTACTTTGTCATGAAAGAGTGTCTGTGAGTATGCAATCCACAAACTCACAAATGTGTTGTGAGCTTGTACTGTAGATCAGCTATCTTTGCTATTTTTAAGTAGGGTCTGTGCAAGGAATTAACAAGTGAAGAGCTTGTGAATACATAACTACATTGGATCCATTGAAACTAGTTGTTTTTTGCAATTTTTTACCATTTCGGTTTTGGACATAAATAAAGTTGGTCCTTCAAATATTTGTCAGCAGAAACCCATTTGGAACTTTTTCCAAAGGGGTTTCAAACTAAGGCTGCAAGCAATTATTCTATTGATTACTTTTAATTAAATATCCGACAGAAATGGTGCCAACTGATGATGAGCATTAGTGCGGACCAATTCTACCACAGGTCGTTTCGAGGAAGCAATCTGATTGGTTGAAACAGCCTTCTAGCCATGGGTTAAACCAGCACCGTTTAACACATCAAAACAAAGACTTCAGCTGCTCTGTTCTCCCAGAGCGCTAGCAAACTCGGTGGCTAGACTAGTTGAAACTCACAAAAAGAGTTCCGTAAACTGAAAGCTTTTTGTTCTCCGAGTATATCTATTATCAGTACTTCCTTGGTTAATTCATGAATGATATTTTTGGATATTAATGCATTTGACCAACGAATCTATAGTTCCAAAGCTTGTAGGGGACGCGACGCTCTCTCCCGTCATGCACCATGAGACTCTAACAGGGGGAAACACAACATTCCTTCTCCATCCCTCACAATGAGTTTTAATTAAGTGGCAACAGGGCCAGGGGAGCCCTGGAGAGTTGGGGCTGCTGGGTAATTAGCCTGGCGGGGGTCTCGTTGACAGGTGCTGAGGGGGGGGGGACTGGACTGGACGGAGGGGGGTGCGGGAGGATGTTGACAGTCAGGTCAGGGTGTGTGGGACGTGTCTTACCGTGGCCTGCTGCTTCTCTGCTCTCTCCGTGGCCTCATCCAGCTGCTTCTGCAGGGCTGCCTGGAGGGATTTCATCTCATCCCTGTGTCCGGTGAGAAAACACTCTTGTTAGCACATACAGTACAGTACAGTACAGTACAGTACAGTACAGTACAGTACAGTACAGTACAGTACAGTACAGTACTTTAACAAGACACTCGAAAATAAACCATGCAAGTGGAGTCTGCACACTGGACGCATGCTGCTATAGTACACGTATTACACATTACTTCCAAGGTGAAGCTTCTATAGCATCTTAATGCAGCTCTTCCTCAGTGGCAGTCAGTGGCTCCCACAGGAGGTACTGTATAGAGGTTTTATGTGGAACGGAATAAAGGTCCCCGCAGGTTGATCTCTGTCTGAGTTTGTATCGATACTGAACCCCTAAAAGGGCCTAATTGAGCAGGTCGGTGCCATGCATGTTGTCCTCCGTCATCGGCGGTGTGTGTCAATTAAATGCATTATTGTAAAGGGCCTTGGATAAAGGTGCTGCATATGAATGCGTCATTTTAACATTTTACCATTTGTGCGCTCGAAAAGTCACTTTGGTGGTAATCTAATAACATTCCTTTTTATTGTAGCACGGAAGCATGATACAGTGTGTGGGACTCTACGTTTCTATTTAAACTTGATTTTAATCTTTTGGATGTGTGCACCTTAAACCTTCTGTCAGACCCAGCAAAACCAACCGAGGATGGACCGGGGGATATATAGTGCTGCTGTTTGCTAGTGTCTTGACAACAATGCATTCCACACAAGTAAGACTCCACAGGGGCGTTTGGGAGCAAACAGAAAGGTCTGTGAAGTGCAGCAATGTTGGGAAGTTTTCTCTGATTTCATGACAACAGTTCCGACCTCATGTATAACACTCGCTCATCAGGAAACAACAGAAGTATGTTGGTCTGAATAATGCATGGACAGCATACTGTGAGCACTGATTGTAAACAAAGCCCAGCAGAGTTTGGCAGCTGCTGCTTTCCAGGCTGAGAAGTTAAATAAATCCAGTTAAAATGTCCATGACAGAAAACCTATTACAGATCATTAAAAAATTTCAAACATAAGTTTAGGACCCACTTAATTGACCAGATCACCTAATTATATTTCTTTGTATCATCTATTCTTTTCTCTAATCATGTAAATAACAAAAAATTCTAATCATGTTCTTGTTGTGTTTTTGTTTTGTTTTGTTTATGTTTTATATACTGCAATCATGTTTTCTGGATATTCTATATCTCATATACAATGTTTCATTTTAATTTATATAGGTAGAGGCCTCGTATAAGCCCTTTGGGCTTTTTTGCCTCAGCCTAGCACCCTACCCTTCTCATATTTATATGTTCACTGTGTTTTTTTTATACTGTGCTGAATAAATAAATACAAATACAAAAAAATACAGTTAAATCTACATGTGTGCAATAATGTAGCCTCAATGTCTTGTCCTGAAGGTCAAACAATGGTCAGATAAAATGACCGCATGCATACCCAAGCCTGGATATAAGTCTGGGACTACCTCTTTCCCGGACCTTTCTACCTGATGGGCATGGTTATATGCTTAAACCTAACCCTAACCGTAACTGCTCACGCCTCCACTGAGTCTTCAATCAACTAATTACTGAGACAGTGGTCAGTGATGCACGCACAGCCTTGAGGAACGAGGATGCCACAGAGTCTTATAAAGACCACGTGAAGTCTGGGATTGGATGAGCGCAGGTACGTTATTCCAGTCAGATGCAGCTTTCAACATAAAGGCCATTTCTCCAATGTTCTCGTCGATCGGAGTACCTTAACCCTATAACAGTATATTTTACATTGAGTATATTTTACCCAATGTAAAATATTCCATATAAATTATTTCTCATCAAAGTATATAAGTACAGCAATACATGGCAACTTGACCTACTCTTCTTTAATATTTCATCGTGACTTTTCACAAAAAAACATTATTTGTTTTTCATTTCAATATTTTTAATATTCCTAAAAAGAATTGAAATGAAGTTGGGAATTTCTCCTTTGGTCCACCCATTCCTAAGACATACATGTGAGATTGGTCCAGTGAATAAAAAATAAATTAAAATTAAAACGTCCATTGTGGGTGTATGGGATTTTTTTCTCTATCACACTATCACTAAACACCTGCCTGTAGAAAAAAATCAGGGATGTGAGCAGGGAAACAAACCTATACCTTCTATGATGTCACTGAGCATCATGAAGGTAATGAAAGACCGACCCACCTCAGGCTCAGACATCAGCAACATTATGAACATTGCTCAAATATAATCGTCCGGGTGAAAATCTGCCGTGTTTAGTGTTCTAGGGTTAAGTGAGTATACCTTGAAGTACTTAGGGCACTAGAAACTGTTTTAAATAGGCACGGTACTTTAAATACACACATTTCAGAGTGGAGATTTTGTCTGTGTGTAATGTCGTTTTTGTTTTCATGAACATGAACATTTCCATAGTAACACGAGCTCCACCAATCAGAGACGTTGCTGCTACACATTAGGATTTTTTCCAAATTACATTGATTGCATACAGACCTGTGGCTTCCCCAGGAAAATACAATATATTTCATGATTTTACTACAGGAGCCTCGTGGTAAGTATACATGAGATTGGTACATCATAGCTGAAGCAAATATTGGCAAATGAATTTCCCACATTAGGTGCAAAACCGTTAAACAAAACACTTTTGCCATTTCGTCTTTGGAGATCACAGAACATCAAAGGAGTCAGCAAATTGTCTAGTACTCAACAAGATTATATGGAAATGTGAAGTCTCTGCAGTGATAACCTGCAGTAGTTGACCTGCCAGCCATTGTATCTGTTGCTGTAAATCCAGCCAAGCATTATTATTATTGTTGTTTTACTCTCAGTAGTAAAAGAAAGTAAGCTGTGTTTCGATGTGTGCTCATCTCCTGCAGCCAAAGACATTGGAACAAGATGCCATCAAGGGACATTAAAGTCAAGTGATAATTAAAAAGCTCAGGGACTTATTTTAATGAATAAAACATTGTTTTTAACCAATCTGTATGGCAGAGTATGTAAATGAGATATAATTAGTCCTGGTTGTAATGGTTGGAGTGGTGGTCTCCATACTTTTCTATTGAGACTAGGGCTGGGACTCGATTAAAAATAATTATCTAATTAATCAGAGGCTTTGTAATTCATTAATCTCAATTAATCGCATATCAATCATGTTATAGTATCATTTGAACCTGATAACTGTGAGAAGTATTTTTTTAATGGATTTTGGTATACTAGTGAATCAATGAATAGTGAATACATAAGTTTAAGCAATAAAACATTGTTTTTGTAGTAATAATAGGGGTAACTAGAACTGCACTCTGCCGAGTGCATACTTGCTTGTTGCACACTAGTAGGCCATAAATGGCCTACTAGTGCGCAAGCAGAGCGCGCAAGTACTTTCGACCGCTGGAAACTATCACATCTCAGTATCTCTGTGAAGGAACGTTTGAAATGTATAATCATTACGTGTAACTATTTGCTACCTAACTACTTTTTTACAGAAAAATGAATCATTGATATGTGATGAAAAAAAAGGTATATAAACTGAATTAAAATATATTATACAGTATAATTATTTTATTACTTATTGTAAATTGTCAATTGTTTTAAATGTATTTCATTTTGTACTATAGTGATATTAATACTAAATCATGATCAGAGTAATATGTGTCTCTAACTTCAATTTCTGTAATAATACTTTCAAATTTGTTGAAATATACATGATCTAAAATACTTCCGAAATCTGTAGTTGGATTTGTATCTCAGTGATGACGTAAGAGAAATGGTCGTCTGTGTAATCTGGTCCCACCAGATACCACATTACGTCATCGTTGAGAGCTGGGACCAGAGTACACGGTGTGTATATGTATGACTAGCTCTCAGTGATGACGTAAGAGATATGGTCATCTGTGTAGTCTGGTCCCAGCAGACCAGGCACAGATTTACAAATTACAAATCACATTACAACTACATACAGAGTATGTAGTTGTAATTTGATTAGCAGTATACTGTGGTTACTTGGTTCCAAAAAGTGAAGCCAAGTTTTTTTCAACCGTAAAGCTCCGTTCACATTGAAGAAGCTGCTTTAAAAAGCAGAAGCAGAACTCAGAAAGACGCAGCTTTTTTTTGAGAAAGTGGGCGTGTACAAGGTACCTGTCACTCAAGCTGCCTGGACTGGCTGTCTGGCTTTGAGACGAGAGACGGGCAGTTTGAGCAGATGCGCATTTGAAAGTCTAAAATGTAAAATAGCGACTGTAGAGGAGAAATAATGATATATTTAGTTACATCATAACCTATGTATGGATGAATAAATAATATAATCTTGGTAAACTTGTTTGTAAATAACCGAACGGACCGGATCTCAATCCTCCCCGTCTTCAGTGTTCATGTCTCCCCCCCACACTCCGCTCTCCTCTCCCCCCTAGGCCACGAGCGAAACACTCCGGGCATTGTTTTAAATGGCGGCTCTGTATGTAATGTTAATGTTGATTTAGAAAGAGCATACCGTAGAAATACAATTGTATGTATCCAGCACGTCGTAAAAGCAATTAAAACAGCTTATGTTTACGTGCGATTTCCGGACATTCAGTCCCAAGTCTCCCGTGGAAGGGAGCTCCTATCTCGGCGCTGTCTGAAATGATTCCCTCAAATAAATATATGCGATTGGTTTATCGATTCAGAACGCAGCAAACCAATCACAAAACATGGGCAACATATTGCATAAATAGAGGGGGTACATACAACTGATATAAAGGCTATTAATTATTTTTTAAAGGTATGATTCACGGTGCCCACGTTTCAACAATCAACATACAATGCAGCGACACACACACACACACACACACGAAAGTGGACCGACTTCTGGACCCTGTGGCCCGGCCCGCGGAGGACCCCCTAAGTTGAGACTGGGTGTCGAGGAGCGTACACCAGTGGTCAACGCCCTGTGCTCAGGGCGAGGTCCCGCGACAAGGGCAATTAATTTTAGTGCGAGGAAACGTCCCGCAAATCGTCTCCGAGCACAGCTCTCCTCGGCGTTCCAGTACTGGGGACTACTGTACTGTGTACTGTGTGTGTGTGTGTGTGTGTGTGGGGGGGGGGGGGGGGGGGGGTACATACAACTGATATAAAGGCTATTAATTATTTATTTTAAAGGTATTGATTGACGGCGCAAAAGCTTCAACATACTACCGAGAGACACACGAGGATCGGCACAGAAACGCGCTGAGAGCGGGCTGCTGCTTCCCTCTTCTCGGGGAAGGTTTTGGCGAAAACTCCCGACACAACTATTGTTTAGTTGTTTGTCTATCTATCTATATCTGCTAATTTATCAACCGTGTGTGTGTGCACTGTTTAGTCCACAATCAGCGTCAGCGACGGATAGCGTTCCGGAGAGTTCAGTTCAGTAGTCCATCCATAGCTTCGATGAGAACCGGAGGGGGGGGTGAATGCACGATGACTTGTCCCCAGAAACGTGACACTCGCGACGGCACACGGAACACAACCTGTTTTCACCGCTTCGACAACTTGTTTCTCATATAAACTTTAATTTCTATCACAAAATATGCTATGGTCTTGCCAAATATCCATTCATATTTCATATACAGCCCATATTCAAAAAGTTTATTTTTTAATGCGGACAATTGGGTCGGACAGCTTTCCAGAGGGTTTTCGGTTTTGTAAAATGAGCTCAACTCCGCCTCCTCAAACCACGCTGTGCTCTGATTGGCTACACGCAGATTTTTAAAGCTCCAGCTTTTAAAAGCTGCTTTAAAGTTAAGCTCCGGTGAGCAAAAAAAAAAGCAAAAACAAAAAAAAGCTATTGTTCCAGCTTTTAAACGCAGAAGCTGTTCTGCATAGAGATAACATGGGACGAAGAAGCAGAAGCTAGCTTCTGCTTCTTCGGTCTGAATGGGGCTTTAGTCTGTGCCTGGTTTGCTGGGACCAGTTACAACATTACGTCATCGTTGAGAACTGGGACCAGAGTACATGGTGTGTATATGTATGACTAGCTCTCAGTGATGACGTAAGAGATATGGTCATCTGTGTAGTCTGGTCCCAGCAGACCAGGCACAGATTTACAAATTACAAATCACATTACAACTACATACAGAGTATGTAGTTGTAATTTGATTAGTATACTGTGGTTACTTGGTTCCAAAAAGTGAAGCCAAGTTTTTTTCAACCGTAAGTCTGTGCCTGGTTTGCTGGGACCAGTTACAACATTACGTCATCCTTGAGAGAGTACATGGTGTGTATATGACGTAATGTTGTAACTTGTAACTTGTAACTTGTAACATTACGTCATATACACACCATGTACTCTCTCAAGGATGACGTAATGTTGTAACTGGTCCCAGCAAACCAGGCACAGACTTACGGTTGAAGAAAACTTGGCTTCACTTCGAAGAGACCAAGCGAAATGATTACTTGCGCGCTCTGCTTGCGCAAGTAACTAGAACTGCACTCTGTCGAGTGCCTACTTGCTTGTTGCACACTAGTAGTAGGCCATTTGCGCAAGCAGAGCGCACAAGTACTGTCGACCGCTACAAACTGTCAAATCTAGCTCAGCTTCTCTGTGAAGGAACGTTTGAAATGTTGAATTATTACGTTTAGCTATTTGATACCTGCCTACTTTATGCATGTACAAAAGTAGTATTATGAAGTATGGTACAAGTTTCTATCTATAAAAGAAATACAGTTTTATCGATTTAGAATTATTCTGGGTCCCTTTTTAGTTTAAATCATCGATGTCCGATGAAAAAAAAGGTAAACTGAAATAAAATATGTTATCACGTATACAGTATAATTATCAGTATATAATTATACTGTATACGTGATAACATATAAATAATTATATTTATTTTAAATTGTCAATTGCTTTAAATGTACTTAATCTTAGACTATAGTGATATTAATACTAAATGCCTCTGTGTATATGTAATTTGTAAGTTGATTAGCGGTATAATGTGGTTACTTTGCGTATGCCCCGTTTGATGCGTATGTATCGTAGCAGCATATGACGTCAGGGTATAACTGGTATAACTAGCTCTCTATGATGACGTAATAAAGATGTGGATTAAAGGACCCAATGCCAGAGTGTAATTGGTTTTCGATGGTGACGTAATGACGATATGTTTTAGTGTCGGGAGGATTAAAGGTAATGCTCCTATGTAAAAACAACTTTATTAGGGGAAAAACACTAAGAAATTAAATAGCTGGGAAAAGCAATTTGGTACGTACATCGATAGGCGGCAGGTAATGAAGGCTATAGGTATAGGCTGAGCCTTCCCAAATGTTATGCTGGGTAGTTGCAAATGAATGTGCGTACGTGCGTCGTGCGTGCGTGTAATCTCGACAGCATTGCAATTGAAGGTAAACCTCAATGCTCTTTTCTAGAATAAATAAAGGTTTCCATCAATTTTCTAAGAACAACACTACGTGTAAAATCTATGAAATAAAACATCCTGTCTTTACAGTATTACAGTTCTGACACCACATTTTGTCCTTTGCAGTATTTCACATGTTTTGGTACTTTTGATGACAAAATTATTGTAAGAAAGCAATCAAAAAAAAAGTTAAGACCTGTCAAAGGCAAAACGATTCACTATAAATCTGGTTTCCACATGCTGATTGCTGAATGATTTGCTTTGAAATTGTACTCGGCGCGTGTTTAAGTGGAACCCAAAAGGCGTCAACAAACTACACAGATAGCTTTACTTGAGTACGTAAAAATGTTGGCACTTTGTTTATAATTTGATGCCAAATTCTTTGCAAATGTACGCTAAATGTCATACTTCTTCCACCACTGGCTGTTTTCAACAAACCAAACCGTACACCCCTGTATACGACTTAAGAATAAATCACAAGTCAGGCCTGGGGCCTGCGCTGCCATGGGGCCTGTGAAGGGTCTATGTTATTGATTGGTTATCAGGAAAGGATATTGCCCACAGAGGACTGGAGGCCTGGACCTCAATCAGAAGCTTGGCATTTCATGTGAGTGAAAAGGCTGCAAAACTTCCCCTCGTCGTTAAAATACTCATTACACACAACATTAATCAGACAATTATAACTACTGATGAGGTTTTAGCGAGACACTTAAACAGCTGGCTTGTATAAACTACCCATATACTGTAGACATCGGCCACTTCCGTCTGACGAACACAGATCTGACGGATTAATCAGATTCCATGCTGAATTGATTCTCCTATAGTTTGGCTCTCCGAGTTTACGAGCGGGGCCCGTTTTGCACAAAATGACAAAAATGATTGCTGTGTAACTCCCAGCAGTAGCCCACCCCAATTATTTTCAAAGTGGCTTCATGGTGGTGCTATAACAGCCCACTTCACGTTTGGCCGATACCTCTTGAACCGTATAATCTTCTCCTTCCCTGATGGGGACTAGTCCGGCATCCCGTTAGTCAGACTACGATGTGGCCGGTTAAGACTCACCCCGTGGTGAGTCTTAACCGCAGCCTAGGTGCCCAGACGGTTGATCTAACCGTCTGGGCTATTTGTGCCGGACTAGTCAGATTTTTCAGATTCCATAATTGGCTATGACTGCCTCCCACTTTCTCAGGCCTGGGTAGGCGGTTAGAATAAAGGTGTAAATAAGTGTTGATTTCGTCGACTAAAACTAAGACGAAAAATGGTCGTCCACTGATGAAAACTAAACGGAAACTGAATGAAAACTAAGCTATGATGACTAAAACTAAGACTAAATAAATTGACAATTTTGTCGACAAATAAAAACTAGACTAAAACGTTAGGAAGGGACTAGTGGACAGTATATAAGTCATTTTACACTCGGTTGCTTGCATGCTGGAAAATAGCCGATCTACAAGCTCACAACGCGTCGCAGCTGCTATTTTCATCAAGGCCCGCCAAAATGCAAATCTCATGACATTTAGTTGACTAAAACTAGACTAACAGTAAAACCTTCCAGGTGACTAAAATGTGACTAAAACTATAAATTAAAACTATTCAAGAGACTATGACTAAAACTAAAATCTAAATATTCTGCCCAAAAACAACAACACTGCTGTAAACGTTACCTCTGTTTGTGGCTGAGGTCCAGGATGTGTTGAACGTCCCTCTTGGCCACAGAGTCATCGTTTTTCAGTGACTGGAAGGAACAGAAATACACAGTTAAATCCTCAGTGTTCATTCAAACCACTAAAACCCACAGTATAGTTGACCGGAGTCCTCCAGGGCTCTATGTTAGGCTCCCTACTTTTTCTCTCTACAATAAATATCTTTGCTAAAAACAGCAGATCTGCACATTTGGTTGATGAGCTATTTGTGCTGAAGGTTAGCCTTAGAATAGGGACAGGGTTCATGTGGTTCATATTATGAGTTAACGTACAGTAGAATAACTCATCGCTGAAATAAGTGTATATTTGTATATTTTGTAATAGAAATAAAACAAGCCCAAATTGATTAAATCAATTAATTACCAGCTGCATTATTATTATCTGTGGGTCAGTAGTATAATATGGCTGATGCGCCGCCCCCCCTTTTGGCCACTAGTGGCGCTAGTGAGCAATTTAATGCATAATTTGCATAATTAATTATGCAAATTAGTAATTACATTCCTTGAATTCCATGAATTCCATATATATAATTAGCATAATCATAAATAATAAATATCCATAAATATAAATATCCATAAATATAATTAGCATATAATAGTTTATAATTAAATAATAATAAAAACTAATGATAGTTATTTATAAAATGCATGATGTGTGTGTGATTAGCTGATCTCATCTCTCTCTCTCCCTGCGTCTCCTTGTGACATGCCTCCCCCAAAAGCCAGCAGAGATGCTGACTCGAAGGTGTGAAAAACAAACAAATGTAAATTTGTTTGTTTGTCACTGGGGGTGAGGTGGGGGGATGGGCTCCCACTCTTTGTGGAATGCCATGGGCCAGACATGCAAATTAAATGAAGCGCGGGGGTGGGGTGGGGGGATGGGTTCTAACCAGGTGCCAGACATGCAAATTAGATAAACACAGAGGTGGGGGCTCCACTCTTTGAAGTGAATTGTATGCATAAATTAATCAAGTTAGTATTTAAATTCCTTACATACATTGACAGTGGGTGTGTGATTCCACCTAGTGATCAATCTCTATATATAAATATTTACACTGCAATACCATTTATGCCCTGATGTGATCTCAGTCATCTAGGGCAATGTTTTTCAATCAATGGTCTGGGGACCATCAATGGTTCTTGAATGTAATTCTTGTGAAAAATCATTGATACCCCCCTAGTGTTCAATCTCTATATAAATATTTACACTGCAATACCATTTATGCCCTGATGTGATCTCAGTCATCTATGGAAATGTGTTTCAATCATTGGTCTGGGGACCACCAGTGGTCCTTGAATGTAATTCTTGTGTAAGTCAAGGATATCCCCCCTAGTGGTCAATTTCTATATACATATTTACAACTGCAATACCATTTATGCCCTGATGTGATCTCAGTCACCTAGTGCAAATGTTTTCAAGCATTGGCCCGGGGGCTACCGATGGTCTTTGAGAGGGTTCAGGTGACCCTCCCCCCAGCTAAGTCATGGAGAGTTGGTAACCAAATAGTCTCCTTATAGATCTTTAACTCTATACTTTTCAATTTTTTGTGTTTTTGAATTTTGTATGTTTCATGTTGTCCTAATGTGTTTGGGTTATTGTATATCTTGTATTATTTTTGGTGTTTTGTGTTGCGTCTTTGAATTATTTATGTTTCATGTTGGCCTAATGGGGTGGGGTATTGTATATCTTGTATTATTTTTTGTGTTTTGTGTTGTGTCTTTGAATTTTGCATGCTTCATGTGGTACTAATGTGTTTGGGTTATTGTCTGTCTTGTATTATTTTTGGTGTTTTGTGGTGTGTCTTTGATTTTTTTATGTTTCATGTTGTCCTAATGGGGTTGGGTATTGTATATCTTGTATTATTTTTGGTGTTTTGTGTTGTGTCTTTGAATTTTGTATGTTTCATGTTGTCCTAATGTGTCGGGGTAATGGTATGTTTTGTATTATTTTTGGTGTTTTGTGTTGCGTCTTTGAATTCTTTATGTTTCATGTTGTCCTAATGGGTTGGGTATTGTATATCTTGTATTATTTTTTGTGTTTTGTGTTGTGTCTATGAATTTTGCATGCTTCATGTGGTACTAATGTGTTTGGGTTATTGTCTGTCTTGTATTATTTTTGGTGTTTTGTGTTGTGTCTTTGAATTTTTTATGTTTCATGTTGTCCTAATGGGGTTGGGTATTGTATATCTTGTATTCTTTTTTGTGTTTTGTGTTGTGTCTTTGAATTTTGCATGCTTCATGTGGTACTAATGTGTTTGGGTTATTGTCTGTCTTGTATTATTTTTGGTGTTTTGTGTTGGGATCTTTGAATTTTTTATGTTTCATGTTGGCCTAATGGGGTGGGGTATTGTCTGTCTTGTATTATTTTTGGTGTTTTGTGTTGTGTCTTTGAATTTTGTATGCTTCATGTGGTACTAATGGGTTTGGGTTATTGTCTGTCTTGTATTATTTTTTGTGTTTTGTGTTGTGTCTTTGAATTTTGCATGCTTCATGTGATACTAATGGGTTGGGGTTATTGTCTGTCTTGTATTATTTTTGGTGTTTTGTGTTGTGTCTTTGAATTTTTATGTTTCATGTTGTCCTAAGGTGTATGGTTTATTGTCTGTCTTGTATTATTTTTTGTGTTTTGTGTTGTGTCTTTGAATTTTTTATGTTTCATGTTGTCCTAATGGGGTTGGGTATTGTATATCTTGTATTATTTTTTGTGTTTTGTGTTGTGTCTTTGAATTTTGCATGCTTCATGTGGTACTAATGTGTTTGGGTTATTGTCTGTCTTGTATTATTTTTGGTGTTTTGTGTTGGGATCTTTGAATTTTTTATGTTTCATGTTGGCCTAATGGGGTTGGGGTATTGTATATCTTGTATTATTTTTTGTGTTTTGTGTTGGGTCTATGGATTTTGCATGCTTCATGTGGTACTAATGTGTTTGGGTTATTGTCGGTCTTGTATTATTTTTGGTGTTTTGTGGTGTGTCTTTGAATTTTTTATGTTTCATGGTGTCCTAAGGTGTATGGTTTATTGTCTGTCTTGTATTATTTTTTGTGTTTTGTGTTGTGTCTTTGAATTTTGCATGCTTCATGTGGTACTAATGTGTTTGGGTTATTGTCTGTCTTGTATTATTTTTGGTGTTTTGTGGTGTGTCTTTGATTTTTTTATGTTTCATGTTGTCCTAATGGGGTTGGGTATTGTATATCTTGTATTATTTTTGGTGTTTTGGGTTGTGTCTTTGAATTTTGTATGTTTCATGTTGTCCTAATGTGTCGGGGTAATGGTATGTCTTGTATTATTTTTTGTGTTTTATGTTGCGTCTTTGAATTCTTTATGTTTCATGTTGTCCTAATGGGGTTGGGTATTGTATATCTTGTATTATTTTTTGTGTTTTGTGTTGTGTCTATGAATTTTGCATGCTTCATGTGGTACTAATGTGTTTGGGTTATTGTCTGTCTTGTATTATTTTTGGTGTTTTGTGTTGTGTCTTTGAATTTTTTATGTTTCAGGTTGTCCTAATGGGGTTGGGTATTGTATATCTTGTATTATTTTTTGTGTTTTGTGTTGTGTCTTTGAATTTTGCATGCTTCATGTGGTACTAATGTGTTTGGGTTATTGTCTGTCTTGTATTATTTTTGGTGTTTTGTGTTGGAGTCTTTGAATTTTTTATGTTTCATGTTGGCCTAATGGGGTTGGGTATTGTATATCTTGTATTATTTTTTGTTTTTTTGTGTTGTGTCTTTGAATTTTGCATGCTTCATGTGGTACTAATGTGTTTGGGTTATTGTCTGTCTTGTATTATTTTTGGTGTTTTGTGTTGTGTCTTTGAATTTTTATGTTTCATGTTGTCCTAAGGTGTATGGTTTATTGTCTGTCTTGTATTATTTTTGGTGTTTTGTGTTGGGTCTTTGAATTTTGTATGCTTCATGTGGTACTAATGGGTTTGGGTTATTGTCTGTCTTGTATTATTTTTTGTGTTTTGTGTTGTCTTTGAATTTTGCATGCTTCATGTGGTACTAATGGGTTTGGGTTATTGTCTGGCTTGTATTATTTTTGGTGTTTTGTGTTGTGTCTTTGAATTTTTATGTTTCATGTTGTCCTAAGGTGTATGGTTTATTGTCTGTCTTGTATTATTTTTGGTGTTTTGTGTTGGGTCTTTGAATTTTGTATGCTTCATGTGGTACTAATGGGTTTGGGTTATTGTCTGTCTTGTATTATTTTTTGTGTTTTGTGTTGTGTCTTTGAATTTTGCATGCTTCATGTGGTACTAATGGGTTTGGGTTATTGTCTGTCTTGTATTACTTTTGGTGTTTTGTGTTGTGTCTTTGAATTTTTATGTTTCATGTTGTCCTAAGGTGTATGGTTTATTGTCTGTCTTGTATTATTTTTGGTGTTTTGTGCTGTGTCTTTGAATTTTTTATGTTTCATGTTGTCCTAATGGGGTTGGGTATTGTATATATTGTATTATTTTTTGTGTTTTGTGTTGTGTCTTTGAATTTTGCATGCTTCATGTGGTACTAATGTGTTTGGGTTATTGTCTGTCTTGTATTATTTTTGGTGTTTTGTGCTGTGTCTTTGAATTTTTTATGTTTCATGTTGTCCTAATGGGGTTGGGTATTGTATATCTTGTATTATTTTTTGTGTTTTGTGTTGTGTCTTTGAATTCTGCATGCTTCATGTGGTACTAATGTGTTTGGGTTATTGTCTGTCTTGTATTATTTTTGGTGTTTTGTGTTGGGATCTTTGAATTTTTATGTTTCATGTTGTCCTAATGGGGTGGGGTATTGTATATCTTGTATTATTTTTTTTGTTTTGTGTTGTGTCTTTGAATTTTGCATGCTTCAGGTGGTACTAATGTGTTTGGGTTATTGTCTGTCTTGTATTATTTTTGGTGTTTTGTGTTGGGATCTTTGAATTTTTATGTTTCATGTTGTCCTAATGGGGTGGGGTATTGTATATCTTGTATTATTTTTTGTGTTTTGTGTTGTGTCTTTGAATTTTGCATGTTTCAGGTGGTACTAATGTGTTTGGGTTATTGTCTGTCTTGTATTATTTTAGGTGTTTTGTGTTGTGTCTTTGAATTTTGTATGCTTCATGTTGTCCTAATGTGTCTGGCTTATTGTATATCTTGTATTATTTTTTTTCAATTCAAAAATATTATATATATATATATTATTCAAAATATTATATTATTACAAACAGGCGGCCTGTTGTATTAATATAATATTTTGAATAATATATATATATATAATATTTTTGAATTGAAAAAATATATAATACAATACAGACAATAAACCATACACCTTAGGACAACATGAAACATAAAAATTCAAAGACACAACACAAAAAACCAAAAATAATACAAGACAGACAATAACCCAAACACATTAGTACCACATGAAGCATGCAAAATTCAAAGACACAGCACAAAACACAAAAAATAATACAAGATATACAATACCCAACCCCATTAGGACAACATGAAACATGAAAAATTCAAAGATCCCAACACAACACACCAAAAATAATACAAGACAGACAATAACCCAACACATTAGTACCACATGAAGCATGCAAAATTCAAAGACACAACACAAAACACAAAAAATAATACAAGATATACAATACCCAACCCCATTAGGACAACATGAAACATAAAAAATTCAAAGTCACAACACAAAACACCAAAAATAATACAAGGCAGACAATAACCCCAACACATTAGTACCACATGAAGCATACAATATTCAAAGACACAACACAAAACACCAAAAATAATACAAGACAGACAATAAACCATACACTTTAGGACAACATGAAACATAAAAATTCAGAGACCCCAGCACAAAACACCAAAAATAATACAAGACAGACAATAACCCAAACACATTAGTACCACATGAAGCATGCAAAATTCAAAGACACAACACAAAACACAAAAAATAATACAAGATATACAATACCCAACCCCATTAGGACAACATGAAACATAAAAAATTCAAAGACACAACACAAAACACCAAAAATAATACAAGACAGACCATAACCCAAACACATTAGTACCACATGAAGCATGCAAAATTCAAAGACACAACACAAAACACAAAAAAGAATACAAGATATACAATACCCAACCCCATTAGGACAACATGAAACATAAAAAATTCAAAGACACACCACAAAACACCGAAAATAATACAAGACAGACAATAATCCAAACACATTAGTACCACATGAAGCATGCAAAATTCAAAGACACAACACAAAACACTAAAAATAATACAAGATATACAATACCCAACCCCATTAGGACAACATGAAACATAAAAAATTCAAAGACACAACACAAAACACCTAAAATAATACAAGACAGACAATAATCCAAACACATTAGTACCAAATGAAGCATGCAAAATTCAAAGACACAACACAAAACACTAAAAATAATACAAGATATACAATACCGGATACCCAACCCCATTAGGACAACATGAAACATAAAAAATTCAAAGTCACAACACAAAACACCAAAAATAATACAAGACAGACAATAATCCCCACACATTAGTACCACATGAAGCATACAATATTCAAAGACACAACACAAAACACCAAAAATAATACAAGACAGACAATAAACCATACACCTTAGGACAACATGAAACATAAAAATTCAAAGACACCAACACAAAACACCTAAAATAATACAAGACAGACAATAACCCAAACACATTAGTACCACCTGAAGCATGCAAAATTCAAAGACACAACACAAAACACAAAAAATAATACAAGATATACAATACCCCACCCCATTAGGACAACATGAAACATAAAAATTCAAAGATCCCAACACAAAACACCAAAAATAATACAAGACAGACAATAACCCAAACACATTAGTACCACATGAAGCATGCAGAATTCAAAGACACAACACAAAACACAAAAAATAATACAAGATATACAATACCCCACCCCATTAGGCCAACATGAAACATAAATAATTCAAAGACGCAACACAAAACACCAAAAATAATACAAGATATACAATAACCCAAACACATTAGGACAACATGAAACATACAAAATTCAAAAACACAAAAAATTGAAAAGTATAGAGTTAAAGATCTATAAGGAGACTATTTGGTTACCAACTCTCCATGACTTAGCTGGGGGGAGGGTCACCTGAACCCTCTCAAAGACCATCGGTAGCCCCCGGGCCAATGCTTGAAAACATTTGCACTAGGTGACTGAGATCACATCAGGGCATAAATGGTATTGCAGTTGTAAATATGTATATAGAAATTGACCACTAGGGGGGATATCCTTGACTTACACAAGAATTACATTCAAGGACCACTGGTGGTCCCCAGACCAATGATTGAAACACATTTCCATAGATGACTGAGATCACATCAGGGCATAAATGGTATTGCAGTGTAAATATTTATATAGAGATTGAACACTAGGGGGGTATCAATGATTTTTCACAAGAATTACATTCAAGAACCATTGATGGTCCCCAGACCATTGATTGAAAAACATTGCCCTAGATGACTGAGATCACATCAGGGCATAAATGGTATTGCAGTGTAAATATTTATATATAGAGATTGATCACTAGGTGGAATCACACACCCACTGTCAATGTATGTAAGGAATTTAAATACTAACTTGATTAATTTATGCATACAATTCACTTCAAAGAGTGGAGCCCCCACCTCTGTGTTTATCTAATTTGCATGTCTGGCACCTGGTTAGAACCCATCCCCCCACCCCACCCCCGCGCTTCATTTAATTTGTCTGGCCCATGGCATTCCACAAAGAGTGGGAGCCCATCCCCCCACCTCACCCCCAGTGACAAACAAACAAATTTACATTTGTTTGTTTTTCACACCTTCGAGTCAGCATCTCTGCTGGCTTTTGGGGGAGGCATGTCACAAGGAGACGCAGGGAGAGAGAGAGATGAGATCAGCTAATCACACACACATCATGCATTTTATAAATAACTATCATTAGTTTTTATTATTATTTAATTATAAACTATTATATGCTAATTATATTTATGGATATTTATATTTATGGATATTTATTATTTATGATTATGCTAATTATATATATGGAATTCATGGAATTCAAGGAATGTAATTACTAATTTGCATAATTAATTATGCAAATTATGCATTAAATTGCTCACTAGCGCCACTAGTGGCCAAAAGGGGGGGCGGCGCATCAGCCATATTATACTACTTGGGTCTGCTGCTGACGTTATGCCACTTTTTAGCTGCGCTCCGCTGTTATGCTCAAATTAGTGACCCTAAAGAATTCTGAGGCAACATGGCTGGCCAATCAGAACTGCTCGACTAACCATGCCGTGCAGACGATGGGATGTTATGGGTTGTTGCCAGTGGTGGCAACTGTCGTGACAGAAATAAGCTAAGCAGCCTCCAAAAACCAAACCAGGCAAGCAACTGTGAATGAATCCACGTTAGGCTGGAAATATGCAGGCTTGGCAACCAGTGTTGCCAACTGGTGACAGAGCAGGCTCAGCAGAAGATGATCTCCTGTCGATCTCCAGTGTGTATCTACCAGTCGGAACTTTCACAAGCTAATATTGACCAGCTTGCAGCTGGTAAAAAGGAATCTATTATTGCACCAATATGGAATTGTGTCTTTGCACCATGAAGAGATGACAAGGTTTCTATTCCAGGAAAATGACATCATTCGCAAACTTACTGCGGCAAAATGAGAAGTTATTTCAAAGCACTTGGAAGAAAGAGAACAAAGAACGCGCCGTGCACGCACACGCACATCACTCACTCCTCAAAAAGCTTCCTGTCTCAATCGCTACCACTGTAATCAACCCAGTGATTCATGTGGGAGTAAATTTGCATAAACTTCATTGAAACATCGATAACTTTGCAGGTATAAAATGGCATGACGAGGAGCTTGCGTTGGCGTGCTGGAGAAAACATAATACTGTACACTACATTATATCTCAAATACAGAGTCACATTTTAGTATGATCTAAAAACCTGTTTAAAATATGACCATGTATCTATGAAAAAGGGACTGTTGATGGTTTTAATTGTCCCCAGGGTCTTGATAAATGCCAGGTTAATAATAATCCTAGACTCTGCTTAATGTTTACCCAACAGATGAACAACATGATATATATGACATTCTCTACTGTAAAAGGGCTAAGTTAGCCCCGAGAGTGTACAAATGG
Organism: Protomyctophum bolini; assembly: GCF_963924005.1. Classification (NCBI taxonomy): domain Eukaryota; kingdom Metazoa; phylum Chordata; class Actinopteri; order Myctophiformes; family Myctophidae; genus Protomyctophum; species Protomyctophum bolini. Next base: position 52,977,293 of record NC_137862.1, on the reverse strand, counting down.
AACCAAATGAATGAGTAACGGTCCACAATTTGTAATCAATGCTCATGATTCCATCGTATATTACTAGTAGGACGCCCTGAGGGCGAGCAGCGACCTCGACCTAAAGGGCGAGGTCGCGTGCACACACCCGCCTGGGTGACGTATGGCAGACTGCTGGGCGAGCACTGGTGCTTTGGCATGATCAACATATGGAATGAATTATATGTACTGGCCATATATGGAGCGTGTCTTGAGTGTACAGGGTTGGATGAGATCAGATCGACATAATTATGCAATGTCAGGGTTTGATGAGGGCCCAGGTAGGGCTGGGCCTTAATTTTTGGGATTGATGATGAGGAGCGCGGGATGTCACGAGGCGCGATGGACTGACAACCATATATGGAGATCCAAGGGTCTCCATGATGTCACGTGGTGTCACTATAGCGTGACCATATATGGAGGTGTGATATGGCCATATTGACATTCCCATATGGGGAAGGGGCGATGCTGTCCAGAGCCATAGAGTAAGACAGTTTACTTCATGGGGCCAGGCTCTTCTACATAGACTTCTATAGGGACAACTTCCACAGCCGGAAGTTACGAAATGCATTGGAGTCTATGGGCTCGTGCGAGTTCATGATCCACGTGACGACCAGGCTGTTTTCTGCCCCCTCAATGCCTGACCAGTTTGTTCTTTGAGGTGCTGTGATACCAAGAGGTGCATGCATATAATCAAAGAAACCGTGTACAAGGGCTCGGGTCTTCAAGGTGTTTTTGTTGACCAGTGAGAAGATCCTGTACAGGAATCTTGCTCTTTGGTTGACTTTTTTGATTACGTTGGTTTTTATCACCGGAAAGATTTGCCTCCAGTGTTCTGTGTTAGTGTTCTGTTCACCTCCACCATCTGTTCTCTCCCCTCCAGGTATAGGATTGCATCCAGCTCAATGATGTGCTATCAAAACCAATGCCATTCTGACTCAGTCATGACCATGAACATGAATATATATCAACAGATGGACACTGATTGTGTACTATCAGTGACCGCAGATTGATGCTTTAAAGTTTAAAGTTGAAACTTGTAGTGGGGAAATTGTATCTAGATTATACACCTCATAACAGGAGATGAGATAAACCAAATTGCAGAACATTTTCACTTCTGTGTTTCATATAATCACATCATCAATCAGCAACCACAGTCATTTCCGATGGAGAAAAAAAGGAAAAGGGGTGGCAAATTGCCTCCAGGTTCAAACGGAGCTGCTTGGCCCCATTTAACAGTCCTGTGATATTTCAAACAGAGGCATGAAAAGGTTCTCACCTGAAGGTTGCCTTTGATGCTGTCCAGCTCCTTTGATGTCCTGGAGAGTTGGTGCAGAATGCCACTCCTTTCGCCGAACACCTCCTTCAGCTTCTTTTCAAGGCCCTCATAACTTTGTCTGTTGAGAGATAGAGAGAGATAGAGAGAGAGAGAGAGAGAGAGAGAGAGAGAGAGAGAGAGAGAGAGAGAGTTTTACTGGTTAAATAAAGGTAAAAAAAAAAGATTGTTGGACAAAAAGATGAAAAGCACAACATTGTTCCTATTCCAGGCTAATCAGCGAGCATGCACTGCATGCACACTCGCCACAGACACTTCTGACTTCCTTCACGTTACTAGCCTACAGGCTGTAGGGAACTTGGGAGGCAGGGCATGTGTGTGCCTATGATGTGTGTGTGTGTGTGTGTGTGTGTGTGCGTGTGTGTGTGTGTGTGTGTGTGTGTGTGTGTGTGTGTGTGTGTCTGCTAGCAGCAGCCACCACCAGGCTCCGACCAACCTTTGTTCAACTCAACTGTCATTATTGCATCTCTGTATGTGTTTATAATTTTATTTTACAGAGACGGCACGGGTGGGCAGCCGTGTGCCCCCCCGCCTTGCCTCTGGGCCGCCCCCACGCAGTCGTGTTGTCTGCGTCGCGCTATAGTAACACCTCTGTGCTTTTACGTGTGCAGCATCCTCATACAGAGGTTGAATTAATTTCACAGTGTGTTCAGCAATACAGTATACCCTATACCTTCTGGCTGACGGAAACATATACACCCCATACTGTACATTCTGTCTGACAACCCCTTTCAGCCCAAGACGCCACAGAGATAATGTGGTGTCTTCCCGGCATATATATACATCAAAGCGTGTCACCACTCTCTTACTAGATCACTCTGCATACAGCGGACTGTTTTGTACGTGTCTATGGAGTTAACATTACTCTTATAGACCCCCAGGTCTAACATTGAATATTATGTCTTCCCTGTGTATTTTTGAGTCAAAAGGCCCAATCGAAATATACACCATGTTATAGTGACATCACAATACAATAGTTAGTGAACCCTCCCCTAACCCCTCCCCCTAACAACAGCTGTGCGGTGCAGCTTCAGTTCAGGTGGATCATGAAAACATAATTTTAACACTTTTTTGAAGAAGAACAAACAGTCTTTCTTCCTAGTATAATCATAGTACCTATAATGATCATGATCAGGAGGGGCATTCCCTCATCGCGGCATTCCATCTTTCACAATGTCGGCTTACAAAGTTCACGTTAGCATCGACGCTTCATTTACAAAACTGTACACCTAGAAGGCGTGCAACATTGAACAGGGGAAGCGATTAGACTGTCGTGTTGTAGTCATTAGAGCAAATTACAGAGCGTGTAAGCTACTATAGCAAGTGGCAATTATAAAGGTTATGAGGTACTGTAGGGCTAATTGTCGTTCATCATGGCTAACACCGAACACTCTCAGGCGACATCAGGATCGTTGCAGCTTTCACCTGTCCTCGCATGGTGGAAGGTGTCACGGGGGCGCACGCACTACGAGCCATTATCTCTTATAAAAGAGAGAACCTGGATGTGGGTGAAAGTGGGAGGTCACTAGCCGTTCACTGTGTGCTTTTTTTGATCGGGCAGTTTAGTTTCAGTTTATTTTTTTATTTATAGTGCAACAATCACCGCAAGGGGTCTCTGTGCACTTCACAACGATAACAAAAAACACAACAGCGTTTTAATGAATGAATGTGATGCATTGTGAGCTGGTAGATCTGCTATTTTAGTAGTAATCTTGGAAAAAAGTGACAATTGTGGAATATTTTTAAACATTGTATTGAAACATTTTAAAACACAAATCTGTCATGGGGTCACTGCCTGGCCCAAAATATTTTTGGATTAGCCGTCCTTACTTGGTCAAATGCATTCATCTGGGGGTCCTTGACATGGGAATGTACTGTGTGAGGATCACTGGTTTAAACAACCCTCCAACATTAGGAGAAAAGCCCAAATAACCACTTTAGAAACAAGAAAAGCAACCACAACTACCAATATTTACAAGCGACTTTACAGAAAAAGAAGCCGCTTATAATAAACAGACATGGCAACACTCCAGCAGTGTAAAATCAAGCGTAAAATCAAACAGTGCTTTTTGCATTTAAGACGTGGTCAGACCCCAGTGTTTTTAGGTCAAGGGGCTTAATAGCAAATTGCGCAAGGTGAAAATAATTAACATATGGACACTCCCACAATGCTAAAATATTCAGGAACGTTGTATGTGTGTGCGTTCAACACGGGCCGATACGGCTTCCATAATACGAAAGGGCGCAGAGCGAGGCCAATTCCTGTATTACCACATGGGTTTAGTAATATTGTTCCACTTGCATAATCGACCTATAATGACTCCAAGGCAAGATACATGTTTGGCCTCAATAAGTCCATGTATTATGTGTCACAGCCAATAAATGATGCCGCCACCACCACACTTGTGGGAGAAAGATCAACGTTTGATAAGTTCCACGAGGCCGCCCTGACATTATACGATTGCAGAGATATGGACATAAGCCTGTTTGTCAGGCAGTGAAGCTGCTCATTAGCACACATTCTCTGACATCCAAAATGGGACAGGAGGGAAGGAGGCAGAAGCCTCTTAATAGGCCACAGTGTAATTACGCAACTGGTGAATTTTCTTTGGCAATAGTGGCCAATTTGTATTGGATGTAGTCGGAAAGAAGGTTGACTTTGCTGTTGACTTGTCTGCAGGTCATTTCTGTGTGAGTGGACCTGAAGTTACAAGTCTTCTCCATTTCACAGCCAGAGACGAACCTATTCCATGGGGTAATGGATACACTGGCAGACAGGGTGAACGCCCATCCCCCCTCTTTCCCTCTGCTGCATGAACCCACAATAACTTCCCCACTGTTGCCATATGGTGGCAAGTCATGTGCAGGATGCAATATGCAGTGTAATTTATTTATATCCCAGGTGTTGCTTGTCTCTCTGTGATGTATGTGTTATTGTGTTGATCTGGTGATGGGGATTTTGTGTGTGTGTGTGTGTCACATTATGCCAAGTTCCTGCACCAGGGACCAGGTTTAAATTAACCAATGAATGTTTGGGCGGCCAGTTTAACTTCGTTAACCCTGCTGTTCCTATTTTGGTCATATATAAAAGGTTTATATGCTTAACCCATTTAGGCTTGACGTCGGAATTAAAAAAAGAAAATCTTCTAAATCATGACAGTTTTCTGAAAAACCTATGTTTCTACAGTATATCAGTGGTTCTCAACCTATTTCATGTCAAGGACCCCGAACATTTTACGTAATTGGCCACCGACCTAACCTGACGCTGCCAGATCCAAGAAGCTTGCTACACAAGTTTGTTCCACAGCTTATTGGGATCTGGGATCTCGGGAGCCAATTCGATGACGGGGCTGTTCCTTTTTTTCAAGATACTTGGTAGATGATTGGATGGGACCGTCTGTCTATCACCGTGTGGGCGTGCAAACACAACCAATCATATTGACATGTCTATATAGCGTCACATCCGGTTTCGCACTGCATATCCCGCCCTTAGCTCACGCTGATTGGTTCGAACCGGAGCGGCTGTTAGCTCAATCCCCTGAGCGATCTCAGATGGATGCTGTGTTGGGGAACATGGTTACCCAATACCGCCCCCATCTGGCAGAGTCAGGTTAACACCTCTGAAGACCCACATCTGAAAATATGTTGTTCCAGGGACCCCCCAGAAGCAAAGATTTGAGTTAAAAACATAGTTTGCAAGAGAATGTGAGGATTCAGTACTTTGGCAGGGAGCTAGCTGTCAAGTATAGTTTTGAATCAAGTTGGCAAATACAATCAATCAATCAATCAATCAATCAATTATCATGAGGGTCATTGAGAGCGTGCAAAGCTGCAGTCCAGCTCTACTTGTAGATCTTTATTTCTGATCATGAGAGAGAAGCAGGGATTTGGAACAGGATCATGTGGTCGCTCGGTTAAGCATCTCCACAACTCTACAACTGGAATTTAGCCAATCCTGGCTTTTTCTCAACAGTCTACTCCCCTTCACCGTAACCACACGGGGGTAAGCGAGCATTTTACCACTTTAATTAACTAGAATTAAATCAGCTCTCAGGAATGAATGTGCTGTGCCAGTTTGTGTGCTAAATGTGTATCCTCTGGTGTTCCGGTACACATACCCCCCCTGCATACATCTTTTCAAAAGTCTTGTTAATGATCATATTTCCATGCAAATGTGCTGGCAAGTAATGTGTGTCTCCCCTTGGTACGGTGATGAAAAAACGCACTGACATATGAGTTCAGATTTATAAGGAGACAGGCAGCCTTTGAGAAATGGTTCCCTATGTATATCCCCCCCGTTCCCCCGTCCCCCAATAATTGGATACACAGCCCGGATATTTAGATGGAAAAGCAGAGCTTTGGTGGGAGAAAAGCCATCTCTGTAGCATCAGGTTTCTTCAAATGGGGCGATTGAAGGGAATGGCATTTTTGTGTCTTGCATCTTTCATCCAGAGAAACTGTGTTGAGTATATTAGTCCTCTATACCCTATCACTTTACCCTCGGACGACAACACTTTTAATCTGTCTCCACACACACACACACACACACACACACACACACACACACACACACTCCTTCTTTTCTCCCGGGGGATGCCAATAAAAGACTAGAGAGTGATTTCTCTGGGCCGGTGGTGAGACAACAGACATATTCGTCCGATACTTTCTGTTTCATTGCCTGGCGTTTCTCTTTGTCAGTAAATGCAGGGATATACTGTATCCAGTAAGATTGTTGGACAAGTGATGATCTCTTGATATGTGACTCAAAATTGGTGATGAAGGGGGAAGGGGCATAATGGCATTATTAAATAGCCATAATCCTATAAGAACATCCTTGAGGGGTAATACATTTCATGGGGCTAAAATGGGCATAACAATCAAGATGCAGAGAAACCAAGAGAGAAGGACCACCAGAGTAGATAATGTTAATGATGCTCATGATTTGATGCAAGCAAAAATAAATACAGTGCTGCCTTACAGTAGCCTATACATAACAGCCTTACAAGGTGATCAGGCCAGATTCAGTTCATTACAGTATATTGTCATTGTCGGGTGGAACATTTGAATGTCCACAACTTTTCAGGAGATGAAAAAAGAGCCTATATGTTTCAGTGGATCCAATGTAATTTAGTGTATTTTTAGTCACAAGCTGTTGCTAATACTTTTTGCTGGTTGAAAATGTATGAAACCCACACACAGACTTTCACGCTAGCGTCTGTTTTGGGCATGTAATTACAGGCAAAATGTTTACAAAGAAATCACTGTGAGCTTGTAGATCCCCAGTGAATTGCTATGTTTGTGTGACATTGTCATACAACGCCCTATAGCAAAACCAGGACATTCATTTATGAAATGCATACACGGACACACACACACACACACACACACACACACACACACACACACACACACACACACACACACACACACACACACACACACACACACGCACGCACGCACGCACGCACTCACACTCACACATACACATACACACACACACACACACACACACACACACACACACACACACACATACATACATAAAACAATGAAATATGGAGATACAAGGTTTCTGGCCGATAGTGACAATATTGTGATTCTGGTGCATTTATGATTACTCTAATGCAGTGATATTCAACTGGTGGCCCGCGGGCCAATTTCGGCCCCCATGGGAAGTGTTCTTGTGGCCCTGGAACACACTTTAAAATGCTAATGTTATGGCCATGTTATCTCCAGTTATTATGGCGCTCACATCAAGACATAATTGTGTCCATTGTTGTGTGTTAATAGTACACATATGTCCATTGTTATCTGCTATATGGAGTACTGTATGTGACCATCATGGTGACTTCGTATTGCATTTACACATTGTGATGTTTGAGAGGATATCATCTCTGTGCCAGACATTTACATTGCACAGGCTTTTGAGTTTGAGAAAATAGGAAGTATAGTCTTTCAATGTGTCCATGGCACGGAAGCGTCTTCGTAAGAAGGGTATTGGGGCAGGCTGACACGGTGAAGTGTTTCCATTATGATTGAATGAATGACATTATTATTTTATTTATATATATTGTATTTATAACAAGGCCAACGGGCTCTTATGACTCATCCTGATGTTTCATGAACTATCAGTTGAGAGTTAGGGCATCGTGACATTCAGCCTGGGAAACTATTGGATGAAACACACAATGGTGTAAAAATTAATGGATGAGATGGAGAATTATCACAATAGAGGGAGATGGCATTTAATGGCCAAACTGCACTCCAAACTCATGTTGTGCTCTCTTCTATGTAACCGAAAATTGTTTTCGGTGAAATGGTGAAATAGATACCTTTTTTTGGTTGTCTTGCGGCCCCCAACTTTAAGTAATCTTACAATTGTGGCCCCCTGTCCAATCTAGTTGAATACCCCTGCTCTAATGTGTTAGCAAAAGTTAAAAGCCAAAAGTGGCTAATACAAAAACATTAAAAAAACAAACAATGATCCATCTATTCCATGTTTATGAATCATGTCACTGAGTGTAGGGGGAACGTACCTAAAAGAATATTTCACAAGACAACAAAAAACATAAACAATGTTATGCTGTAATTGAAAGTCATTTGAAAGAGCTGTGTAATGTTACCGGACTGAATATAAAATGTTCTTATTTGCTGTCGTGCAGATTGTTATGGGCAGACAGCACCACTTTATGTGGTACTTCCAATTTCAGGCTGGATTAATTATGCCATTAAGAGGATGCAAATAAATACTTGTAATCAGGGGGACGGCCTCAGGCCGGTCATGGAATTAATCTATTCCTCTAGCAGGGCATGAGCATGCAACTCTCACCTGCGCAGCCTTCATCAATCACTCATGATTACTGACTCTTGTCTTGTATAAACAGCTCATGCAGACACCAGGGAATAATAATTGCACGCATGTCAGGGATGTTTGATGCTAAATCTCCTTGTGTCGTTTAGTGTGGGGACATTCAAATAAAACAATAGTGGATGTTTTGCTCCGTCAACACAAGACAAATACATTTGACACCCGCGTGAACACAATAAAGGAGTTTGATTTGGAAAATTCCACTCGTCCACTCAAGCCCCTGAATAACTATATTACAATTAAGTAGTGGAAACAGCAGATCACAATGCAATGCGATGTGTCGTGAGCTTGCATATATCTGATATTTTCACAATTTAATTTGTATTAACTTTTTTGACACATTTTAATTGGTTTGATGGAGACTTGAATTGAATTTTTGTCCAATAATTTGATGACCAGAAGTGGTTCCCTATGGATACACAAAGGATAATATTTGTGTCTCCATAGGGAACCACTGCTGGTCATCAAAGTCTTGGCTTAGGAATAGTAATGCGACAAAAACTAAATAAATATCCATTAATTCATGTCTCCATGGGGTGAGCAATCAATAGAAAAAAAACTCCTTTTGGGTGTGAACAATCCCTTTAAAAGACACTTCACCCATTTTCAACCTGTCTTCATTCAACTGGTCCTCACTAATGGTCATTATAATATTGTCACTGTCAGGAAGAAACCGCTCATGTAGATTAACAGCCTACTGGATCATTACTACAACATCACACAAACTCATCAAAAGTGTACCAGATCCGGCCTGGGCCGTGGCTCAGCGGTCCAGGCACCTTGGCCGGTAATCCAGTATGGTAGTGTGCAGCGGGTTCGACTCCCGATCCCCACGGCCTTTACTGCATGTCACTCCCCCATCTCTCTCCCCTATTTCCTGTCAACCTGCTGTCTGTACCTCTATAAAAAATATAAAATAAAGGCGAAAGCCAAAAAAGTACCAGAACCACAAGCTCAAAACACGGCCCAAAGCAAGCAACACGTTTTTAGTTTGACAATCTGCTACATTTCCAGTTTTGGAATTTGAATCCTGAATCATGACCTTTTTGGACATAGGCTATACAGTATGACCGAGGTTTCCATCCGACATAGATGATATCCAACCCTGCCATACCCGGCTATCCGGCTTTAAAATAACAGGAAAAACTTCCTCTACTGAACAGATTGAAAATAAATAAACAAACAAACACCACCAAACATCTCCAGCGACTCCTATTTAAGTATCAGCAGTGCTCAGTTTATTAGTATTAAATGAATCAATAAAAACAATGTTGTGTCAGTGATATCACTGATGTTTCCTCTCCGCATATGAGTCTGGACTCAGTAACTGCGTTTCAACGGCTGTCCATATACAACAGTGAAAAGCAGCCTCTGATTGGTTCATGTGCATATGGTGACGTAACATTCACGCTGCAGTACTTTCAAAACAACAATGGCTGCCCACAACGCAACAAGTTTAAAAGTGTACACAGAAACGATAAGAACAAGCAGTTACTGCAGTTACAATATATCCGACATATCTCGCTCACATATGAAGTAGAAACTATAACAGACCTTGTTGTTTTTGGCGTGGCATGAGGAGCGGACCAGCGCACTGTGTGGTGACGTCAGCTTTTTGTTACGCTGATTGGCTAGATGGATCTGTCTGTCAAGGCAACTACTAACGCCCACTTTTCAAGCTGCCTATGGCCGAAGTCCAGACTCATATGCAGGGAAGAATCTTCAGTGATTCCCCGCTATGAGGCTGGCCAAGCCAGGCTATAGTGATATAGTACTGTGAATAAACGCTGCATGAGCAACAATGCTGCCAAGATAAGTGAATCCATCCTGTTAGTTTCAGTATTCTACAATTCTACGTTGCGAGGATTAAAGCTTCCCCAAAATGACTTATACAGTAGGCCTATAGTGTAATGTTTCTAGAATAATATTGGCTACTATACTATACTTAACTACTGCTGCTATTCAATTTATTTTAGAGAGAAAGGACAGGGTGGAGAGCATATTCTGTACACTCTCCGTTCCTGCTTTTGTCTAGAACTGCAACCATCGATTATTTTCGTTTTCATTTTCTATTCATCAAATATTTGAGAATTAGAAGTGTGTTTTTATATATAGCCTATAAAAAATCAATGCAGAAAAGTTGTACAATTGTTGCAAATTAAAAAAGTGGCAGGCCAAAATGTCAAAATATTATTCTAGTCTACAGCCTACTTTTTCTGCATGTCAATGATGAGATAGTTATTTACAGTAGCAATTCAAGCTTTCCTCACGGAGAGCAGACAACACAGTCTATCTGCAGACAGCGGAGCAGCAGCGAGCCTTTCTCTGACCTGCTGTCGGGACCAGTGCTGTCAGCACATGCCGTTATTAATAATACACATTCCGGGGTTCGGGCTGAAAGTCTGCCTCCCACAGTGTTTTTCCACTACGAACCATTGAACGTGCATTGTAATACACATTGGTCTGAATGTTCTGTGAGCGTACACCGTACAGATATGTGTAAAATCCCGGACATTTGAAGGAATTTATAAACCCTTCCCCCCAAAATAGGACGTATGGTAAGCCTAGGTCTATGGCCGTTTTTAGCCGAAGGAGTGCATTTTGTGCAAAACTTAGAGCTTAGAATGGATTCAGAATCATGAAAACCCCCTAGTTTGACATGTCACATGCTACTTAATGCAAAAGGAAAGTTTTGACTGCCATAGGATGTTAATGAAGCAAGTGGATTGATGAATGTATATAGACAATATTTTAGGCCAATAAAAAATACTATATACCAAATTTCCCACCCCATAACCCCTGCTGCCGGACTAGTATGAAAGCATGCACACAATACACCTATCGCACAAGAATAATTGCACAGTGCACTTTAGGGTGCACTTAATCATTGTGACAGGTGAAATTAAAGTAGTGTAAACCAATTGCACTCAGCTCTCACTCTCTCTCTCTCTCTCTCTCTTGTTTCTAGGAATGAAATTGACAGAGGGACAAGAGACTGAGAGAATGAATCATTTATTCATTATGATGCACAAGATCACACAGGGAAACTATAATTAATTACCTGTCCTCACTGAGTTTACTTTCTGAGCTCTCCCTCTCTCTCTCTCTGTGTGTGTGTGTGTGTGTGTGTGTGTGTGTGCGTAGCCAGTCAATACATGGTTCCCCAAAAATGTATCCTAGTATCATTATTTATTAATTATCCACCACAAGAGGGTTTCAAAATAAAGATAATCAAATCAAATCAAATTTGCAAATACCAATCTACAAGGAAGCACGGGGGGGGGGGGGGGGGGGGGGGGGGAGTTCCTTCCTGTGAGCTAACACTTCAGTAGACCCCGCCTGCACCCTATGGGGCAGACCGGACAACGACCCTCTTTGCGCAAGCAAAAACATCCATCAGCATAAAATAGACAGAAGTCTTGATGAATCACCGTTACTGGAAACAGGAGGTTCTCTCCTCTGGCTACAACAGGCCACTGCCTTCAAAACACTGGGTTACCCCAGTGGGTTGAGACACTGCTCAACCCATGAGCAAAACCGACACCACATGCCGACAGCCTCTGATACCCAGCGAAAAGGTTGTATGAAACTGACCATGACGTTATGGCACACAACGAATGGGAATATGAATGTGTTGGTTCTTTCCTCAGTCCACCACTACAGCTTATTCATAAGCCACTAGTGTTAGCCTATACCCGGCCATCATCTGTTCATTTTCTTTCTTCACTCGATATCCTGAAGTTTACCTTATTTTACTAACACTTTAGGTGGGCGTACTAAAATCGTTTTATTTGATTTTTATTTCAAAACTGATGTTTCTCACTTAATTCTAACTCAAGAGGATTTCAATGAGATCATCAGAGATGTGATCATGCCTTTGACCTGTCCGTAAACTTACTATGACCAAAAGTACCACTTAAACCATGGTTCATTCTATCCATGTTTTACATTTTGTGTATTTTTTATAAATTGATGAATTTAATTAAGAAGTGGTTGTGTCCTATGTATCCTATGTTCATGGTCAATACAGTATTGGAATATTTAATGTAGTCTGTCTGTAGTCCGTGTAGTCTCACGTTATGTTGACGTGAACAATATAATTTCATTATATTGTAAGATTTTCACAATTCATTTTTCATAATTTATGTAAAATGTATATTGGGAATATTAGCCCTTGCCCGCTATATGGTTGCGAAACTACACGTGCGTGCATTTGAATAGTGCATGTATGTGTGTTGGTGGGCTGACAGTGGAACATGTCTTACCTGAAATAACCTGCTGAGTCATGATTATTATTGGCTGGCTGAACACTGCAGCCAATTAGAACAGAGATGTGTGGTCTGTGCCTCCGGTTAATCATGCAAGCCGTTTAGCAAACATTGAAAGAAACGGTGAATAAAGCCATTTATTTATGACATTACTTCCTTATTATTCTGGTCCAGACAAACCTTTCTCATTTGTCCGTCATTTCGATTATTTAATTATCCACCACAAGAGGGTTAAGGTGTAAGAATAGAGATACTTATAGCATTTTAGATGAATAATTCAAAAACGTTGTGCAGACGTATTCCTGCATAAGTAGATGCCAATTACACTACACCTCGGTTTATGTGACACTGCCATGATTTTCTTTCCTACACTGTAAAATATGAAGTGTATTATTTATAACTGAGGGTACTGCAGTTCATGCTGTGCACCCTGAGGGCTACATTTACACTGAGGATTTGACCGTGTGTACCCCATTGTACATGTAGCTGAAAGACAATTCCTCATACTCCAGCTCACATTAACATGCAGTACTGTCTGTACAGTGCAATACAGTATAAGGCTAATGATGCAAACTGTAGAATCAGTCAAGATTCACACCTCATTTAACCCTCTTTTTCACTTGCACCGTAAAAGCCGGCATGTATGACATTATGAAATATGAATATGATGAGTTGATTTTATGGTCTTTTTTTTTTAGCAAAGGAATAATGTGAAGAACACTGTCGGCTGTCTCCCTTCATATAGCGATATTAATAGCTTAAGTGCTCAAGACGTCTCTCTCGCCACTCTCTTTATCCCATTTATCCCATTGTGCAGAGCTCAGCGGCATGTTTCGCGCATCATGCGCACAGCCGTTCACTTGCCCGACAAAACTGTCTATTCTCTCTATAAATCTACGTCGCTGTCCATGGTTTTAATCAGAACGGCGATGTTCTGTCCTCATTTCTGACTTGTCGCTATATTCACACATCTTGTTTGGAATATATAATATATTTCACCTCTCGGTTTGGTGGGGGCGGAAGGCTTTTCAGAGTAAAATCTGCCTCATCTGCTGGGCACTCTAGCGCCTCTAGCGAATTCCGGCACACTGGAAGTGTTAAACTCTAATTTAAACAGTGTATTTCGTCGCTCAATGAAAGTAACTCATTTACGTGACACGAAAGTGACACGAAATTAGGTTTAAGTGTCTCAAGTGGATGTCTGACATACTGTATTAACCCATTTAGGCCTGATGTCGAAATAAATAAATAAAAGTATTTTTTAAAATGTATTTTTTTCTGAAAAACCTCATGTTTCTTTATCAGTGGTTCTCAAAATGTCATGTCAAGGACCCAAAAAATGACCGGTATATGTAATGTGCCGCCAACAACAAAATATGTTGTTCCAGGAACCTCTCAGAAGCAAAGATTTGAGTTAACACATAGCTTGCTAACGACCCCCGCAAACTTTTTTTTTTTTTTTCTTTAATATATTTTGTATCCCACGATTTTGTAACCCATTTTCACCCCTGTGTCAATCACCTACTGTGATCCTGGGCTCTACACACCCTCCGCCAACCTGGGGAGAGCAACTCATGCTTCCTTCATGCTTGAGTGTCCAAGTTGCTCCTTTACACCTGACAGGGGGGAGTTTCCCTGGTTGGAAGTAGCGCGTGAAAGGAACACGTTATTCCAACCAGTTCCTTTCCCCTCCATCAGGCGCCCCGGCTGGCCAGGGGGAGGCAGTTTAGTGACCAGGATTACTGCATGTTTTTGTGAGGGTACCTACCCTAGGGGACACGGGGAGAACATGCAAACTCCACACAGAAAGGCCCTTTCGCCAACCCCACCTTCGGGTATGGGCACTGATGACGCGGAGGAGGAAACACGCCGTGTTTCCCTTTCCCGCACCGGACCGTTGGGATTTGAACCACGTAGAAATCCATTTCCCGCAATAAGTGTGTTAACAACGTTCACTCTGAAAGAATATAAATTCAAAGATTTGAGGCACATTTACACAACTTTTGAAAAATAGCAGACCTACAAGCTCGTAGCGCGGCACTCGGGGTAACATGCCATTGGTCATTACTATCCCTATCTCTAACCCTAACCTAAACCTAACCGCAAGCACGGGAGCAAACCTAACCGCAAGCACGGGAGCAGTGCATGTTCGGACAAACGGGACTTCGGATCTATGGGCAGTTCCCGCACTCGGTGCTGCGCTATGAGCTTGTAGATCTGCTATTTTTCAATAGATAAAGCATAACATAATGCTTAAAACACCAAAAAGGGTTCCCGCCCAAAATGGGTTAACATGACCTGCTAACACGTCTAATCTCGCAAACTGGCCAATCACCATCATATTGCTTGTGCATGGGGCCATTTTCTTTTTCAAATCGGTCACGTCATTTTCGAGCTTGTAGATCAGGTATTTTCACCATCTGTGTTGTGTGCTTTCTGCTCCTCGAGGAAACAGAAATGACGAAACTCTCAGCTTCCAGGAAGACTCATTCACTGTCTGAGGATGATGCATTCTCGTTTCCTATACGAAACCTTAATTTGACACATATATATGGGCTTCGAAACAATCCCTGGAAGTCTCATGGTAACCAGCCCCAATTAAATCTGGGTGTAGAGTTTACAGGGTAGCTGATGCAATGCTTTTTTTTAAAACGGGTTGTGCCAATGGAGTCACACTATGGGCCCATGGAGTCAAAATCTCAAGACACACCATATGCATGCTAAATGTATGTGTGTTACATACAACACAACACATTACATGTGTTGTAATGCTCAAAAGACACAGGCATGAAAGCACGAATAGGCCTATGTTTGCCTATAATACTGACATGACGGAAATAGGGATGCAAGGTTGAATGTGGTTAAACTATATGTTGATGGTATATACAGTATGTAATTGCTTTTGTATTGGGAAATGAGTGTGCACCAAAGTACTGATAGGCTATAGCAAATTAACATACCTTTGTTGTATACAGGTAGTTGTTATTTTATATTGCAATAATAATGTCATGTGTAGTTGTTACAATATTTCTAAGGCATGTCTCACAGCATACTAGTGTCTCAGCACAGCATTTGGGAACCACTGCTCCAATGCGCTTATAATCCCATACTTCCCATACGGCCCGAGTGTTTGTTGTTTTACAATCAAACTGGACTGAATTTCAGACTCCTTTTTTTTATTTCAATTTGAGAAATATTCAACCATAAATATGTCCCGGCATTAGCCGCCTACTGCAGAAGATAAAGCAACGTACATCCTGTTGCGTGGGAGGACCATTCCTAGCTGCCAAAGATTTGACGACTGAACCGCACTCATCCTGTTTTGTTGCCAGTGCTGCTGCAAAGAAATAATAAGAAAGTGCTAATGAGGAAATGTGCTGTTTTACACTCAAGCCACAAGTAGGGATTGGACTTATCTATTCATTCATTGCAATTGATAACCCTTATTGATCGATAAACCGGCTAGTTGATGGGGTGTTTTTTTCTTGTTTTTTTTTCTTTTTGAGTGGTGCAACCACTCCAAGGAACAGCAATGTCTGTGTACCTTGTTCACCTATGTGACGTTAATGAGCACCAGTATATGACTATTAGTACCAGTAGGGGGTGCCAGAAACAGAGAGAGGGATAGTGCTGCACTGTTGCCTGCTAATGAGAGAGAGAGAGAGAGAGAGAGAGAGAGAGAGAGAGAGAGAGAGAGAGAGGGGTGGGGGGGGAGTTGCACCACTCAGTTCACACGGGTGTGATTTTATTAAAAACATCTGAGAATCGTAATGTCCCACAATGTCTAACATAAAAAATAGAAATTAAAAATTTGCTCCACATTCTGATTGTTATAACATTGCTGCAGTATGTGTTTTAATTAACTTTAACACTTTGTACACCTTCAAACCAAAGCTAAACTAAACCATGTGATGTGGACATTATATTCATCCATTCATTAATCAATCTGTGGAAGTGGGTGCATGTGGAGCAGCTGTGCGCTGAGGAATAACGTGATTCACCAAGTTGAGGTTGGGAAAGAAACAAACACAGTATTTTCTGATGTAGTGGGAAGACAGTATATGAGAAAAAAACACAGCTAATGGCGAGAGGCAGCTTCAGCTCCTTCCAAAATAGACTTTCTTTCCAGCACGCATAAATAATATGCCATACAGCACGACAACAACAACAACAACAGCGACGACTGATTTCTATTATATTCAGAAATAAATCGGGAGCCAAGGACAGACACAGTTCTTTGACACAGTTTTATCGAGGTGCAAAAATGAGAGCTTGAAGAGGGCAATGCTCAAGAGTAACTCATACTCCTATTTTAGAGCCGAATAAAAGTCGGTTCGGCGCTGTAGGCCCTTCGGTGCTACTGAAAATCTCTGACGAGCCGAAATCATTTCGGCACTACAGCGCCGAAACAGCTGTAAAATAGGAGTATGAATCGGCCCTAATATTTATCAAGCATGGAGATCTGTGGCTTATGGTCTGATCCTGACCCTACCCTCTATTGGACTGATATATCGCTACAAACTTGGGAATTGCCAATAGACACATGTAACTGGTTCACATCACGAGTAATCAGCCTCGCCCCCAGAGTGTCTCTCAGGGGGAAAAGAGAGGAGGCAGGAGGCAGGTGGAAGAAATTTGAGCTGATGGATGTGACTTGATTCCTAACCAGAGTCCCAGGGGTCTGTACTTGACCGTCTCCTTTTTCCCTGCTACAACAGTCACGTTCGAACACATTTGTGACTTTGATCCGTCAGCTATTTTTGGGGTGAATCTATCAATTGTAAATGGAGCATTTCTATAGCGACTTTATTTAAAGCATTTTGGACCCCCCCCCCCCTGCTGATCAAGTGATCATCAGGTGCAGTTAGGAGTTCAGTGTTTTGCTCAAGGACACGTGAGCAACACTATAAGAACACTAAGCCAGGAAGAGCCTAAAAAGATCAAACCGAAGACCTTCCAATTCCCAAGAGGCTGCTCTATACCTTCTGAGCCACTGTCACCCCTTATGTCCAGAATAGGGACGCTACAGGGACCATGGTAACTATACCCTTGTTGGTCACCCAATTATGATTTGGATGAGATCCTCTCTGGTTTGTAATATAAATCTGGAGCAGGAGCCTCACTATTTTAACCTGGTGTTTCCATCGAGTCAAGCATGAGGCTGTCAGGAACTTTACCTCGGAGGAAGCTCAGTAGTTTGTTTTCTGCCGTTATATGCCAAACCCATTTAGCACTTCACTATTTAATACAATCCTTAATCAAGCTTTTCCGTCACATTCATTCGTTTTCTGCTGGTACAGTATATCGGAAACAGCCATGAGGTTCCCATCTACACAGATATCTTATATGGAATACTTAGGTAGGTGAGGTAGGTACCCTCACAAAAACATGCAGTAATCCTGGTCTCTAAACTGCCTCCCCCTGGCCAGCCGAGGCGCCTGATTGAGGGGAAAGGAACTGGTCGGAAATAACGTGTCCCTTCCACGCGCTATACATCCGGCCGGGGAAACTCTCCCCTGTCAGGTGAAAAGAAGCAGCTTGGACTCCTCATGCCTAGAAGGAAGCATGGTTGGCAGGGGAAGTGTTAGCTAGCCCAGGATTACATTAGATAATTGACACTGGGTGAGAAAAATGGGTTACAGAATCGTGGGAGCCTTCTTGGTTTACGGTAACCGTGCCAACAGAAGTCCTTCAAAAGCACTCCAAAGATCCACTTGTAGTCAGTCAAGTGAAGGTAAAAACGGTTTCTTTAAATCATGAAGGAAGAAAAAGATGAACAGGAAATATTCTGCATATTAATTCAGTCTTTTATAAGATTAAGCAGATGCCCTGCACTAATGGGTGCCATATGAAATTCATAAACATCTTTTCAGCACCTGGAGCATTGATTAAACCATCAAGCCCCTTGATGTCAGAGATTAAACCAAACTGCTTTTTATTAGATTGTGCGAGCCAATATTGCTCGGTGACAAATATTGACCTTTCTTCCCAAGGAGTGAAATGAGCATGGGCCAAGTCGAAGCGGTTTTGCTTTAATTAAGAACAATTACTGAACACATCTGTGGTCTCTGCACAATAAACTCTGGGTGAATGTAATTACAGTGTTGCCTTGTCCAAAAGCATCGAGAGTTCAAAGCCATGTTTTGGATGCACAGAGAGCTATACTCTCTTCAACAATACCCATGTAGATATTGTTGCATATTCATGTACATTTCTATGAGCATATATACACAACACCTGACTGATCTGTACCATCATTAACCCATTTTGGTGTTAGCATCATGTTATGCTTTAGCTATTGAAAAATAGCAGATCTACAAGCTCATAGTGCGCCACCGAGTGGCGCGCTACGAGCTTGTAGCTCTGCTATTTTTGAAAAATCGAAGAACGACTGACATTTTTAGAATCTGATCTCAGGTCAGAATGGGTTAATCAGACCAGTGTGTGTGTCCGGTGGAAACCTCGTATGAATCTGATCTCAGGTCAGAATGGGTTAAAAATGTGTTTGTGGCTGGACCACAACCGCAGGGCCAGGCCTATACACACACATGCAAATGTCACTGAGCGTCACTGTTAGCCTATCAACACACTTACAGTGGCATTATTACATGGCTTGCAGGCACACGAGCAGTGCCGTCGCTACGAATACGTGCAATACGCACTGCATGCGAGTAGGGCAACAAAATGTGCCAAAAAGTGCCAAGCCGACCTCATCATAATAACAAATTTCTCCGCGGCTCCGCCGTGTAATAACGAGCCTGCCGTTTGTGAGGATGCACACGCGGCAAAATAGCCGATCTGAATGAGGAAACGCAGCACTCTCGTCGGGAGCACAAATATCCTATGAGTAGGGCAACCAAATGGTCAGATACGTCCCTGCGGGCACAAGGCGTGCACACATATTAGACATCAAGTATTTTTCAATGGAAGCCAGCGACATTATAGGATACAAAGATACATCCAATGTTTGTAGCTGCTATACACAAGCTACAAAGCTGCAAAAAGGTTGAGCTGGTTTCAAGTTCAGCTATACAAGGCCAGTAGCTTCGTATCTTTTGTATCTGCCGGTGTGCACGCAGCATTAGAGTGACACCGGTTCAAGAAAACACCTGCTGTCTTGTTGAAAAGGCTTCTCTCGTACATAGAATCCCATCTGTTCAGTGTGTTATTTCACAGAGCTGCTATCAAAAACAGTAGCATGTCTGAGGAATAAAAACGGCTAGTGTTCGTTGGGGGAAACGCCAATTCTCCTCAGGGTGCGGGGCAGCTTATTCATGCTTTCAGTCTCTTTCAAACAGCTCTACCTGGGAATGAATATTAATGGATATGAAAATAGTAATGTCTTGGAGCTGAATGTGGATGAAAATGCACTCATGGTCCAGAGAGGTGAGACACACGGTCATCATGTTCTATCTTTAACTAAGCATGAAACAGGATTATAAACACTATTGTCTGAATGGAAATTTGCTCAGGTAACTAGAAAAAGTGCCCTTCTGGGCACAGGTCTCCACCAGGAGGATAGGAGTGTGTGTGTGTGTGTGTGATGTTTGGCAAAATGTTTAGGAGCAATATAAACGTGTGTGTGTGTGTGTGTGTGTGTGTGTGTGTGTGTGTGTGAGACGTGGCTTGGCCTGTTGTAGCGCCACCATGAGGATGATTTGAAAACTGTCAAGTGGCATTTCTTCCAAAGCCTAGTGGGAATATGCATGCACAGTTTCACCACAATCGGACGCTGCATTGAGTAGTTGTGGTGATTTGTACATAACGGGTACAAAGCGGGCTACTCCTGAAAAGTTTAGAAGCTAATCGTAGCCAATGAGGGTGGATTATGAGAAATCAAACAAACCCGTCTTGATCACATGACTATGAAGAGCATGTGTACCGATTTGCGTGAAATGTGGATAAAATATGAAGGAGTAATATTATAAAATGTGTTTTACATATGTCGGCATCCTGGGGGCGCTATAAAGCGCAGATGTGAAAAATTCCAGGCACAGGTTTTTCCTTGGCCTCTAGGGAGTTGGCATACAAAGTTATCCACAGATCCGTGCAGTTAGAGGTAAAAACACTTTTCGGCCAGTTACAGCGCCACCATGAGGCTGATTAGAAAATGTTCATGTGGCATTTCTTCCTCGGCCTAGTGGGAACGTGCGTGCACAATTTCACGGAAATCACACGATGTGTTCATGTTTTGCAGCATTTTGTTTCAAACTGAGCACTCCTGCGAACTTTGGAAGCCAATCTTAGACAATCAGGATGGAGTCTGAGAAATCTGAAAGACCCGTTTCGTTGAATGACTCTAGAGACCAATTTGCGTGAGGTTTGGACAAAATCTGTAGCAGTACACCGCTGCTCTAACAGGCCGTTCTGGAAGTTTTGGGGCGGGTTAACAGTGCCGTAGATGAGCTGTTCACAGACGGAAGGACAGACGGACGGACGGACGGACACACACACACACGGACGGACGGACGGACGGAGTGCAAAACATACTCTCTCCCCATGCCGTCGGCCTGGTGGAGACAATTAATTGCATTATATGGCTGAGAGTTGCATGATGTATGGGATACAATACATCCAAACAAAACATAAGGAAATATATCAACGTGTTCAGAACCACACTCAACCACACACAAGGTTCCTCCACAGTATAAAAGCCAAAGCATTAATTCCAGTGGTCTTATTCTGCTCCTCCGTGTCATTACAGCGCTTGTCGATAGGAAAGGAATGGTGATATATATGAATGTTGAATGAATGGCGCTATTATAATAGCACCATCGATATTTTGTAATGTAACACCACGTAGTCAGATGCTGTACATAGCCTACATAAATAAATACATTTCCACTCCATTTCTGGTGCCTACAGTGTGTCATTTTGGCACGAGTGTCGGGGAAGATACTCACAATTAAATTAGTATCTAATAATGTTTAGGAAAGTTGTCAAATACACATTCATGTGGAAGGATTATTGTGAAACAATATTATGTCAGTGAGAGAAATTACTTTTGTCACCCAGTATAGAGAGATGAGACTAGTAGTAACAAATTGGCTTGTAATAATTGTGTAAATATTCAATAACAGTCTGAAGGGAACCAGCAGAGATGAATCAAATGCATTTTGTGGAAATGTTTTGCTTTTCACTCAATAAAATAAGTCTACTAAACAAGAAGTGTGCTGCTATAGTATTCCTGCATTTAAAAATGTATTTCAAATAAATCCTTTTTTATTATTCTCAATTCCCCAAAAGGTGGTAAAAAGGAGAAAAGAATATAGAAACAATATTCCCCTGGTGTGTTTAAAATCTCTGTCCTGGAGAAACAAACATCGACATGTTCCTCATTCTCCTCACACACAAGGCAGGGGCGGAGCCAGGGGACTTCGGAAATGTGCACCGGGAGCGCACTCGCCTATTAGTTTGCATTGCACAGTGCGCTCAGTGCGCTATTTCCGAACGCACCCTTCATGAGTAAGGCAACGCCATAGAGTATGAAGAAGGATGGAGACTGAATTAGGCTTAGGCGTCCTCTCGCATCGAAAAAATAAATTTGCCCTGGACAAACTTTTTTTCTTTCTCCGGTGTCTCTGCTGTCTCAAGAATCAAAATATGAAGAATGAGGTCGGGACAGTGTGTGTGTGTGTGTGTGTGTGTGTGTGTGTGTGTGTGCGCATGCAGGCGTGCAAGGTTCTGGGGGAATGCAGGCTATGCAGCCAATGAGCCATACAGGCATCTAGCAGACACGTTTCACACTAGAGTGTGAAAAGACCCAACACCTTCCAGACACGCAGACACAGAGACAATAGAATAGATAAGTGTATACTATTATTCTGTCTGATACACTGTCTGTCAGCCTTGAATAGGGCAAAATACATAGCAAATAGTAGGCCTACACAAAAAGCAGCTCGACTGAGGGGAGGCAAAAACGTAAACGAGTAAGGCACATGCCTTAATACTTTGCCTACAGTAAATCCGTGCCTGCACACACAGGCCTGCTGTCTGTGATGTGATGTGATGTGATGTTACCCATGTTCCCCAGGTTCTCCACCATGCAAAAAAGGTTCTTTGTTCCCCACTTAGAATAAACCTAAAGCTAAACCAGAAACCTAACCTAGTAGTTTTAGTAATTCTAAGTAAGACTAAAAGTATTTTAGCAACTTTGGTTTAGCAAATTGTGATTTAAGCTCAGTCTTTCAACAATCCATTGAACTTTAGGCCTGCCTAGGCTACTTAAACTATCTAGTCTTATAGCCAACTAAAAATTAACACTGGCATGGAATAAACTAAAACATAATTGCTCAGACTCCTCAACAAAGATGGCAAAAACAAACATTCTTTGTTCTCATAAAGTTGTATAGTACAAAACACTGAAGTCCTTAAACCAGAAACGTACTAACGCTAACCCTAAACCCTAAGGTAAGTGGGGAACATAGAACCTGGGGAACATAGGGATGACCACGCACAGACTATAAGACACCTCTGGCTTTATACTGTATACCATAGACACAGTTAGATTATCTGCTAAACGATTTCATGCAATTTCAAAGTGCATATATACATTTGATTAAAAGCAGAACAAGTGGTGCCCCGGTTTTTCTTAAAATTTTCCTTCCTTTTTAAAACACATGTTTTTTAGTAATAGTTAGCAAAGTGATTATATGCATCTGATTATAAATCAGAATCCACCATAAACTGCGATTGGATATAAGTAGGAGCTATATGCTTTTCTGTCACGGTGAGACAACATGTGATGGACCAAATGCAGAACCAAGAGCAGGCAGGCAGGCAGATAAAGTAGAATGATGATTTATTCACAACTAGACAGGACACACAAGGGCAGGACACTGTGACAACAAACTATAATCTGACAAGGGAACACTGAACACTGGGAGGTAAACATAGACACAAAGACTAACTAGACACAGGTGCAACATAACTACAATCAACACACGATTGGCTGACACTAAACAGGTTACAGGACACAGGTGAATTACAACGCAGACTGGTGAGACAAGGCAGATGTCAACAAATGGAGCAGACAAGAAACACTAGGAAGACAACTACACAATAAGAGTACACCACAGACAGATATCGTTACATTTTCACCTTGACCGATTGCAATTAAGTCACACATTGTGGATTTCGTCGCACGCACGCACGCAAAACGGCCTTCATTACATTTGACAGCATGTGCCCTGACCAGTCAGCAACATGGTATATGTGTTCACACAGGTCACACAGACACACGACATGTTTTTAGTCAAACTTGCATAATAGTGTCAGTGGATCAGACTGTCCTGTATAAGGTCACTAGGGGTCAGTGGCATTACTCTACAATCATTGGAGGGTCTATATATGCTAATGTGGGGAAAAACGCAAGCATAATTATTCGATCCATTCATCACCACGGAGAGCGCCCTGGATGAGGAGATACGAGTCATTCTTTCCGCCGCGCTAACATGGGAGTCAATGACAAGCTAATAGTTGCACAGAGCGTTAGCATACGGCAAGCGAAAAGCGAAATGCCAAAAAAGAAATTGGAATAATTCTGAATATTATTATCTCGCCCCGCGTCGTTTGGACGTCGCTAGGACGTCCACAGACGTCGAAGGCACCTCTCGGTTCCAATCCTTATGACGTTTCCAGACGTATTATGTACAGAATGTGTTAAGAGCGTCTCATAAATGCCCACATTGTAAACTGTAATGTGTACGTGTGTGTTTGTTCTCCCCCCTTCGGTTTTCCTCACATGTACCGGTGTCTTACTTGAAATTATCCATTCATGAAATATATGCATAATTTATTAATACATATTTTCTCTTATCATTTTGACGTTGGAGGGAACATCTTCCCTTCGTCCTCACCGAGATCAGCGTCCATGTTGACAGGAGAGATGAGCAGAGGCGCAGAGTTTGTACCACCATTATTACGATAGGGATGGAAGTATGGATATAGTCTCTCAGTGAAGGAGCAGCCAGTGAAGGAGTAGAGTTGAACTCTGGCCTCCACATCATAAAATGAGACCAGACCCTCCTCATAATCCACAAACACTCCCACTGTCTGGAGCTTCTCTCTAACAGGGAGGACGACAGAAGGGTCAGCAAGAGCCATATACTCATTTCCATTCCTCAACCATATAGTCCAGTAACCAATGTTGGGGGTCGTTGTGATGCTTCCCTTCCTGTTGATGGACTCTCTGGCCACTCCTAGAGTCCAGTCAGTCTTCCTTTTAACCTGAACCTCAAAGTAAAACGTTCCTGAGGAGAATGCTTGTTTTCCTAAGACACTGACACAGAAGTCAAATCTCTCTTTGTTCTTTGGGAGATTCTTCCATATGTTTCCATCACTTACTTGTTTTCCATCGTCAGACAGGATGAGGGTAGGATATGCTGTATCAGGATCCAGAGTCACATTCACTGCATATCTCTTGATCATCCTCAGCTCAACATCACAGAGCTTCATCATCTCTTGACTGAGAGTCTTCTCCAGCTGAGCCACAGCTGTCCTCACAGTCTCCACACATGAAGACTGATGGACATTGACCTTTGTCCAGTCCTTGGTGGGTGGAGGGGTGTTGATGGAGGTGAAGTTCTGGAGGAGGTGGTCTTCAGAGTGTGAGAGCTGCTTCAGCTCAGAGATTCTCTTCTCCAACTGAGTGATTTCCTGTTGCAGATCTTTGATGAAGCCTTCAGCCTGTTTCTTCGTTGTTTTCTGCTTCTCTTCAATCCCACCAATGAGCTCAGCCTGGCTTCTCTCAATACAGCTGATCAGATCAGTGAAGACATGTACACTGCCTGCTATCACTGTGTCTGCATCTTTCCTGCTGAGCTCTACTGAGAGTTTGACCTCCTGAATCTTCACTCGTCTCTCCTGGATCATCGTCTGGATTCCAGCCTCTGTCTTTGCTTCATATTCTTTTTTGAGTGGTGCAACCACTCCTACAATCAGCAATGTCCATGTATTCCACTCATGAGTGTGGAACCTGAACGGACGAACCATTTCAGACACCAAAGACAAACAAGACATACAATAGGACAGAAACAACCTCAACCTAAACCCTAACCCTAACCCTAACCCTAACCCTAACCCTAACAGTAAAAGAAAACTGAATAAAAACAAAAGACAAAAAACAAAACAAAACAAGAGGTCATGGGAGGTCTGCAATACTACACGCACATACATATTACAGATTTTTTTTTTTTTACATTAGACACAAAACTATTGATAGATACGTTTGGTCTCTTATAGTTTTCTGAACTAGTGGTCATGTCTGTCTTATACAATCCAGGAATGTTTATGATGTGATTCAGCAGAATATTAAGTTGTAAGGGTTTATCTTTCTATGCGTGATCTAATGGTCTGTCTCTCTCTTCTCTTTGACTAATGCTCCTCACACTCTGTGTAATCAGATTTTAAGTCAAGCTGACTGAAACCTGACCTCATCAAACATGACGTCAGTCTTGACCAAATATGGAAGTTCCACACGACTCCAGAATTAGACGGGTAGCCGAATTTCAGTTTCAATAACACACACACACACACGCACGCACGCGCATCGATGGCATTCAGCGCTAATGCTTACTTTTGAGAACTCTGATATCCTCTATTTTCCACGCCTGGAAAATAGAACAGCGGTGCATCGGCGCGCCAGGCGAGGCGTGACCGCGCGCCAGCGCGCGTCGGAACGCAGCCGGTGTGCGTTAGGTTCATTGAAAATAATGGAGACGGCTGTGTGCGCCGCGCGGCGCCGCGCGGCGCGGGGGACGCAGACGGTGTGTGTCGGGCTTGACATATCTTTAAAAACAAAAGATTGTTTTTTTTGTGGACAAATGAATGACTGAGAAAGACTCTGTTTGATCAAAATACATTTGACCATGTTCCTTAAAAAAAAGTCCAAGGAGCAAAAGTGGCTGACATGCCACACATACAGCAGCTGACCGAGAAGCACGGTTCCGCATCGTGGATCATGTGTTCACCGTCTGAATACAGATGAGGCAGAGTCGCAGAGCTCCAAACCAAAGCGTCACACTAAAATATAAACAGTACACGGCTCAAATAAAGAAGGAGAAAAAAGTGATATAGCACATATATAAGGAGATCTATTGGTTAATGCCAAGTATAACGTCATATCTATAAATTAATAGGCTAAAATATGCATCTTTTACAAAGTTTTGCTATGCTTTGAGACACAATAATAACAGCTGCAGTATCCTGTACAATTTGCTATGCATTTCCTCAGGCAGCAAGCAATGTGTACTGTAGCTCAACAGAAAACCACACCATTTACTGATGAAATACAATTTTGAGCCCCTTGAACTTCAATCGTGCTTCTCAAATCAAGTCATATATTCGTATAAGACAAGTGAGAAGTATGAAGCAAGAGAAGTTCAGTAGGAAGCTAGGCGGACAGCCAGACAACGTGCAAGATCACAGCAGCCAAACATAATATAATGCTATACACTCCACATATCCCAGTGCGTGCGTGCGTGCGTGCTCGCGTGTGCGCAAGCGTGCAGTCATTGTTGCGTGTCTGTGTGTAAGGTGCGTGTGTGTGTAAGGTTCGTGCGTGTGTGTGTGTGTGTGTGTGTGTGTGTGTGTGTGTGTGTGCAACTGTGCATACAACTCTAGTCTGCACACACAGGGGCGGCGGTGGCTCAGGGGTAGAGTGGCTGGATGGTAACCGCAAGGTTGCCAGTTCGAAACCCGGGCCCCAGAGTTAGTGTCAAAGTGTCCTTGAGCAAGACTCTGAAACCCCTGATTGCTCCCGATGTGCTGGTTAGTGTCTGTGATGTGATGGTTTCCGCTGCCATCGGTGTAGTACTGCGGGTGAATGTTAATGCACAATCTATGTAAAGCGCCTTTCTATATACATGCACCATTTACCGTGCATAATGTGTGACTTGCAACAAAAGCTCAGCAGCCTGTTACAGTGAAAAGCAATTCCTGGATGATGATGAGAAGTGAAACAGACCCTAGACTGCAATAAAGAGCATGCATGGATTGGAGACCAGACGTGTGCACTAAATATCATGGGCTGTATTTGGCGTGTCTTAAGTAGCAGGTCTTATTACTTAACTTAAAGGACCACTTCACCACTTTTCAACCTATCTTCATATAATAGGTCCTGACTAATAATCATGAAAATATGGCATGATCTTTTTCTACTCAGTCTGTGTCTCATAGGACGGCTATGGGCAGTTTAGAAACCAGTGACATCATCATTAGGCAGATTTATTTTTAAACAATATTTTTTTTACAAAAATGTTTAGATTTTCATTATCGTGAGAACGATGGCTTCCATTTTTTGCTTTGCAACTTTTCAGGACTAGAAAGCCTGCAGTTTCTATTAGCTTGTATTCGCCATCGATGATGTCACTGGAAGACGGTTTCTGAACTGCCCACAGCCCTCCTATGAGACACAGACCAAGTAGAAAAAAAATTGCGCCATTTTGTCATGATTATTAGTGAGGACCTAGTATATGAAGATAGGTTGAAAAGTGGTGAAGTGGTCCTTTAAGACCTGGAGGCGTGATCAATGCATTTGGCTATTCCGAGTGGCCAAAGAGAATTGACCACGCCACCAGGTCTTAAGTTAAGTAATAAGACATGGTTATATAATATAATACTTAAGACACGCAACATACAACCCCACGTTTGAAGTCCCTCCCCCCCAACACTCCCTGTTCCTGAAGCCCAAAACCACACCAAAGGGTCAGGTTGGGACAAAACGGTTTTGAGTGGCAATGGTGTGGCTTACCTTAAAAAAAATGTTGTGTCCCAACGGTTGGGGCTTAAAAGGAGAGGGGTTTCCATGAAAACCTCCTAGCTATACCCTTATTTGCAACCGGCTCAAACGAATGCATCTGGTGACCGGAGAGTTAACGGAGGTCTCTCGTGGGAGTAAGTAAATCAGTAATGTACTGCCAGGGTAAAACATTTAATGCCGTGCAACTTTAGTAGAAGCAGGACTTCTATTTGTAATCGATTTATCACTTATGAGGAGCCGGTGAAGAGTGTTCGAGGTAATGGGATCATGTCTTGAGGTCCATGTGAGGATTCTATCTGCGGGGCTGATGCAGCTTTTCTAGGTCACTAAAGAAGAGTTAATGCTTCAGCAAGCAATCCAGCAATGTCTGTCCCTATGTATGTATGTATGTATGTATGTATACATACATATGAAATGTTTATTTATGTCCAAATAATGAGAAGTACAGGAATACCTTGTACAAAGGACATAAACACTGCCAGTGCAGTTTGACAGTGGGAGAGCAGCCAGTTACAACGTGCATCGTTACATACAGTGCAGCTGACATGTCGGACACCGGGCAGCAGACATAAATCATGGATAAAGGAAACAACGCCTCCTCCAAATTGAGCGGCTTCCTATAATGGCTGAAACTGAGCAATACCTCGCTAACTGCTTGGCTCTCCTTTTGGAAAGGCCGGCCATTTGTAAGCCCCTCACAACCAACTTATGCACAAGCCCTAGACAGCCGGCGAAAACTAGAGTTCTCAACAGGCCCGAAAATGAAGGCCCGGCCCCTCATCAAACCCTGTACACTCAAGACACCCCCCCCCCCCCCCCCCCCCACACAATTTTTTATTTAACTCTGAAAAATGTACTGTACTACTACTTGACAACACTACGCACGCACGCAGGCACGCACGCACACACACACACACACACACACACACACACACACACACACACACACACACACACACACACACACACAGCACCAACCTGATGGAGGTAATTTGTGGGTGAGGTTTTCATGTGAGTTAAGAGGGCTCTGCTTAGACAATATGGGATGCCAGGAAATGCTTCTTATGCTTCTTCTCCTCCACAGCATCAACTCTCTCCCCGACATAGATGGTGTCATTATAACGGGTAATTGTTCTAGGTAAGAAAATATATATACTTTCCCCCCCCCATTAATGTCCTGTGTATTTAATTCATCAAGGCATTGAGGGGAGGGGAATTTACGGTTTGTTTAAACAACTAAATAAATCCTAATGTTTACAGTGTGTATTCCTTCACAGGAAAAATGCTTTTCCTAAAATCAAACTAATATGCTTCTATCTTCTGCTCAACAGCATAGGAGCAGGTCGTCATGCATTGCTTCGCCCCGGCATAGACATTATAACAGGTAAGAAAATATATATAGACTTTAGTTTTTTCACCATTAATGCTCTAGCTGTGTATTCAATTCATCAAGGCATTCCGGTGATAAGCGTAGACATGGAATTGTGTTTGTGTGTTTAGATAAACTAAATATATCCTAATTGTATTTTTTTTCTTTAGCCTGCTTGCAGGACTTTCTGAGAAGAAGCCATCGTCTGGACCAGCCTAGCTGGGGACCACCCTGGACCACACACGCACGGGTCGCACGCACGCACGCACGCACGCACGCACGCACGCACGCATGCACACACACACACACACACACACACACACACACACACACACACACTCACACACACGGTACAATGTATTTTTTTCAATTTCAAAATAATAAAACTTGCCGAAGGCGTCGCAAGATAGGCCCCAATGTCATATTGACTTAGAAACCAGTACAATTACTATAGCAAAATAGCATATTCTGGAGACAACGTCACATTGACTTAGAAACCAACAGGTGAAATAACTGTGTAGTGGACCAGAATTCAATGTGCTTGTCCCACAGGTGCACCAGGTTGCCACTAACAGGGAACTGTGGCTTCATGGAATCTTTCAGAGAGAATGTCATCTCTCTTCCAGGTGGGACAGAAGGTCACCTCTCCACCACAGCGTGGCACTCAGCCATGGCCAGATGTTAACACCTCATCACCTCATAAATAACGTATCAATCGCTCTGAGTGATTCTCCTCCACTCTCCCCGGGGCAGTGTTATTGTCCTTAATCTCAAACATTGGTTCCCGTTGTAAATAAAACAACAAATCCACTTAAGCAGAAGGGTATGCTAATGTAAAATGTGCATAGAAAGAAGGTTTGATTCACTGTTCATTATTGTTCCCTTTTCCTCCTTTGTACATCTATTGGGTTTTGTGTTTGTTGATGTCATGTATGTATGTATTGTTATGCTATGTTGGGCTTTTTGTTGTGTTACCCTTTTAGCTTTAAATTATGTTTGACAGTGTACAACGTGCTGTTTACATTCCACCACGCAGTGCATGGCTGGCAGGCATCCTGGCAGCAGGAGTGGGAGTCTGCTGGGCCAGTCCCGTAGGCTATGCACCACTACATCTATGACCCGGGTTGAAGGAGGCCAGGACCTACACGTCGGCAGTGGACCCTATACAGAACCGCCTGCGCACCAGAGTCGGCTGCTTCAAATCAGCAATCAGGGCTTGACAGAATGCAGGTGTGGCCGGCAAGCCTCTTGAGCATGTCTGCTGAACACATCATTAATTAACACCTGCCCCCTGAAACAGACCACCTACGGACGGAGGCCGGCCTCTTCCACGTGGGACAATTATTTGAGGATGATGCACGAAAGAACAAATTAATTCAATCCATTATACAATCAATCAATCAAAATGAAGTCGTACGATGGAATAGTGAAAACAGCCGATCTACAAGCTCACGACGATCAAGCATATATCATAATAATCCCAAAAGGAAATGCATGTATTTAATTCAGTCTCACCAGAAGCAAAACACATCCTCAACGGACATGAGAGCAGTTAAGACTAATAATAATTAACCATCCAAGTCCACACTAAATTATCCAATCCATACGGTACAAATTTCAATGACCAATTCAAATGTTTTTTATGTATCTCAGGATCCATATTATGGAACTACACTGCAAAAAAAAAAAACTACATTAAAATAATCTGAAATAAGAACATTTCACTTAACATCAAAATGTCTTGAAATGAGCAAGATTGTTGACATAAAACATAACAAGAGACAGACAATATACAGTGACGGCAATTTTGGCTTGATATACTATGGCACTACAGCTCCAGTGTTTATGATCAAAATAAGACATAAATACATAATACTAGCACATCAGTCTCGTGTTATTCAATGGGCCCCAAGGTAGAGCAGTAAATTCCACCGGCTCAAGAGGAGGGACGCTGGGAGTGGAGGTCCAAAAATCCAATTACCCGTTAACCCATTCTGAACGGGAACCCGTTTTGGTGTTAGCATCATGTTATGCTTTATATATTGAAAAATAGCAGATCTACAAGCTCATAGCGCGCCACCGAGTGGCGCGCTACGAGCTTGTAGGTCTGCTATTTTTGAAAAAAATCGAAGAACGACTGACATTTTTAGAATCTGATCTCAGGTCAGAATGGGTTAATCAGACCAGTGTGTGTCCAGTGGAAACCTCGTATGAATCTGATCTCGGGTCAGAATGGGTTAAGTGAGATTAAGGGCTCTATTTTGGGTAAACAGGTGGACTGGCATGAAGTGCACTCGGCATCATTGTGGGTGGCTATTTATACCCATAGAAGTGAAGTGGTGAGGTGGGTATAAGATTAGGCTGAATATATTCCCCGTGGGTATTTCACAGATTCATTTATGACCGATCAAATGATTAGGTTTCAGAGCAGCTGTGCACTGTGCTCGGCTGCACGACGGTGGACTGGGAATTGTGACATGAAAGTGCTGTACTAGTCTAGTGTTCAATTGGAAATTGTAATTGCTTTGCCGGTATTGTGCTTTTAATGTTTGTTTTATATACTGTGCTCCTATGTTGGCGTGTAAAGACATGTATAATCTCAATGGAACTCGGCAGCTCAATAAATGTCTGACTATATGATTATTTTCCTTTTAGTGAATGTAATGATATCAATTCCATATGTGCTGTGCATCGCGTTCTAATGTAGGCAAAAATGTACATTAGAAACAACTTATCTCTCTAACCATGGGCTTTCACATCTCTCAGTGGAAGAGAGATGAAAGTATTCAATTCATGAGTTGAGGGGATTCTTGACGGCAAAGATAGAAAGAAATAACATGGCATGTGCATGTGTTTATTGTCGTGATTTGTCACAACAAGAGTTGGCTTTGTCCGCAGCGTAAAGGTCTTTAAATAAATACTCTTTAAAAAGTCTACGAGGAAAATGAACGGGGAATTATTTCCCGGGTCTCTGGAGGGGGGCGGGACTGCGGCGCTCTATCGCCGGGTTATTTAAGCTCACCTCAGCCTCTGTTCTTCCTGCCGTCAGCCTGTTTGCTCCTAGCCCGGCTAATACGCCAGACCGAATCAGCCGTTACCACAATAGCTCTGCTATTTGTTGTTCCCCATGGAGGGGGGGGGGGGGGGGGGGGGGTTGTTATTGTATATATATCTCCCTGCTCTTAATGCTAATGATGGTGTTTAATTTGCCCAGCAGGGAGAATAATGTAGCAGAGCCGAACGCCAAGACAATATATCGCATGCACATGTATATTCATTCCTATAATAAATATTGGTTAAATCTATTCGTGAGTTATATCTGACTGAACTGAGGATAATGTAATGGCAACATTGTACTGATATGAATATTTATAATATTTATTTGGTATTGACATGAATACTAACAGCAGTGTATACACGTTCGACTGCACATTCCTCTCTTAACCAGGCGGGAAGGAAGGAAGCTCTGCTGGATATGAAGCCGATACGGATCAGTTCTCATTAATGGCCTCCTAGACGCTGTCCCTGTTCGCCCCCTGCTGGCCGCAGAGTGCAGAATAATTACCCCGCCAAAACGGGGATTTGACTTGACTTATAACAAATTGTCATAAAAACGTTACGCCTTCGGTCGCAAGTTTAAAATAGATTATAAAGTAGGGTATGCTTCTTATAGGCTTCTACTGATTTGTTTACTGTTGCTTTTTCAAGGACCGGAAATTCCAAAATGGTGGATTTTGGCTTCAAATTGCGTCTGCAGAAAACAATGGTTGAAACTTTGTCCACATTTCAGGCTCTGAGTGGCATACGATACGATGAAGCCATGGCTGCTGTGCCGTGTCCCCAGGTGGCATAGTGCCAGTCAGTTGTTTACTTCTGTTGATGTGCCCACTTGTGACGCCACACACACACACACACACACACACACACACACACACACACACACACACACACACACACACACACACACACACACACACACACACACACTTGAAATGTTTATTTATGTCCACATAATGAGAAGTACAGGAATACCTTGTACAAAGGACATAAACACTGCCAGTGCAGTTTGACAGTGGGAGAGCAGCCAGTTACAACGTGCATGGACGGCAAAGCAAGGTTACATACAGTACAGCTGACATGTCGGACACCGGGCAGCAGACATAAATCATGGATAAAGGAAACAACGCCTCCTCCAAATTGAGCGGCTTCCTATAATGGCTGAAACTGAGCAATACCTCGCTACCGTAACTGGTTGGCTCTCCTTTTGGAAAGGCCGGCCGCACACACACACACACACACTGATGTACAATTTTATGCAGCGCCCGCCTGGGTGTGTCTAATAACAGCATCAGTGGCGCTAACGAACCCTGTGAAGAGCTGCTGTCTTCGGAAAACATCCAGGCTTCACAAGCACTGGCTGACAACTGAGTGACACCAACCCATGCACCTAGTGTGTGTGCGCTTGTATAACCAGTCGGTGCACAATGCAAAAAACTCTTAAATACGAATACCTTGTGTCTGTCCAAGGTTTCAAAAATAGATAAGATGTGTGTCTCGTCGCTAGATATAGTACCATTTTCATTATTTAAAAATGTTTTGAAAGTGAAAGTGGTGCGTCGCATCAAGTGTGTGTAGTTTATGAACACTATAGCGGGGTTGGCCATATTATAAGCCCGTCTGGGGAGCCTGCATGAGGCCACAGTTGTCCCAGGTTCAATTTGTAGGCCAGGCCAGCAATGTGTCAACTCAAAGTGTCCCCGACCAAGACAATTAATACCTAACTGCTCCCCCTACACGCTCCTCTGTGGGCAGTGAGAAGCTGAACACAGAATTCCAGTTATTATTATATATTAGTTACTGAAAAGTAACATTTTATTTTGTGCCATACAAGGTTTCCGCCCCGGCAGCAACGACCTGTCATTGTGTATTTTCAGAATCTTCTCTCTTTGTGGGATAGCTCACACTGTCAGCCCTGTAACAGTCTCTCTGGGCTCTGACAATGGCAACACAGGGAGCATTGACTTTTTCCCCCCACCGGCAGCCTCCCTTCCTCTTTACTCCGCTGTCTCTTTATGTGAGTGTCAAAGTTGAGGAGGATGCGCTATTGTTGTTGCTCTGGGTTCCTCAGTTCTTCATCGAGGACCTTTCAGATAAAAGACCAGCTCTGTGAACCCTCTACCTTCACTAGTGCACACTCCTTTTTTCCTCTTCTGGGTTTTGATTAAATATTCAGAAGAACATTTTGAAGAAGCTTCAAAGAGCTGCTGAGAGGCGTTGAGGTGCTCATGAGATCTGCGATTGAAGGATAAAAAAAAGAGAGAATGACCCTTTTTAATCCGTTATTTAACCGGGGCAAATCACGTTCACATTTCTGTCAGTTGGACCATATTATGTGTCTTGCATCAAGGGCACTTCAACAGTGGGCGTTTTTTGGTTAGGGGTCAGTGTTGCTCATTCACCTCCATGCCCAGTAGGTTCGTCCTGCCCTTCCAGGGGATCCAACCAGGAAGCTTTAAGGGGGGTTGGAACATTATAGGACCTCCAGGGCAGGGGCGTTACTATAGCGCAACGCAGACAACGCGACTGCGTGGGGGCCCAGAGGCAAGGGGGGGGGACACGGCCGCCCACCCGTGCCGTCTGTAAAATCAAATTATAAACACAAATACAGAGATGCAATGACAGTTGAGTTGAACAAAGTTTGGCGGGGCCTGGTGGTGGCTGCTGCTATCGCACACACACAGCCACACACCAGTCCATACCATATGCATATAGCACACATGTGCCTCCCTCCCAACAGCTCTCCTCTAGTAGAGTGTATAGCCGCGGTCCCAAGCTGTATAGGATTAGGCTAATAACGTGAAGGAAGTCAGAGATTGTGCAGTGGGGCTTTCCCCAGTCTCGAGTCCCGACAGCCAGGTATACGTACGTGCACAAATCACAACTACGACTGTAACAGTGTCATAGTGCCCCGCTGTTTATAAACCAACACGGAGTTTGGGCTTGTTTTTACAGGCTGCAGCTGTTGCTCTGATTGCAATCGCGATAGGTATACCGTCAGAACTGCTGTACACTGTGCCCCGCTGCACTGTTTATAAAACAATAGCAGTCCGTTTGGGCTGACAACTAGTTACGCGTCTGCTCCAGGGACCATGGTACCGGGTGCCTGACAATCAGTGGTGTGGAAAGTATTTTTACTTAAGTACTGTACTTAAGTACAATTGAGGTATTTGTACTTTGTACTTCCAATTTCCAGTACTTTTACTTATACTTCCACTGCTACATCTCAGAGCCAAAATGTGTACTTTTACTCCACTACAGTTATTTGAAAACTTTAGTTATACTAGTTACTTTGGACCATTTTAATTTTGATTAGAAAACTAATACTTTAACCACTTCAACCCTATACATTTTGGCCATTTTAAAATAGACGATCTACAAGCTCACAATGCGTCGCTCGCTTGTAAGGTCTCCTATTTTCAATAGACTTTTGGTACTATTGGTACTTTTACTTAAGTACTGTAAAACAATTGAGTACTTTTTCCACCACCGCTGACAATGAAAACATAAGAAATGCGTGCCGAGACGTGGACGTGTCACTATGTAGAAGGCAGTTAGGTGCAATGGATAAGGGGTAAAATGGTGCATTTATATAGCGCCTTTATCCAAGGCACTTTACATAGATTGTGAGGTTGTGCATTACCATTCACCCATTCACACACACACACATTCATACACCGATTGCGACGTAAGCCATGCAAGGTATACCAACCAGCACATCAGGAGCAATTTGGGTGTTCAGTGCCTTGCCCAAGGACACTTCGACATGTAGACAGGAGGAGGAGCCGGGATTCGAACCGCCGACCCATGGATCATTGGACGACCTGCTCTACCTCCTGAGCCCCAGTCGCCCCAGGGCTGTATGTGTAATTGTGTATAGGCATTAGTAGTCCGACTAATACCCAATACCCAAAACCCCAAACCCTAAAACCTAACCTCACAAGAAGCCACGGGTTAGTTTTATAACCTGCCACGCATGTCGGGAGCCACGGGTTATTTTGAACCTGTATCTAACCTTTTATCTAAATCAAAATGTTATTTAAAAAATGAACGAAGGTATATATATATATATACATTAGTCATAGTTGTTATCTCTTAGCACTGACTCTCACATCCGTGAACAAAGCTTTGCTGCTTGACGTCGTTTTGAAAGGAAAAGTTGTTATTTAAAGATGTGCCTTAGGGTATAAGTAAAAGCGCTAAATTAGATGTTTCATGATCAATACACTTTTTGTCACTATTTAAACCGTAACTGGCTTCAAATTGTATGTACTTTTTGGTTGATGTGCACACACATACACACACACACACACACACACACGCACGCACACGCACACGCACACACACTTTATCCCCCATATATGGTGCCCAGATCTCGTGACATCATCAGTGATGTAGATCCCTGATGTCATAGTAAATCCCACCTGCTGTCGCAATTAAGCCCATATATGGAGATTCCTGATGTCATCAAAATTGTCCAGCAAAGCTGACCAGTCAAACCTCAAACCCTTAGATATCCATAATATGGATGTATGTCAGAACCTGTTCTGACATTCCATATGTTGATCCTTCCCCATCCATCCTTCCTCTTCAATGTCTCCCTTTTGACTGATACCCGTCCATTTAAACTCTAGACGGGCCTGCCACAAAGTAATTAGTGCAGCCGCGTCCGGCAGCCGGTGAAAACTATAGAGTTCTCAACAGGCCCGAAAATGAAGGCCCTGGCCCTACCTGGGCCCTCATCAAACCCTGTACACTCAAGATACTGCCCCCCCCCGGCTGCCCCCCCCTTAGATCTCCATATATGGAGATGAGCTGTTCTCGGCCTCAGGCGTCTTATTGGTTACTATTGCTTCTACAATGTCTGGCACTGCAGGCAGCAGTGAGAATGAGAGACATGTTTTTGTCTCTCTTCATTTTGCTCTTCCTCTTTTATATCAATACATTTATGATAGAATATACATGGCTCCTGTCACTGTCTTGCATTGTCTTGCCACACTTTGAGTC
This sequence comes from Protomyctophum bolini, assembly GCF_963924005.1. Classification (NCBI taxonomy): domain Eukaryota; kingdom Metazoa; phylum Chordata; class Actinopteri; order Myctophiformes; family Myctophidae; genus Protomyctophum; species Protomyctophum bolini. The sequence continues at coordinate 52,939,610 of NC_137862.1, read as the reverse complement.
AAATTGAGTTCTATGACAGTCCGTATGTATGCTATCTTGGTGTCAATATATAGACTTCTCAACATCTCAACACGGCTGCTGAAATTAAATGACACACATTTGCTATGCAATAACCACCAGTTGTTTGTCATGAGCTGCCAATGTAATTATTGAATGCATCACATTGATGAATAGCATTTATCATCTACTGTGATATACGCGTACATATGGATTTACACAATGGCAGAGTATATTGTACTGTGTCATTAACTTCAACATGGTTTAATTATATTATCTTTAAGACAAAGCCACACAGTCATTCGGCCAATTCAATACGGTCTAAGGTATTTAATGCACTTTCTGGTCTAAGTAGAGTGCCTATTCACTGGGCTGTCACACACGCACACGCACACACACACGCACACACACACACACACACACACACACACGTGGTTTTCTACCCATTGAATGCTTGATTAATTGTCCCAGGTCCATCTTGTCATCTGTTACATATTTAATTGCATGGCTGTTCTCACCTGGCCTATATAACAGCCCTAGATAATGAGAGAGTGTCAGTTTTTCTATTCATTTGAGCCCTGATGGAAGACTGCGTAGGTTTTTGCCTAGTTTAATAGAGGCAGTTCCCTCTTTACTCCCTCTTTACTTTTAGTCCTGTAAACACAAGGCAACAAAGGGGAGTTCCCTCCCCTCCATATCCATATACCATAGATTAAAGGGGCATTTTTTGTTTTAGTTTTTTAATCTGAAGCTCAAAGGAACTGAGGCATGCATATATATGAATGGTAAATGGTGCATTCATATAGCGCCTTTTATCCAAAGCACTTTACATAGATTGTGCATTACATTCACCCATTCACACATAAAAGTGTTAAACACAACATCTAGCATACATACAGTGGCATCTACAATACTGTACAATCTCCATCATTAGTTCACAGTTTACTATTCCTCTCTAGCACAGTATTGTTTTGGCAATGAAGTATGAATTATACTTTGCTGTATGGCAGAGTATACCTCATTCTGAACCCAGTGCCGATAGCTTTAGTTCCTTCCTATATCCTGCACACTTTCTATAATTTGCCATTCTAAAGTTGTCAGATATGCCCGTTTGTGTGACAACATAAGTAAGATGATATTGTTGTGCTTTTAACTCATTTGTATTTCTTTGCCCTAATTTAGTCGTCATGCCAATTGATTCCTTCCCACACGCATGTGTGTACGATTGCTATTTAGATAGCATGTTACAGGTATTTAGATTCTAGGTTTGACGTTTTTCCTGATAGCAATGCATTGTTTTCTTTGCACTCTATTTATAGTGAACATTGCTGTATACTGCAATGTTGCTCGTATGAAGGCTTAACCCACTCAACAGGATGGATGACTCACAGCATCTTTTGAGCTGAAACACATATAGGTACTCTCTACTTTAACACAATTGTGATGAAAGTGAGGTTTTAAGTTTTCTGTAACCAGAGGATCAGCGGTGGTGTGTTGAACCTTACAAGACACTCCTCTGGGTTCACGACACAGATATTGATCTGCCACATGCAGCAGCTATGGAGTACTCACCAGAAAAAGGAAATTTGACCACATCACACCAACACTCATGGCACTTGTTCTGCCCTTACTATACGTTTGGTGTACAGTCTGTATGGCTTGGCAGACAGCTAACAAAGTTCCCAATAAAGCTCCAAAAGGCAGTAACTTGGTTAGCTGTCTGCCAATTAAGCCATACAGACTGTACACCAAACGTAAGGGCAGAACAGTAAAAAGACTTATCCTGACCAAGCCCTGAGAGAAAGGGTTAACTCAACATGCAGTGAGAGAGAGAGAGAGCTCTTGACAGTGTGCTGGCTTGAACTGAACTGACTTTGACCAAACTAATCACCTCATTTACTACCCTGGTGAGGCTACCAGGTGAGGAGAGTTACTAATTAGGCAAAGGAACATTGGTCTCCATTACACATACAAGGCTTAAAGGTAAACGACATGGAAAGTAAACAGCACAGCACTACACTGGCTGCCCATACAGGCTAGAGCCGACTTCAAAATACTCCTTCTGACCTATATGAGACCTTAAATGGACTCGCGCCATGTCCAGTTTGGTGAAAATGTGCATCCCTCCGAGACCACTACACTCTCAGGATGCCCGGAGAACTCACCGTCACAACACACAATAAAATAACGGCTTTTTGTACTATAAATAAAAAATAAACTGAAAAATAAACTGAAACGTGACTGTTGAGAGTCAGTCCTCAGGTCAGAGTTGTCAGCTGTACACTATTAGCATAATATTAGCACATAATATATTATGTAATATTAATACATAATACAATAGTAATATTAGTACGTACATTCTGGAGACTGGCTGTCTGAATGACCCTCTAGTCTAGGGAAAAAAAACATAACAGTGAAAAATGACTTAATATTTCTAAGGATAATTTACTGGGCACTTTTCTAATTTGAATAAAGTTAATATTCATGGCATAACCAAAGTTGTTGTCCCTAAATATTTTTTCACACTTCATTTACATTTTAAATGCTATTTTATTATTCCTAGACGTGGAGATAATTGGTCTGCTTTGCCAAACCACTGTGCTGTACTGTACAGTACATTAAGTGAATGTTGTTGTTGACTGCTTAATTGTCATGTTTATAGTACAAGTATTCTCTCCGCTAATGACGCAAGCCAGGATTTAACATATTAATGAGCAGCAAAGATTGTGAATTCATAGATTGATATTTTTCTACAACTATGCACTTTTTACTCATTTAGAACTCATGATGACCCCATGAATATAGTGAATCAAAACTTAGTATCATACCTTTATTATTACAATATTGTTTTTTTATTAGGTGCTATTATTATTATTATTATTATTATACTTATTATCGTCTATGTCGGGTGGATACTGCATATGTCCAAAACTGTTACTTTTCAGAATTCAAATTCAAAAATACTAAAACCAGCAGATCTCAAAATGAGTCGATTCGCACTGCACTTCAAGCTGTATGTATGTGTGTGTGTGTGTGTGTGTGTGTGTGTGTGTGTGTGTGTGTGTGTGTGTGTGTGTGTTTGTTTTATTTCCTGAGTTGATGTTTGGCAACATATACTGTGATGTTCAAATGAATACAATGTAAGTTGAAGGATGGTTATGTGTGCATTCCATAGTGAAACACCGTTATACTTGATAACATTTGATAATCATTTGATAATATTTGTGTATTCATAGGGATGGAGATAAGAGGTTTCTGCCCAACAACAACAATTATGTTTGTATAATTATAATTAGCAGCCTATATGACAAAGACAAGCAACGTCTGGCACTGGGTGATCATCACACCAGCCTTGGGAAAATATTAAGTGATTATGTGTTCCCAAAAAGGGAGATCAAATGTAACCTATATATACTGTACCAAACAGTACAGTGACTCGTGGATGCTGTGAATGATTGTGTGGTTTACAGTTTTTATAGCTATGGGTGGCCATGTGCTCCAAGAAGCATTCTCATGACCTTCCTGACCATCGCATGCACGCATGCACACGCACACTCACACGCACACACACACACACACACACACACACACACACACACACACACACACACACACACTCACACGCACACAGGTCATGTCAATCACTCTTCATATTTCTTTCTCTGACATGTATTGCCTCGCCGACTCATTTCCATATCCATTCATTCTACAAAAAGCCATTTGCTGAAATGTCGATCTTATTATTCAGTATGCTGAAATGCACATTGCCTCTTATCATACAGTATATACCAGTATATACAGTACAGCAGGAAACAGGGATTGTGTATTAGGCCTATATGTCTCAGAAGCAAGTATACGTGCCATTTGACATATACGGTCACCGCTAAACCCCTTATCCCTAAACTTATTTTATTTGCTAAACAAAATTAACATTTGAATAGTTAAAATGGCCATTCTACAAGCTCACAACGTGTCAATGTAGATTGGCTAGCTGAACTATTCAAAAATGTTTTTCAAAATGGTAAAAAGAAAAAAAGGCAAAGAAGTCTAGGGTAAGTTTAGGCTAAGTTACGTTTAGCGGTGACGGAAATGGAGCACATAAACTCTAATTAAATTCAGCCTTTAATATGCCATGACTTTAGCAAGTAATCAAAATTGAGCCTTTAATATGCTATGAATTTAGCAAGTGAATTTAGTAAGCAATCAAAATCGAACCATTAATATGCTATTAATTTAGCAAGCAATCAAGTTTTACTGCATGATTTAACATGGCACGAGGAGCGGTACACACTTAATGGCAAAAAAAAATGTCTGCCTAGGTCAGCTTTTTCTCTTGTGCGACACTGTCAAAAGCACAAAGCATAAATAAGGCTTAATCAACATTATTGGCCCTCATTTTGTCTCCGCAATAGACATCCAAGACAGTATATTATACATAATGACCAAAAAAAAGAATGGTGAACATTCCACAATTGGCTGAATTGACAGAAAATATCTGCAGCACATTCCGTGAGTACTGAGTATATTGGGAGAGAGTGCCGGAGCAAAAAAGGTTTGCTCAGCTGAAACACACACACACACACACACGGCGTAATGCACTCACACCGCCAATGCATTTGATAAAAGATCTGTGTGCACTTATTATATTAATGGGCTACAGTATATGAGAGCATGCAGGGGCTACTTATTTGTAGCCTCGGGGCGGGTTGACATAAGGTACAAACATAAAACCAGTGGCGGTGCAGAATGAGCTTCTAAATTACCGTTACACTACTTGAATATGAGGCTGTCGACTTTCAATGTTAAGACCTGTCCAGGTTTTAGCCTGGGCTTGTTGCTGTTCTTACACTTTACAGTGTACTGTAAAACACATATATATATATATATATAATATACAAACAAAAAGAGAATGATACGGAGACCCTGAATGGCCATGCATTCAAGATATATTTTATCTCGTCCGTACAAGATAATATCTCGTCCGTACCATTTAATATCTCGTCCGTACAATATATTATCTCGTCCGTACAAGATACAAGTAAGACGCGCAAACGCGTGAAGCGAACGCAGCTTGTGTGTGTGCATGTCTGTCTGTCTGTGTGTGTGTCTGTCCCGCTGTTACTGTATATGTGGACCAAATCACATATCAAATTTGTGAATCACTCAGCTCCATATATGGGCACAAAGGGGGGGACACGTCAGACACACACACAGACAGACATGATCTGCTAGGTCTCATAGTAAGTGCTCACTGCGTTCGCAATTATTATCTTGTCCGGACAAGATAATAATCATCTCGTCCGGACGAGATAATAATACATATCAACATCTAAAATTATGGTCAGGCTCTTCGACAAAACCAAGCAATAACACAAAGTTTACAATGGAGGCCAAAAAAAGACTGTCAGGGTACTTGTGTGTCACACAGCAGTTTAAAAAAAGATTCAATGATTTCACTCTGAGACGTTTCACAATAAGCTATGTCAGCCCGACATAATAACGAGATGAATAGAATATTATGGAAATATGGCAATGAGCAAACAGAGACCAGTGGAAGCAGCTTGTGTCGCAGATCTCGAGGGCACTCGAAGGATGATGATGAATAGTGTAGCATTATTTACTTGACATACCAATGGGGAATTACGGGCCACCGAGGCGTAGCGCGCCAGGTCTGCTATTTTTTTTAAACTCGTGAAAATGTGGCGCAAATCTTTGAATATACAGTATATTTCAGAGCGAACATTTTTAACTAAAATATTGGTCCCTGGAACTACATATTTTGAAATGTCGGTCCATGGCCCAATAGAGATAATTCTGGGGGTCCTTGACATGAAAAAGGTTGAGCGCCACTGACATAGAAACATGTTTTTTTCAGAAAAATGTTAGGATTTTGAATCGACCTCAGCCCAAAATGGGTTAAAGCAAGATCTGATGAGAAGAAACGGACGAGCGGACGCGTGAAAAGGTCAATGCTGTAGAGAATATACTGCAATGCATGGACATAACAACACTGTTAAACCATTCTGACCCGAGATCAGATTCATACGAGGTTTCCACTGGACACACACTGGTCTGAGTAACCCATTCCGACCTGAGATCAGATTAGAAATGTCAGTCGTTCTTCGATTTTTCAAAAATAGCAGACCTACAAGCTCGTAGCGCGCCACTCGGTGGTGCGCTACGAGCTTGTAGATCTGCTATTTTTCAATAGCTAAAGCATGACATGATGCTAACACCAAAATGGGTTCCCGTTCAGAATGGGTTAAACGTCACAACATAAGGTCAGCATTTGGTGATTCAGTTACACATCATTATCCTCCTCCTCCCCCCCTCCCTCCCCCACTTATTCTCCAACATATTCCACAGACTCATGGAAACCCAATCCTATATTATTTCATCATTATCGGCCATTCAAGGTTATCTAATTTAACACAATTAAATTAAATTATTCTTCCAGGAAATGTCCACGTGGAAAAAGTAAGTGCATCTCTTATGCCCTCATCTATCAAGTGCATATACATGTACATCTGCTATTTTGGGTGAGGGGGAGGGGGGGGGGGGGGGGGGGGGGGGGTAGGTTTGACACAAGAAACTTTGAAAACTACTGTACTTAATTGTATTAGTTGGGTAAAACTATCTAAAGACAATCTAACGACCTCTCCAAGGTCCTGAATGCACACAGTCTAAACTTAAGACCTCTCCAAGGACCTGAATGCACACAGTCTAAAGACCTCTCCAAGGTCCTGAATGCACACAATCTATAAAGAGCTCTCCAAGGTCCTGAATGCACACAATATAAAGACCTCTCCAAGGTCCTGAATGCACACAGTCTAAAGACCTCTCCAAGGTCCTGAATGAACACAGTCTATAAAGACCTCTCCAAGGTCCTGAATGCACACAGTCTATAAAGACCTCTCCAAGGACCTGAATGCACACAGTCTATAAAGACCTCTCCAAGGTCCTGAATGCACACAATCTAAAGACCTCTCCAAGGTCCTGAATGCACACAATCTAAAGAGCTCTCCAAGGTCCTGAATGCACACAATCTAAAGACCTCTCCAAGGTCCTGAATGCACACAATCTAAATGTAAGACCTCTCCAAGGTCCTGAATGCACACAATCTAAAGACCTCTCCAAGGTCCTGAATGCACACAATCTAAAGACCTCTCCAAGGTCCTGAATGCACACAGTCTAAAGACCTCTCCAAGGTCCTGAATGCACACAATCTATAAAGACCTATAAAATCTCTCTCTGCTAAGTGATCTATAAGTCTGAACTCGAGTAGACTTAGATACAATTTACAATTTAAGCATTTAGCAGACGCTCTTAATCCAGAGCGACTTACATTAAGCAAGAACAAAAAAGCATGGGAATACATCACATAAAAACATTTATCATGAAACATGCGTAAGCTAAGAAAGTAACAGTGGAATATCTATAATGAAACTATATAAGCTATACATCTAGATAGCATGTTATACAGACTTATAGCATGTTACGTAGACGCATGTTTCATGATAACTACATTTTATGTATGTGATGTATTTATTGTGTATTGCCATGCTTTTTGTCCTTGCCTATTGTAACGCTCTGGATTAAGAGCTAAATGCCTAAAATGTAAAGTCAACGTCAAAGTGCACAAGTCAACCGTCAAAAAGGAGATCCAAGTGTGTTCTAAGAGTGTTCAAATGGATCAATGTAGTTATTTCAATGTAGTTATTTAGCCACGTGCTCATGTTAGCATCATTCATTTTCATTGGTCCAATTTGGTCAAAATGTCATTATTAGCTGAACATTTTCAGAAATGTAGCAAAATGTACAGTACATCACTACCATTTCAGCGATACTTTTGCACGACAATGTCATAGAACAAAGTCTAAAATGTAATTTATGAAAGAAAAAATCACACCCGTGTGAACTGAGTGGTGCAACTCCCCTCCCCCCCCGCCTCCAATCCCCTCCCCCCCCCTCTCTCTCTCATATTAGCAGGCAACAGTGCAGCACTATCTCTCTCTCTCTCTGTTTCTGGCACAACAGCGCCCCTACTGGTACTAATAGTCATATACTGGTGCTCAGATACACATAGGCGGGTGAACACGGACATTGCTGGTTGTAGGAGTGGTCGCACCACTCAAAAAAAGAAAAGGAAAATAATAAAATAATGGACAAAACAAGGTTTCTTTCCCGACAGTGATGGTTTATAAAGGCATGGCTGACGTTTGGCAGACATGCTCTTGGGAGCAGACCAGCAGCTCTGGGACACTGTGCTCTGGATACAGGAGTCCCAGCTTGAGTTGTTTGGCCGTGATGCCAGTTTGGCATTCTAGATGAAAACCCATAACTGCCTTTGAGCAAAAGATCCTGTAAAGCATGGTGGTGATGAGAGCATTATGGTCTGGAGCACCTGGCCAGCTCGCCAGCGTTGAATCATCCACAAATGTGCACTCTATGAGTATAATTGAGCAAAGTACTAAAAGTGGCATTGCGACATTGCAAAAAACATCCAATTTAGTTCAGTACAGTAACAATTAATCAGCTATTATACTCACCAGAAAAAGGAAATTTGACCAACATCACACCAAAACTCATGGCACTACACTACACTGGCTGCCCATACAGACTTCAAAATACTCCTTCTGACCTATAAAAACCTTAAAGATGGAGTGCCACCATTTTGTTCCACCTTAAAACATGATCATCAGGTATTATTACAATATAAGGGGGAAGAACTTTTTCCAAAAAGTGTACAGTATTTGTTAAAACCATGCTTTTATGTGGACACGCCCGCACCAGTTCATTAAGTATGCCTGGTTTGCCTGGTGGGTGGTGATGGGTGGAGATCCACCTAAACTGAAGCCCACAGCTGTAGTTGTATGATAAAGGGGGGAGGGGTTAGGGGAGGGGCTCATAGTGTGGTGTCACTATATTACTGTTTATTTCATTGGCCCGTTTGACTGTCAAGGGTTCAGCCTCCAGGAAGAAGTTAATACACCATTGCACATAAAAACGACTCCAGGGTGTCTAATGAAGTACTGTCACCTCATAGACACATGAAAAGAGTGGCACTCCATCTTTAAATGGACTCGCGCCATGTCCAGTTTAGTGAAAATGTGCATCCCTCCAAGACCATTAAGCTCTCAGGATGCCGGAAAACTCACAGTCAACTCACAACACACGATAAAATAACGGTTGGGGGGCAGAGCTTTCACGCATCGTGCCCCCTGTCTCTGGAACGCTCTCCCTCACGTTATCAGAGATGCAAACTCCCTGGACATTTGTAGTTACGTATCGAATATATGTTTTACAATCGTTCATAAAGACATGAATTTCCTCGCAGGGGCAGGAGACCAAACTATTCAAGCGTTATTAAAAAAAATCTAATTAGGGAGGGGCCTATGTAAGGGACTGTGGCAACCACACTTTTATTATTATTATTATTATTGCAATTATACATTAACATTGTTGTGCACTTCAAGTATTTAAAAGTCAGGAAAAGGGTAGAGAAAGGTAACCTGACTCTGCCAGATGGGGGCGGTATTGGGTAACCATGTTCCCCAACACAGCATCCATCTGGGATCTCTCAGGGAGTTGAGCTAACGCCGAACCGCTCCGTGGTTCGAACCAATGAGCGTGAGCTAAGGGCGGGATATGTGCGAAACCGGATGTCTGGGGAACATGGTTACTCAATATGATTGGTTGTGTTTGCACGCCCACACGGTGATAGACAGATGGTTCCATCCAATCATCTACCAAGTATCTTGAAAAAAAGGAACAGCCCCCGTCATCGAATTGGCTCCCGAGATCCCAGATCCAAAAAAGCTGTGAAACAATTGTGTGTAGCAAGATCTTGGATCTGGCAGCGTCAGGTTAAGAGAAAGGCACACCATGATACAAATCTAAACAAAGCAAAATAAACAAAATAATCACTGAGAAAGGATTAATGAAAGGTTATAGAATGGCATCATCAAAGTTAAAGTCCTGCAGATCATAATCCAATAGTGTAGACAAGTCTACAAGAAGTTACATCTGCCAAAAGGAGCCAATGCCAGCCATTCAACCTTGGCTGCACTTGTACTTTATGTACGAGTACCGTAAACTGCATTTATTGTATTTGCTGAATAAGATTTGCAAACCCCAATTTCCCTTAAGTATAAACTGTTGAATTAGGTCATCTTTATCCACAGGAACTCTAGCGTCTCTATGCCAGGGACATTTTATATATAGGCAAAATGTATCGAAGACACAAAAGAAAAACCACAGCTGTGAGCTTTCCACTAGTGGTGAAGAGTACTGTATTTTAAACACGACTATAGTTAATACAGCAGTACTATAGTACTGTACGTGCATAGTAACAGTCAATACAACAGTTCTAGTCGTGTACGTGTGGAGGTGAGAGGAGTTGGAGAGTTAAATCACAGCCTCTTCTCTCTATGGCGTACTATGTGTATTGCCAGATAATACAGTCTTAATTCTCCAGGTGCTAAGAAGGCCTAATGGATTTATGATTCATTCATATCATATTAAAAGAGGTTTAAATATCTCTTCATTACCACATTCTCATCAAGCATTGTGCTGTCGCTCTAACAATGCTGTGTGCTGGCCTACTTTTGAGCAACACACAAATATGTACATTAAATTTATGACACCATGCATGATGAATGTGTCCCTATAGATGCTTAATCCTAACGGCTGGCTGTGTACAACATCACCAACACCACACACAGAGTTAATGTGTATACTTAATTGCCAGGCCACCTATACACTCGATGGAAATAACCAATTGTCCAAGGCACAATTAATCAACAAATATACCGTAACAGTTTCTCGTTGAGCTGCACTGCCACACAACAAAGTATAAATGAGCCCTCAGAGAAAATGTGTGCGTCTGTATAGCGTATAATGAGCACAAATGCTTTATATTACTGTAGTATGAGCGTTTGATCTCCTCCTGAAGTCCCTGCCATTACAGAGCAACCGCATATAAGCTAACTTTACGTTTTCATCTGCATGAGGACATCAGGTGAAATCACACTGATGAACCGTTCTGCAGGAATTACATTGGGATTGAGGGGGTGAGTTTTTGATTTCATCAAAGTCAAAGGAATTGACACGGAGATCCCAGGAGATCAAGCCCTGAGCAGAGTGTTTGCTGGAGCCTGGTTTAGGATAATGATCTGCAGCCTCTGGGCAGTAATCTAGCGTAAGAGAGGGCCAGTGTGACAATGCAATGAATTCCACTCCCGTCGCTCCCCAAAATCCCACAAAGTGATTTGCTATTAACCTTGTGATGGTCAATGACTTTTATTAGCCCACACGGTGTGAGTCCAGAGCTGTTTCTGCACATGATAGAGAGCGAGAGAGAGAGAGAGAGAGAGAGAGAGAGAGAGAGAGAGAGAGAAAAAAACCCTGCCAAATCTATGGATTGGAAGCAGGGAGTTATTTTGTACCATGTTTTGGTATTTCATCGAAACTTGTTATTGCGAATGCAGTGAGCACTTACTATGAGACCTAGCAGATCATGTCTGTGTGTCCGTGTGTCCGTCCCCCCTTTGTGCCCATATATGGAGCTGAGTGATTTCTTTGTGATTGATGCAACACACTCCATATTTGGACGTATAGCTGCTTTGGGGACTCCTTATATGGTTATGGCTAAGTTAAAAACTTAACTTAAAAATAACTTAACTTAAAAAAATAAAAATACCCAAATATGTACGAGCTGCGTTCGCTTCCCGCGTTTGCGCGTCTTACTGGTATATCACTCATTCTTGAGATGAGGGACAAAAGTGGAAAAAACATGTCCCACACATAAGAGCCTTATTTTATGTAAAAAATAAATTAATTCATAAAAATAAAAGCACTTGCAAAGTTAAGTGTAATACAGTTGTGTATTATTATGCCCTTAATTTCATTATAATTGTTTTCATATTCCATCTGAATTAGTTAAAAGCAGGCCCTGTACCCAAAAAGGCCTGTATTTAGCCTGTCCCCAGCAAGTGGCCACAATTTCAAACTGCCAAAAAAGTGTCTAATACTGTCACAATCACATAAATATACATACTAAATTAAAGTAGATTGTCAACAACATAGCAAATAATATACACAGTTAATTTTAATTTATATTTTCTATTAAATATCTCATATCAAATGTTCGTCCCTCGTCTCCGTCAACTCCGTCAGGTTTTTTTAAAAGTCTTAAATTAATCAGAAAATATTGTCGACAGATTTAGCCTGAAGACTCCTTTTCCAAGTCCCATTTATATTTGTTGCAACAGTGGAGTACCTGGTCTGACAAGCATTCAATTGTTTGATATTTTAAACAAACAATGTTGATAACAATGTGGTCACAGCTTTTACATGTCAACTCCGTCTGCACATTTTTATGATCTTTGTTAAGAATTCCAAAATAATGTTTATTATTTTAGTTTAGGGGTTAGGTTTAGCTAACAAAATTAAGCAAAAACAAAATGGCTACATTGTACTAAAGAGGGTTAAGATGAAAACAAATGCCATTTTGTCAACTCCGTCAGACGTCAACTCCGTCAGATTTTGTGTCTGACGGAGTTGACGTGTATCTGACGGAGTTGACAAAAGTGTTCCTAAAACAATAAAATTATTGTTTTTGAATAATGGGCAGTATTCTAATTTGGCACACAGTTAGAGCATGCCTTAAGGAACATTTTTGGCTATGGGGCCATCACAGATTTGTCTCGTGGTGACCATGGCAGCCATATTACAAAAGAGCCGCCACCTGATGTTATTTTACAATAACTCAAGTTCTACACCACCTAGGATCTTGATTCTGGTGACTAAGACCTCATTTTCAAGGATGAGGGATACAGTGGTACAATTTAGACTTTCCCTGTGACCATGGCAGCCATTTTTCAAAATGGCCGCCACCTGCTGTTATTTTACAATAACTCAAGTTCTACACCACCTAGGATCTTGATTCTGGTGACTAATCATACATTTTCAAGGATGTGGGGTACATTGGTAATATTTAGATTTGTCCTGTGACCATAGCAGCCTTTTTTTTTCAAAATGGCCGCCACCTGCTGTTATTTTACAATAACTCAAGTTTTAGACCACCTAGGATCTTGATTTTGGCGACTAATCATACATTTTAAAAGATGAGAAATACAGTGGTACTATTTAGATTTGTCCTGTGACCATGGCAGCCATTGTTTTTCAAAATGACCACCAACCTGCTGTTATTTTACCAATAACTCAAGTTTTAGACCACCAAGGATCTTGATTCTGGCGACTAATCATTACATTTTCAAGGATGAACTTTCTCTGGGAGAGGTAAGGGCTTATTTCAGGTGCAGGTTGAGTTTCTACTGACAGGACATTAAAAGGAGGTGGGCTTTCTGGCCTTTGACTTGCCCCTTTCAGGTACAGATGCACAGTTTGACTTCACTGGCCACTGCAGGGAACTGTGGGGGAGAAACTTTGGTCTCTTGACACCCCGATTAGGTTCAGGGTTTTTTTTGGTGGAGACTTGCCTTTCATGACATCTTTGCTGCAGCAGTTGATCTCCTTACTGCCAGTGGTGGCACACTCTGGGTCTCTGGGGCATTGTATCTTGGTGGCCTCCTGCCAGTGTTTCTCCATCCTTCTCCTGAACTCTGTGTTCTGGGGCTCTGTTATAGTCAACTTACATTGTCTTGGCTGGAGATTGCTTTCCTGCAGGGTCCAGCCCAGTCTTGTGCAGATGGCTGCTGGCCCACCTGGAGGCCCCAACCTCACTTGTTCGGTTGGTGTGATTAGGTGGGGTGGTCTTCCCCAATCAGGATGAGGGGTTTGACCCTTTCAAACGGCAGTCCATGGCCAAGTGTCTGTATTTAGTTGTGAGTTTAGATACAGGATACGATTGCTCACCCAGCCCCACGTGACATGAGGTGAAGGCTCCTTTGATTTGGTAACATTGCTTTGGTTGACATGCTGGGGACACAGAGAAAGACACTGATGCCTTCAGTGTCTGCACATCCTGCCTGATGGTCCTGAAGCCAAATCTTCTGTCTTCAGTCTTTCGCTCACTGTTCACTGCTCACTGTTCACCTCACCGAATTTAGCCCAAGGGGTTTGACCCCTAGTTTGGCCATAGACCCCCTAGTTTGGCCATAGCCACTTGCCCAAATGTGCCGACATGTGCTGACCTCATCACATCTGTGATGATGGCTATGGCCGTTTTTAGCCAACGTAGTGTTTTTTGTGCAAAACTAATGCTTGGAATGGATCCAGAATCATGAAAAGCCCCTAGTTTGACATGCCACATGCTACTTAAAGCATAATGAAATTTAGAACATTTAGCCTTATATTGGTTGTTGATGGTACCCAACTTTCAGCAGCTGTCAAACATGCCCCTAGGGTGGTCAAATAGAAACCAATGTGGGATATGTTAGTAGACACCTTTACAAACATTGGTGAAGAAAATTCTTGGTATGAAATGTATTCACAGATTTTATATTATTCTGATAATATTCCCTGAGTAAATTGGTAAAATAATAGCAGGTCCACCATTTTTGAAAATGTCTACAATCCATGGTCACAGGATAAATCTAAATAGTACAACTGTATTCCTCACCCTTGAAAATGTATGATTAGTCACCAGAATCAAGATCCTAGGTGGTGTAGAACTTGAGTTATTGGGAAATAACAGAAAGTTGGCGGCCATTTTGAAAAATGTCTACCATGGTCACAGGACAAATCTAAATAGTACCAATGTATCCCACATCCTTGAAAATGTATGATTAGTCACCAGAATCAAGATCCTAGGTGGTGTAGAACTTGAGTTATTGGGAAATAACAGAAAGTTGGCGGCCATTTTGAAAAATGGCTGCCATGTTCACAGGGCAAATCTAAATAGTACCACTGTATTCCTCATCCTTGAAAATGTGGGATTAGTCACCAGAATCAAGATCCTAGGTGGTCTAGAACCTAAATCAGTTAAACTTGTCAACTCCGTCAGATGTTCGTCAACTCCGTCAGACGTTCGTCCCGTGATGTTTTTGTTAATTTCCAAAGAAATAGAAAATTCGCTGTCAAATATTTTGTGCTTATGTATTGAAACACCAACTGAAATGATACGTAATGATGATTTTTTTTTTTTTTACATGGTTTTCATGTTATAATATTGAAAATAAAGGTTGAAATGACGGTTTTGAGAAATTAGATATTTCATAATAGTGTGATATTGGAACAAAATAATATTAAAAGATTTGTATTACTTAACTTGATTACTGAAAGCCATTATAAGATAACTGAGGACTTTATATTATTGTTGAAATGATACAATTCAATTAAAAGGGATTTTAGTGTGTCTGACGGAGTTGACATGAATCAGGTATTAAGTGCATAAATGTCCCATTTTAGAAAGAAATGTTATGCGAAAAACCTGTTCCTTCTCAAGATTGGTAGTTGAGACCTGTGTCTACAAATACATCTATTTGATTTGAATGTATCTTAAAAAAAAAAAAAATCCAGTTTGAAAAAAGTTTTGTCCCTTATCTCAAGAATGGGTGATATATATATATATACAGGGCTCGACAGTGCGACTAGGTACTCGCATTTGCGACTAAAAATATCACTGTGCGAGTTGTAAAATTCAATTTGTAGCACAGGTGCGACTACAGGATTTGACCATTCAATCGTGATAAAGACAAGTCTCTGTCTACAGCAAGTGTACATTCTATAGTCGTGGTTCTATACCTAAATTTATATTTCTGAACGTCGTTCGCCAAAAAGAGAAGAGCTACAAGCTAACAACGTTCATTTGAAGATCTGTCCCCTTTGCTCCCACCGCACCTCCCCTCCCTGTGTTGCTGCTCCGTGCTCTTCCCTGTCAGCGGCAGACAGAAAATAAGTCAGAGCGAACTCAACGGGATAGCATTAGCATGATAGCACAGATTCAGAAGGAATTGCTTGGACTCCGACACGTTATTTGCAAAGTTTGTTTGTAATGTTCAAACGTATCTTACTTTTAACCAAACGCGGGTGAAACAGCGTGCAGCCGTGCACGCACGCGCGCGCACACACATGGAGTGGACGGATTGATGTTTATCTAAAACAACCCTTGTTTAGCGTTTGCTTACAAAAGCGTGTGCCCAGCGTAAATGATAATGTGAATGACCGAACTGGCTGGATTACCGTATTAATATCAGTCAGTCAGTCAAAGCCAAGGAGACAATACTAATTCACCATCGAGCAGCCTCTGCACTGTCTGAATGTCACACTAACATGATAGAACAGCAGGATAAAAACGGATAGCCTGTCTATCCATCCATGAGCAACATATTATCTATCTAGCTCTGGTCCATAGCTCTAATGTGTTGCACGTATTAGAGGTATGGAATGGAACAGAGCTACTATCGATCTATCTACAAAGTATTAGCATAAAACAAATTGATCATATATATTATATGAAAACAAACATAACAATGATATGATGAATATCACTATTTTGTGGTAATTGCTGAAAAGATAGTGATATAATATTTTGACATATTATTTCCACCCCTACCTCATCACTTAATTAAAGAAAAATCACACCCATGTTAAGTGAGGGGCGCTCTTGTCATCATACATCATCAGATATCATCTCATACTGGCCAATCAGAATGCCTGTTGCCTGTGATTGATTAGCTGATTTGCTCGTTTACATATGACATACATTTTCCCTTCAATGTCAATGGCGTTTAATTTATGTCATATTTAGCAGAATTTTGACGTAATTTCTCTGTTGATCGTCAATGGCTCATTTTGAGATGTGTGGGGACAAAGGCTGTATATAGGAGGGGCTAGCGCCCCTTAAAAATACATCATTTTTCATCGTGCTCCTAAAATAATTTGTGTGCTACTAGATTTTTCAACTTAGGCGCACACGTGCTACTTGGAAAAATGCTAAGCGTCGAGCCCTGTATATATATATATATATATATAGAGAGAGAGAGAGAGAGACACTTGGAAAAGTATTATGCTATTTATTGATTGATTGAATACTTGAATACTATAGACTTGTTTCCATTGTGGCCCTATCATAATATCAGAATCGGTCAGA
Organism: Protomyctophum bolini; assembly: GCF_963924005.1. Classification (NCBI taxonomy): domain Eukaryota; kingdom Metazoa; phylum Chordata; class Actinopteri; order Myctophiformes; family Myctophidae; genus Protomyctophum; species Protomyctophum bolini. Next base: position 52,922,557 of record NC_137862.1, on the reverse strand, counting down.
ATTGGTAACGGCAGATATGACCTTGTAAATAATCGGAGATCGGATATCAGTCATAATTTCATAATCGTGCACCCTTAATATATATATATATATATATTTTTTTAAATGTCCTAAATTAACCAATTTGACCTGAGGCCGATTCTAAAACGCATTCCAATTCCATGACCTTTTCTGAAAAAACTCAGGATCTATACTACAGTAGGTGACGGTCCCTTCCTTTTCCCCAGAGCTATACACACCATGCATGGTTTTACCTAAAATAGTGTTGCAATATTATGTTGTCTGTGCTCGTACGCGTGCTATTTCCGTTGAATGTTCTCCACAGAATATAGGGACGCTAGCATTCCCATGTCTGGGGGAAAAAAAAGACACCAGATAATGAATGACACAGATAATTCAAAGCCGTGTCAATCTCTCTGTACACTCTCAGAGTTGAGTTAACACAGAGTTGCCTTTGAAGGTCGGCCTATAATGTGAAGTCCAGTGATATGAATAGTGTGACCTTCACGGCTCTGGCAAGAATCAATAACACAATGTAATCAGGGGGATGTTTAGGCCAGACTGAAACCACAATGATGTCAAATGAAACCTCTACTTCTCTGTGAAACTGAAGACACCATACCAGTAAGACGCCCTGACGGCGAGAAGCGACCTCGACCCTAAAGGGGCGAGTTCGTCTGCACGCATCTGCCTGGGTGACGGCAGACTGCTGGGCGATGGCGCTGGCGTTTTGGCATGGGGGGGGGGGGGGTCAGATCTGTGGCTCAAGAGGTAGAGCAGGTCGTCCAATGATCCATGGGTCGGCGGTTCGAATCCCGGCTCCTCCTCTTGTCTACATGTCGAAGTGTCCTTTGGGCAAGACACTGAACCCCAAATTGCTCCCGATGTGCTGGTTGGTATAGGCTACCTTGCATGGCTTCCGCCGCAATCGGTGTATGAAGGTGTGTGTGAATGGGTGAATGGTAATGCACAATCTATGTAAAGCGCCTTGGATACAGGCGCTATATAAATGCACCATTTACCATTTAACATATGAAATGAATTATGTACTGGCCATACTGTATAATATGGAGCGTGTCTTCAGTGTACATGCAGGGTTGGATGAGGTCAGATCAACATTATGGAATGTCAGAACAGGTCAGCTCCACGCATCTAAGGGTGGCAGCGGCAGCAGTGTCTTGAGTGTGCATAGGGTTTAATGGTAGGGTAGGGCCGGGGCCTTAATTTTCCGGGCCTGTTTAGAACTCTAGTTTTCTAATAACTTTGGAGCGGGCCCGTCTAGAGTTTGAATGGACGGGTATCAGTCAAAAGGGAGACATCGAAGAGGAAGAACGGGTGGGGAGAATCAACATAATTATGGAATGTCAGAAGAGGTCAGCTCCATATATGGAGATCTACGGGTTCGAAGTTTGAGGTCAGATGTAGAGTTGCTGGTTGGCTCCATATATGCAGATGTATAGGTGATGATCCAGTCTCTTCCATGTATGGCTATCCAGGGTTTGATGAGGTCAGTGTTGTGATCTTCATATAATATGGAGACAGCCATATATGGTGTCACGAGGCGTGACCATATACGGAGGAGTAATGGCACGAGGCGTGACCATATATGGAGGCATGATGTCACGAGGCGTGACCATATAGCCGATATGAAGGCATGACCGACCGACGGGAAATGCAGGTGTTCATAGTAAATGGCGGCCTATACAGTTTATGACGGTTCAAAGCATGCCTGCATGTCAAAGCATACCTGCTTTGTTAGAATGTTGCGTTGCGTTGAGTATTATGTTTATGCAAATCATGTGCATAAGAATAAATGAATTGCCCTTTTCAATATGATTACATTGGAGAGCAGAAGAAGAGTAATCTTAGTGTAACACAATCCCACGCAGCAATTAACACAAGGAAATATTAGAAGAAATGAACGGCACAAAAGCAGAGGCATGCTTTTTTTATCATTGTCTGTATCTGGTGGCTTTGAAAGGTGCGCAGTATATAAAGAATAAATGGACAAAAGTGCAGGAGGACGTAGCCATGGAGACAATAGCACCAATAATAAACTTGCGTTATTAAGGTGTTTCAAATTGCTCCTCCTTTGCCTTCTCCCTCTGTAAGATTTCCTATACCATTGAAAGCAAATAAACTACAAAGGGACAGGGAGACCTGCATAGCCGAGTGTGTGGTTCGAGTGCATACCACTGGTGCTTTGATCAATTTGAAACAGTGCACCTATATGCCTTGTTCCCTTTCAGCTTTTCATCATGCCTATAGGCTGCCTTAAAGGGACACTTCACCCTTTTTGCAAAAGGATATATATATATATTATTTTTTAACCCAGAAGCCTTGTGCACCAATTGTTAATTAGGCCAGGGCCATGGGCATACTGAATAACCCAGATCGGTCATGATGTTGCACATTAACAATAATAGTGAGATCCCATCTGTATCCCCTATTACAATGAACGAATGCTCTTCACATCAACACAGAGCCACCAGAGCATTTTGACTTTGAGAAGCCCTTGTACTGCCTGTAAAGGATTTGTTTGTCTCTGCCCAGACTAGGACAATAAGATGGCATCCATCCAACAGGTATTTAGAGGCAGCTGTGGACCAACTTGATTTAGCTCAGAAATGTATTACTTACGAGCGCTGTAATGGATCCCGACATTGATGTAATACAATGCCAAAATACACAAACAAAATGTTGTTTTCGCTAAATGGGGCTGATTGATCTGCAACGTCTTGCATTTTTACTGCAAGGGAACGGTTATTTAATATTGTGCCGATCACTTTAAAATGCAACCAGCCCACTGTATAGCACAAGCGCCCTGCCACGTAATTAGCAACTAAACAAAAGCAGGGCCGGGCACCTCTTGAAAGCAAACATGTGTTTAGGGAGCACAAGGCAGTACTAATCAGTATAAGTGAGCATTCGGCATGTAGGGAGTCAGTAACATGCCAGAGGCAGTCTGTAATAAGGGAGCATAAGTATGGAATCAGTAATAAGGCAATATAAGACAGTATTGACTGAGTCAGTAATACTAAGGACAGCATAAGGCAGTAGGCAGGAGGGATAATAATTTATCCCATTTTGACCTGAGATCAGATTCAAAAAACGTCTTCTATATCCTGACAGTTTTCTGAAAAAGCTACGTTTCTTTGTCAGTCGTTCTTCGAATTTTCAAAAATGGCAGACCTACAAGCTCGTAGCGCGCCACTCGGTGGCGCGCTATGAGCTTGTAGATCTGCTATTTTAGCTAAAGCATAGCATAATGCTAACACCAAAATGGGATAAGTATGGAATCAGTAATAAGGCAATATAAGACAGTATTGACTGAGTCAGTAATACTAAGGACAGCATAAGGCAGTAATAATACGGGATGATAAATAACCTGCAAACGACATTGAAACTGACCACGTTGGTGCCCTTGAGTCGTTGGTAAGCATACGGACACCCCACAATAATATTAACTGTTTTTTAGACGGTTTTGAAATGTGTCTTAGCTATTTTATTTGTAAGCCTTATATGTAATTCACGTGTATATATTTTGTTTCTCTTTTCCTGATCTTCTGACGTATCGCAATGTTTTTTTTCCTATATGGCATTGCATTGTATTGTATTGTATTGTATTGTATTGTATTGGGTATGGTATGGTATGGTATGGTATGGTATGGTATGGTATGGTATGGTATGGTATTGTATTACTCGACGACACTGGAAATGAGTTCAATTACTCAGTGTAATTTCGAGAATAAACAAAAACTTGAAAATGGATAAACTCATCAAAGGCATGGCTTACTTAACACCTGGGTGCGCATATTGTTTTTTATTACAAATCGACCTCCGTCTAAGATGAATATTCTTTGTTACCTGAGCCCACGCTCATGAAACGAGGTCAAACTATGTTGTGACGATCAATTTCAACTTTATTTGTTCCAGAAGGGTAATTGGTTTTGCAGCATAAAGGTGCAACATCAAAACAAACATGAGATGACATCAGTATAAGCGTAGGAGTATAGGCACAGACTCACCAGCACTGCTTCAATTAACAATTAAAGGAGCATTCAGTGATTTGGGTGATTTGGACCGGTCCGCCCCGGTAACAAGATGTGCACATGCACACGCTACAGTGTGTGTGGGGGAGGGGGCATACATCAAGGCCAGCCCCTGCTTGATCATGATTGGCGGAAGGCCTGCAGTCTCTATCCTGATTGGATGAAGTCTGGGCCACCTATAGCCAAAAACGAAACCTACGTTTTTTTTCACCGCACTGGTTAACTGGGGACAGCTAGGGAGGAACTCCTTATATGGTCAGCACACTCTATAGTAGGGAGGATTATCACAACAACACAACAAAATAAGTGATTTTTGAATTAAGTTGAATCACTGAATGTACCTCTAAGCAACATCATCACAAGACAAAAATACAAGCTGACTAATAATCTGTCATGAACCCGTCAGGTATGAACATTGAATACTCTACCTTAAGTATTTAAAATGACTATCAAGATACATCCAACTAAATCGTCCACGACAACACTTACAGAAATCAGAGTGACCTGGGTTTGATTTGTACCACACAAAACACACAAGGCACATATAGGCAATCTACACGCAAACAACGCTTCACCTCGCGATGCGTTGTGAGCTTGTAGATCAGTCATTTTCACCGTTTAAAATTGGTTTTGATTGGTTAATAATATCCCTTGTTAACTAAAATGGTTAAACTGTGATATTATCAAACAAAAAAATATCAAACTTATCAGACAGTCTGCATTTCCGGAAAGGAAATGCATGTATTTAATTAACCCATTCTGGGCGGGAACCCCTTTTGGTGTTTCAAGCATTACTGTATGTGTTATATAGAAAAATAGCAGATCTGCTATTTTTGAAAAATCGTGAAAATGTGGCACAAATCTTTGAATATATATTCTTTCAGAGCGAACATTTTTACATTTTTTGTGGTCCTTGACATGAAATATTGAGCACCACTGATACAGAAACATGAGGTATTTCAGAAAACTGTCAGGATTTAGAAGACTTTTTTCCTTTAATTTCGACTCAGGTCAGGCTTAAATGGGTTAAGTCTGACCAGAAGCAGGGATAAAACATAACCTCCATCGACACCCCCACACATAAAACATTAATGACCAGATGGAGGACGAGTGGAAATGATCAATTGCTTTTTGAGAGTCACCAGGGAGCCTTTCCACATGAACCTTGATGGGTTTCCTTATAGGCAGTAAAGAGTCATTCTGACCATTTCACTGTTCAATTTAAAAGTCAGATTGTTATTGATGCTTGAACCAAGGTATTTATAAATGATAAAAAGTTGACTTTCAATGACGGTGCACTGTGTGGGAGGAGGGGTCACATGTTTTAAAGGACCACTTCACCACTTTTCAACCTATCTTACAAGGTTTCTGCCTGACGGAGACGATATAAAATGCTGTGGTTTAGGTTAATTTAAATGGTAAATATTGTCATGCAATGTCATATAAATAGATTGTTCTTCTTCTCTTTCTTTCTTTTCTTCTCCTTCTAATTCATATTTTACTGCAGAACAGAAAATCTGCGACTTTTCCCGAGTAGGGCTGTCAAAACTATTTGGACGACCTTTTAAGGTGGTTGTGACTGATGTTTTAGTTTTTTATCACTCTCTACTGTTGGGGAAATTACATGAAAGCTGAACTGAAAGTCTGCTAGGTCTGCCACAGTATCACACATGCATAATTAATGTTAATATGTAACAGTATCACACACATGCAAATTAATGTTAATGTGCAACAGTATCACACATGCATATTATTGTTAATGTGTATGTTTATTTATTTGATATGGACATAACAATCACATTGCTCATTGCACAATTGTACAACTTGTAGATGCATCAATTTGAAGTATCACACATGCAAATTATTAAAGCTAATTATGCCATGTAGTTATAAGATCAGCAGGGCTATAAAAGAAGAGACTATAATTCAGTTAATTCATTGATTCTTGACACTCAATTCGCATTTCTTCAAACGTGGGTATAGTGGTGACTCTAGCTTATTACAGCATGCTTATGAAATCCAATATGGACCGGCTGCATTTCTCATAAATGCATTATCGTGTGAAATTAGCTACGGCACACACACACCATGCAATGCTAAATTTGGTACATTCATCCGAGGAGGGAAGGCAAGTCAATAGGCTATAGTCAATTAGGCATACCTGACTGTGGGAGGCAGACACAAGCACACGCACGTACACTGAGGGCCGATTCATACTCCTATTTTAGAGTCGAATAAAAGTCGGTTCGGCGCTGTGGAGCCTACAATGTGACGTCATTTGAGGTTCGGGGGGGGGGGGCGGGTACCGTCCTAAAGTCGTCTCTTCGGTGCTACTGTAGTAGTGCCGAAATCATTTCGGCACTACTACAGCGCCGAAACAGCGGTAAAATAGGAGTATGAATCGGCCCTTATGCACGCACGCACGGCCACGACAAACACGCATGTGTACTACTAGACAACTTCAGGTCATTGTTGGTGATCTGCAAGCTTGTCTAGTCAGCTATTTTCGGTGCACGACACCGGCACGCAACAAAGTATAAATCAGAAGCATGAAGCATGAACATCCGGTTTTAGCCCAGGGTGAGAATTTTCTATGGCTGCCAATGCAACTTTTTCCAATCCTTAATCACATACGGACAAACATCTATGCCGATAATATCTAACTTGCGGAGGTAACGTGCCTTGTCCAGGGGCAACAGATCTTTCAACGTATGGCATTGCAAATACGTTTCATAATCGCTACTCTGCGCAATATTGTTTTGGAAATGCCGCAAATTGCATTGCAGTGAACGAGAGCAAATCACAACTTACCCTGAATACGCGTTGTGGTGTCAGTGTACTGTATATACATTTCCGTTGGATAAATTAGTAATCTTACAGCATCAGTTGATGCCGAGGTGGTTATTTCTGGAACACAGTTCTTATGTCATGATCAAAGATTTGCCTTATGGGAATTCCAATACAAAAGAAATAACGTGGCCCCTGCAGGGGGATATAGCGCCTTCTCAGAAAAATGCACTTGATAACGGCCAAGCTACACCGGGTATGTGTGCATTTGACGTAAGCGCACCGCGTCTGGTGTAGCTGGTATCATTGACATATATTGGTCCAAACGCACTGTACGCGCGCAGTAAACGCACGCAGTAAACACATACGCACGCGCGCAAAATTGCCTGGTGTAGCTTGGCCGTCAGACTTCTCATAATGTGCTCCAGTTGGCTGGTTAATTCTTCCTTGTGCCCGGTGTGTTCAAATTGTATCAATCAAATTGAATGTCTTGAAATGTCTCTCTCTCTCTCTAAGCCATATTCTGTCGAATTTATGCCTCTCTTAGTAAAAACGGTAGCCTACCAATTTATTATACGGCTGTTAAATAATATACCCCCCCCCCCCCCAGCCACTGCGTTAGTTTTACTGGGGTTAGGTTTAGGTATAGTTTACTAAGGTTAGGTTTAGGTATAGTTTTACTGAGGTTAAGGTTAGGGTTAGGTTTAGGTATAGTTTTACTGAGCTTAGGTTTAGGTATAGTTTACTGAGGTTAAGGTTAGGTATAGTTTTACTGAGGTTAAGGTTAGGGTTAGGGCTAGGTTTAGGTATAGTTTTACTGAGGTTAGGTTTAGGTATAGTTTACTGAGGTTAGGTTTAGGTATAGTTTTACTGAGGTTAAGGTTAGGGTTAGGGCTAGGTTTAGGTATAGTTTTACTGAGGTTAGGTTTAGGTATAGTTTACTGAGGTTAGGTTTAGGTATAGTTTTACTGAGGTTAAGGTTAAGGTTAGGGTTAGGTTTAGGTATAGTTTTACTGAGCTTAGGGTTAGGTTTAGGTATAGTTTTACTGAGGTTAAGGTTAGGGTTATAGGGTTAGGTTTAGGTATAGTTTTACTGAGGTTAGGGTTAGGTTTAGGTATAGTTTTACTGAGGTTAAGGTTAGGGTTAGGTTTAGGTATAGTTTTACTGAGGTTAGTGTTAGGTTTAGGTATAGTTTTACTGAGGTTAGGGTTAGGTTTAGGTATAGTTTTACTGAGGTTAAGGATAGGGTTAGGTTTACTCAAACCCGAGGCAGAAACCATATTAGCTGTACACACGTTGTTTTGTTTTAATTGTTTTAATCTTGATGATTCAGTACAGCTCATGGAAATAAAATCCATCCCAACAAATTAGAATATTTTACGAGACCACTATAAAACAATGACTTTTTTTAAACGAGAAATGTTGACCATCGGAAAAGTATATTAATGAATGCAGTTATTACTACTTGGTCTGGGCTATACTTTTGAACAAAATTATTCCATCAATGGGGCGTGGCATGGAGGTGATCATCAGCCTGTGGCACTGTCGAGGTGTTATGGAAGCCCGTGCAGGTTTTTGCTTTGATAACAGCCGTAAAATGCATTTGTGTTGTCGAGTCTCATGTCTCACACCTTCCTCTTGGAATCAAGTTACTGTGGGCAGTGAGAGGTTAATTAATGATGGAGAGGTCATTGCCTTAAGCTATATTACACGAGAGGGGGTGGTTTAAACGTGATTATTGCCACGACAGTGATGCGGTCAGGAACGAGACGAAGTCGAGTTCCGCAAGCATCACTGAAGTGGCAATAATCACGTTAAACCACACCCTCTCGTGTAATATCGCAATTATACAACAGTTTCCCTTAAAACTACACTGGGAAAAAATAATAATAATACCACGAATGTCCCAAGAAACTAACTAGCCTATAGCCACCGAGTTTGCTAGCGCTCTGGGAAAACAGAGCAGCTGAATTCTTTGTTTTGATTAGAGGTGGTGAACGGTGCTGGTTTGATCCACGGCGGCTAGAAGGCTGTTTCAACCTAATCAGATTGCTTCCTCGAAACGACCTGTTGTATATAATTCCAGGTATACTGTACGACGTTACACATGCATGGCATCTGGACGTGGCTGTCAGTATATCGGTCACATGCTGAGAGTTTATATGGGTTTCCATGGCGATGTGAGCAGCATTACCAGACAGGAGTATTATTAGAAGAACGGAGGCAGATGCATACTGAGCAGTGAGTAAATGCACTTAGTTTATATTCCACCACTAATGCACATGAATGAACTTCATTGACACGTCACGTTAATCTATTCATTAAATGAAAGTGGTGATCAAATCTATATGTTCTCTCTGTGTGTGTGTGTGTGTGTGTGTGTGTGTGTGTGTGTGTGTGTGTGTGGGTGGGTGTGTGTGTGTGTGTGTGCGTGTGTGGTAAATAAGCAGCATCTGCCATTGTCATGGAAACCTACTGTATACCCTGGGCTGCAGCATTTAACCCATTCTGACCTGAGATCAGATTCTAATAATGTCTTCTACATCCTGACAGTTTTCATTCTGACCCGAGATCAGATTCTAAAAATGTCTTCTATGTCAGTCGCTCTTCGATTTTTCAAAAATAGCAGACCTATACAAGCTCGTAGCGCGCCACTCGGTGGCGCGCTATGAGCTTGTAGATCTGCTGTTTTTAAATAGCTAAAGCATAACGTAATGCTAAAATGGGTTAAAACTGTGTGCTGCTTATCGCTTGAACAACCCCAGGAAATGGTCGGTCGGTCGGTCTCTCTCTCTCTCTCTATATACATCTATGTAGCTGAGCTTCGATTAATGATTTATTATAGATACAGTGAGTCTTAGCTTTAAGCTACTATGATTTATTCAGAGTGAAATTGCAATATATGACTTGGTTTCTTGGGTGTCATATTTTCGGTTCATTTCAGTGTGAATTGTTCAGTGTGAACTCAGTGTGGTGTAAATATGTGTAGGATATGAAAGCGTACTGTTGCCAATTAAGTGACATGAGCGTCAATGTCTCAGTGCTACAGTGTGTGTGTACTCTCTGCAGGAGTTCACTCCTTAAATGCAATGCCATGTGTGTGTGTGTGTGTGTGTGTGTGTGTGTGTGTGTGTGTGTGTGTGTGTGTGTGTGTGTGTGCGTGCGTGCGTGGGCGTGTGTGCTTATTACTATACTATATAATTTACTATACTTGTGACAGCCTCAAGCATACAGTAGTTGAATCAGTTGGACAATATTATTGTGAGGAAAATATTACAATTAGGACAATTACAGTTAAGGCCCTTACACAGAGAGAGTATACCGCCACAAAAATATTTACATATAACATTTATTTTCGCTTTTTACTCATGTCACACATGTTACATGTTTGACAGCCTCCACACGGATCCGACGGGCACGTGGCCGAGCGTGCGCTTAATAGTCATTTTTTTATGCTCAAGATGAGACAAACTGCGATCGTTATAAAAGTCTAAACCAGTGGTCCTCAACAGGCGGACTGCGGCCCACGACTCTGTGGACCCTGGAGAAATGATAGAATAAAGAGAAGAAAAAAGGTCACCGCGACCCGCGAGAGAGCAACGCAATGAATGCTCTGAATGTGGACCGACTGATTGTGTGCCTGTGTATTACGGGGCCGGCATGTCCTGATGACAACGTTGCGCTGACTGGCTCACTCGCTGTTAATGGGGTCGCAGTGACACAGTCACACAATCAGTTGAATGAACAAAATTGACATTTTTTGGAGGTGAATAATGAATATTTGTCTCTAGTCTGCACGCCAGTATATGTTTGGTGGTTGGATGGGACCTGATTTGTATAAGCTCGGTTTGACTGTACTAAACAGGCATAGTTGTTTCTAGGGGTGGGGAGCCAGCCCCACCCCGTGGGGCCCACGTGGCCCGCGACCCGCACGTATGAGACTGGACCATGGTCTTATTCAAAAATGATTTGTGGACCTTCAGCATTTCTAGTTGAGGACCCCTGGTCTAAACTTTGACCACGCTAAAGGCTCAGTCTGGATTTCCGGTGGTTATAGGTGACCACCGAACTACAACATGACGTCACGAGCCGCGGTGAAGAGCAAACCACCGCCACCGCTCCAGCCCTTCTCTCTGTTTTTACTCACCACCGCTCAACGTTATTTCAGCTCCGGTGGTCAGCTCACCACCGAAAATCAAGACTATGAATATAGGCCTTAAAGGACCTATAACATAACATTCAACTTTTTCAATTTCTTTTGTGTTTTCGGGGCTCCCATATGTGTTTCCTATCCCCACAAATTACCAATTTTGAACAATCGGGCTTTCATATCATAATTGGGTGCTTTAATGGCAAATTGCTCTCAGGAACAGCTCGACTGATTTTGTCCTCATCGTGATTCGTGATGTCATCAATGTCACCCTACTTTGTATAATTCCTCCTCCTTCAGTCTTCAGTTCCAAATTTGCATTTCCACTTTGTTTACAATGTCCGCCATTGTTGATTTCCCAAGCTGGCATGGAATGGAAACAAGCCTGGTTTTATCTAGCATCAGTATTATAATGACTCAAATATTAAATAATCTGCATATCAGCACCCCCCGCCACCTCAGGACATTGTGGTACTGCAGCTAAAACTGCTTTTCAAAGTCCAGAAGGACTGGTTATAATATCAGAGTGGTGATTGAGGCTCAAACCATTAGAAATAAGTTTGAGGGACATAGACAATATGATATTAAATATAAGAAACTGTTTTAAAATGCATGTTATTTCTGCTTTAAGAAAGTGAAACGACGCATCGCCTGGAATGAGAATCTGGCTCAAATATGGACGGGGTACATTTTCGGCGCTTCGATGCTCCAGACTGCATGTCATGCTATTTATTGTGTACAGGTCCAGGTTACCTATATTTTGTATTTGGTGTGCTAGGGTAGACTCTAGTGGTTGAGGGAGGCACTCACACCTGTTGCGCACTTTATAGAGACGTATCACTGTGTGTGTCTATTTCTAATTAGTGAAACCCTTTTCCGGTGGTCGTGAGACCTGTAACAATTTGTGCTCTATAATGTTTATGTTTAGTTATTATTTTCTATATTAGCGTGAGTGCATGTGTTTTGTATTCCCTTATGGACATGACTTTTAAGTGATTTTAAGTGGATTGTTTACAGCTAGGCTCCAATGCGCATGCGCGAACTGCGTGGAATAAGCGTCAGTGGTCAGTCTCCGAGTGTGTTTCGTCTGATCTGGATGTCTTTTGTTTTAATTGCCTGCTTCTGCTGCTTTTACTGCTAACTGCTAACAGCTGCTTACGGGTTTGGCTTTATTACATCACTATACAAAGTTTAGTTTAGTTTAGTTTAGTTCATGTGTGTTGATGTTGTGAATGTGTGTGTGCAAATAAATGTAACAAAACTAGTATTGAGTTGGTAAGTGTTGCCTGCTAGCCTGCTGTAGAGCTATTTGAAGCCGAGCAGTTAACATTGTCCCAGACAGATGATTGCCTCGACGGAGGGCTAAAATTATTAGATTAATGATGGAGTCTATAGTGATTTCCGTACACTGCATGATGGAAGCTTTTGGAAATTGTGAGAGGCAACAGTCTGGCTCACAAAACGACTCAACTGTGGATAGACATTATAGACCTTATCCTGTGTCCCATAATATACTTCCGCGGCGTACACGACTCAAGATTACGCTTGCTGCCCCCCCAGCTCAGTTGTTAAGAGTGTCCGCCCAGAGGTTGGGAGGTCAGGCTTCAAATCCCAGCCGGGGGTCACACCATGGAATTATATAAATGGGACCCAATCAGGGGGGGCAGTCAGACAGTTAATAAACATGGTCATGAATACTTTCTGCTTCCAGTCACTAGTTTAAAGTCTCATTTCTCATGTCATAATATTCTTTTTGGAAAATTATGGTCCCATTTATTAAAAAAAATGACCATAAAGTCACGTATGTTCTGAGGGGCATGGCTACCGTTACAGTCTATGAACGTGAGCCACCCCCCCGTTCGAGTCAAAATAAAAACCAACGAAGAGTAAGGGGGGGGGAAGTCCCGCCTCGTTGTCTGGGCCAGCCAATGGACAGCTGGCCCAAAACGGAGCCAGCCAATGGCCAGCTGGGCCCAAACGGATCTAGAAATATGGCGATTTACAGTGCAAGGAATTACAGGCTTCATTTTACGTCCATGCTTTGTCCATATTTTTTACAGTCTATGGACCCAATCAAGGGTTGGGTAGCTATAGCATCATGTACAGGGTGTAGATCAAGCTGCCTCACGCTACAGAAACAGGAGATATAGGACCTTATTATCTTATAGAACATAAGACAGCTGACACACTCACGTCAATGGGGATCAAATTAACCCATTTTGGGCGGGAACCCCATTTGGTGTTTGAAGCATTGTGTTATGCTTTAGCTATTGGAAAATAGTAGCTACAAACTCGCGCGCTGCGAGTTTGTAGCTCTGCTATTTTTGAAAAGTCGTCAAAATGTGTCACAAATCTTTGAATATATATTTCAGAGCGAACATTTATAACAAAAATATTGGCTTCCGGGGGGTCCCTGGAACTATACATATTTTGAGATGGGGGTCCGTGGCCCATTAGAGATAATTCTGGGGGTCCTTGACATGAAAAAGGTTGAACACCACTGACATAGAAACATGGGTTTTTCAGGATTTTGAAGCCTTTGTTTTTAATCGACCTCAGTCCAAAATGGGTTAAGATATCTATTTGTTTGTTAAGCGTCGTCTTTGACAAGCGTTTTGGTTTGACACTGTAAATCTAGTTATGCAAATGCCATCGATTGGGGGCCTGGACCAGGTGGTCATGCAGGCTGATGAACTCATCCAAATTGAACGCACCCGTTTAATGTTTTCCGAACAGTTGAAGGCGACGATACAGGAGGTTCAAAGAGCACCAGAGGGGCCTCTATTCGCTGTCAGCGTCTGTCACTGTGGCCTCACGCTGATGATAAAGTTAAGGAGTAAGGACAGCTGTCTCTACTGCCAAAAGAATATATGTACAGTACCCTTGGTCCCATAGGGGTCGATGGAATCAATGTTCTCCTGAGAGTTGGATGTCATTACAGATATGGGGGGTGAACTCGTACTTAATCTAGGGAGGCTCGACACCACTTATCGTGAGGGATGGGAAGTATATGTACGTAAGTAGCTGAGAGGCTTATTATATTATTAGATAAATAGGTCAAGCAGTCATCAGGAAAATCACACCTGCGTGAAGTGACAGGGGGGCGCTCTTATCATCATACATCATCTCATTCCGGGCCAATTCGAATTTGCGTCCTCACCGTCGTCTTCAATGTTTGTGTTTATACGCAATGTTTGTGTTTACACAAACACTCAAAATGGGCCATTCGTTGTCAATGGCATTTAAATGTTTTTGTTGAGACGCCTGAGGGCAAGAATCGACCTCGCGTGCACGCATCCGCCTGGGTGACAGCAGACTGCTGGGCGAGCGCTGGCGCTTTCGAATGGGGGTGACATAATCCTGTTAATGTTTCATATAAGCGAGAAAGTGAAAAAATACAGCTTGTACTAGCAACACTAATAATAAAAATATTAATAATAATAACATATACAATTTATATAGCGCTTTTCTAGGTACCCAAAGTCGCTTTACAGAACAGAAATAAAACAATTTTATTAGAAAACTAGTTTCCCTGGTTGGACATGGGCCAGGGGGAGGCAGTTTAGTGACCAGGATTACTGCATGTTTTTTGTGAGGGTACCTACCCTAGGGGACACGGGGAGAACATGCAAACTCCACACAGGAAAACAAGGTTTCGAGTGTGCTTTTGAACATTTCGAAGGTGGGGGCAGCTCTGGTGTGTGTTGAGGAGTGAGTTCCACAGAAGAGAAGGGGCAGCCACTCCGAAGGCCCCCCGTCTCCCCAAGTTTGTTTGTTGGATTTGTGGGGGTTCCAGTTGGTTGGCACTATAGTGCTTGACCTGAGGGAGCGGGGAGGAGGAGGACATGGCGGTTTATGAGTTCAGAGAGATCACTTCTGAGAGGCTATAGGATGAAGATACCAAGGCCAGTGACATGTCACTTTTTATGAGACACTGAAGAAGCACAGATGTATAGTCATGGACGAAATATACCAATTCTCGAAGCTGGCACTAAAGATACCGAGGATCAGTAATGAATGATACTGTATATCCGGGATGTCCAAGGTCGGCCACAATATGTGATGATGGACTTAACCCATTTTGTGCGGGAACCCCTTTTGGTGTTCTAACATTTAACATTATGTTAAAAATGTAGCTATTGAAAAATAGCAGATCTACAAGCTCATAGCGCTACGAGCTCGTAGGTATGCTGTTTTTTGAAAAATCGTGAAAATATTTATTTCAGAAAACTGGAGGATTTAGAATATTCTTTAAAAATTTCGAGTCAGGCCTAAATGGCTTAACTTTTCTTCTGCGTTTTATAAAGTCCTGGTGACGCGAGGTTACATTGCCTGTGCATATTTTGTACAATCCATAAATTGGAATTCCTGGCCGGCTTCTCGCGTATACCGATGGTACATCAGTCCGCACCAGTCCGCATACCGGTGGTTGGGGAAAACCCCTGACTTATAACTTACTGTAAGTGAAATGTTGACGTACTTTTACTTTGCTTGAGTATTTCAAATATTTGTATTCTTTCATCTCGAAGGCAAATATTAAGTACTATTAATCCACTACTATAATTTAGCTGCTAGTTACCCATGTTTTGATTATTAATACAAAACATGCACGCATGACGCACGCATGCACGCACACACACACACACACACGCACACACACACACACACACACACACACACACACACCAAATCAGGCTTTACTCTGAACACAGTATAAGACCGGCCTTTCTGTGCTTGAATAACCATACAAGTGCAACAAAACAGCACAAATAACACAGCACTGCACCCTGCGGAAAATAGACATTCCTACAGGAGAATTGGCTGGCAACAGTGTGACACCATATGTGCTCGCTCAGATAAAACGGAAAGGATGAGCTAGACCCCCTGTAGGTAAATACTCATCAGACCCTGAGCATTGGCCGCTGCGTTCCTTTCCTAGATTATTCCATCATTTTTTTTAGCTGGCAGCACCAGGCGCTGTCCTATACAGCTCTGCATTTTCCTCACAAGACTTTGTTGGTTGCTCGTGGGTGGGGGAACCAGGCTTGGGGAAAAAAACAAAACAACAAAAGCCTCTCCTGTGTACGTCCCTGGAAGCAGCACCATGTCTGATTGTTTAGGTGTGTTATTGTCACAACACCCTAACCCTAATCCTTTAGTTCCTAATTTATAGCAGCCGTCTTGCCAAAGCTATGATTGCTCTCCTATTTTCCGCGTGATTTGTTTGTTTAGTTGTGATTAAAAAAAAATACATATATAAAATAATCTTTCCTATAGCAGCACATTCACTTTTGTCTGTGATGGAGATGTGCCTCTCCATCTCTTGGCTATAAGGGCCGATTCATACTCCTATTTTACCGCTGTTTCGGCGCTGTAGTAGTGCCGAAATGATTTCGGCTCGTCAGGAATTTTCAGTATCACCGAAGAGATGACTTTAGGACGGTATACCCCCCCCCCCCCGAACCTCAAATGACATCACATTGTAGGCTCTACAGCGCCAAACCGACTTTTATTCGGCTCTAAAATAGGAGTATGAATCGGCCCTAAAGGGTGCATCCCCATATAGTGCCTCTCTCCAAAGCATTGAACCTTCATTATATTCCATAGATTGCTCCATCGAGTCGTTTGTTGTATAAATTCATGTTTTTTTTAAATTCTTTTCAGACATTTAATAACTTACAGCCTCAATAGTTACTAAACTTGACCAGCATTGGCTCTGTATACTCGGTTTGCTCTTTTCCCCCTCTAAACATCTTTGCCAAAAATAGCAGATGTACAATCAATAGCAGATCTCGCCTCGCAGCACAAGGAATCGCTTGAGCTCGTAGATCGGCATCGGCTATTCTTTTGGCTAGCGTTTCCCTCGCTCCCCTCGGAATCCAAATCACAAAGATTCGGAGGAACCCGTGTAGTAACTCTCAGGACACCCTAGGGGTCCCAGACCCCTCCCCCCTGTTGAATGCCTGATTAACCTGTATGAACTCCCAACATGCATGCCGCCCGGCCTCAACATGGAATGAGTTTGTCACGCCCCGATGAAGATATGAGATCGTCAATTCATTCGCAAACTTTGCTTTTGTGTGCACTCGGTGCCGTGATATGCAGCTTGGAGATCTGCTATTTTTCAATAGCTAAAGTATAACATAATGCTTAAAATACCAAAAGGACCGGTTCCCTGCCCAGAATGGATTAATCTTGGAATCTTATGGCTTTCAGTATACCCTATCCACACTTTTCCTGGGCTGTGTGTGCTCCAGTTCCTGTTGATTTAATTGGATATCATTGGTCATCTGACCAGTTTCATTGGCTTTCATTGGATCAAATCGACAGGAACTGGAGCACACACAAGCCCAGGAAAAGTGTGGATACATTTCAAAGACAAATATTGTACTTCGCAGGATCAACACAGCCCAGAAGCGCTACTATGAACGCCATCTGCTCCTCTCTCTCTGGCAGACACCGCCCTGGTTATGGCCAAGGGACACCATTACTGAAGTGACTGACTACATTTCCAGAGAACCCTTCCTGGTCATTTTGTTGTCGTGTCAATGTGTAATTTCACGTTAAGGCAGAGAGCGCCAGGGCACACAAGCATTTCATTGTATCGTAATAATATGCAGCAGTGAAGTCGGGGTAGATATTGTTATATGACCATATCATTCTGTGACTGATATTGTCCTCTGGGCTGTGCACAAAAACACTCCACTGTGTGACATAGTGTTGCCTCTGTGTCACTGACCCGATAACTCAAAAACACTATTCTTTATTCTCATGGTCCAGGACAAGGACGGATCTAAACAACACTATACACTCAGTCACCTTCCTGCCTGGATCGGTTCAATAATACACAATGAAACATGAACCGATGTATGGACTCAAACAACAGCCAATGAAAACATCATATTGTCACGGTGAGACATGTGAATGTGATGGGCCAAATGCAGAACCAAGAGCAGGCAGATAAAGTAGAATGATGATTTATTCACAACTAGACAGGACATACAAGGGCAGGACACTGTGACAACAAACTACAATTTGACAAGGGAACACTGACTGAACACTGGGAGGTATACATAGACACAAAGACTAACTGGACACAGGTGCAACATAACTACAATCAACACATGATTGGCTGACACTAAACTAGGTTACAGGACACAGGTGAATTACAATGCAGACTGGTGAGACAAGGCAGGTAGTCTGTTGGTTTGTATCATTTAGGCCTATGTTGTTCTGTAAAAGTGGTGGTATTAGGGGCTTGTTTGTTTGTGTGTGGCTCGACGGAGCGGGCGGTAGAGTTTCTGCTATCTGCGCCGCGCGCTGGTTGTGGTGGGTGGGCCGGTCTGGGCCAAATTCACGTGAAAATGACCGGGCCGAATTTTTTTCCCAGTCCAGCCCTGTTTTCATGTTTTATTTATTTCACACATACTGTAGGTCAGTGCAGAGTAGCCTCGGAAACCCGAGGTGACGTTTTTATTTCCAGGGAGAAAAAAAAAAAGTCTGGAGCCGAGTCAACTTCAATTCGACATACAGTAGCGCAAACGTCGATCACTCATCTCTGCTGATGTCTGTACCTTTGTTAAATTGACGCCCACACGCACACACGTACACACACTCCTCTCTGCTCTCTCTCTCTCTGTCGCTCTAATGAATTAGTCTCATGTCGCGCAGCTGCGTCTAGATAGCTATATGCCACATAAAGCATAGCTGGACCCCAGGCTAGTGCAGAGAGACAGCAGAGAAAGTCAACGCAGCATATATGCAACTTTTTTTTTTTAATGAATGCAATTTGCCCAATGTGTATGTGTATACAGTATGTTAATACAATATAACTTATACAATTGGGGTGGTTGTATTTTAGTCTCCCTGCTCTTCTATTGAGACATTTAGATGGTGTCAAAGGTCATGTCTCACTTAGACAGAGGATCTAACACGATCCGGCTCTATATAAGCTCAATGTGGTAACAATGTCAGGTAACTATTGCACAGGAAACCGGTTTCAAATCCGGGAGGAAAGTTACGTAGTGGTGCTTTAAAGCTATTAAAGCTATAATGCTCTCTCTCTCTCTCTCAAAACAGACTGACCTTATGCTGCTTCTTTCACTGCATGAGGAGCCCAAGCTGCTTCTTTTCACCTGACAAGAGGGAGATTCCCCGGGTTTGGACGTAACATATGTGCTTGGAAGGAACACATCATTCCGAACCAGTTCCTTTTTCCCCTCCATCAGGGCATCCCGTCAGGCCAGGGGGAGGCAGTTCAAAGCTATTCTAGTAGGCCTATAGTTGCTAGAGAGCGTTGATATACGCTGAAGAAAGGCAGCTGGCATCTGCCGAAACGTCGGTTCCCACTCTGCAATAAATAATCGGCACTTTGGCCCATCAGTGTGTGCGGCCACTCTTTCTGTCTTTTTAAGACTTAACCCATTCTGAACGGGAACCCATTTTGGTGTTATAGCATCATGTTATGCTTTAGCTATTGAAAAAATAGCAGATCTACAAGCTCTAGCTTGTAGGTCTGCTATTTTTGAAAAATCGAAGAACGAATTTTTTGGAATCTGATCTCAGGTCAGAATGGGTTCATCAGACCCAGTGTGTGTCCAGTGGAAACCTCGTATGAATCTGATCTCAGGTCAGAATGGGTTAAATCTCTTTAGATGTTTCTGCCGTGAGCTGGCAACCAACTACTAAGAGCTGTGCTGTGCTGTTTAGCATCTCTCCCGCACAGAGAGTGTTCAATAACCCGTCTCTCCGGTTCTTGTTAGTAAACAGATCATACACTTTTCAGGTGGGGGAGACCAATTTCAAAGATGATGTATTATGTATGAGCTTCAACGTTATGTTGCGGTTCCAAATTGTGTGTGCTCATCACTTCCAATATCCTGCCCTATATCCTCCTCCTCTATCCTGTTTGGATAAAGATCAGTGCTATATGCAACGACTAAACATTTATTTTTCCGCTTACCGAAGAGCTGGAGAGACAGGGAGGGACATGGTTACTGGACAGACACTAGTAGTCTAGAGCAATGAAAATGACTAGAATAGAGCGCTATAGAGATCAGATTCTAAAATTATCTTCTAAATCCTGACAGTCTTCTGAAAAAAGCTATGTTTCCGTGTCGGTCGTTCTTCGATTTTTCAAAAATAGCCAGACCTACAAGCTCGTAGCGCGCCACTCGGTGGTGCGCTACGAGCTTGTAGATCTGCTATTTTTCAATAGCTAAAGCATGACATAATGCTAACACCAAACACTTATTTTGGACCACATTTAAGCAGTGGTGTAAAAAGTACTCAATTGTTTTACTTAAGTAAAAGTACCGATACTGCAATTTAGAACTACTTCGTTACAAGTAAAAGTACGGAATTGAAAATGTACTTGAGTAAAAGTACAAAAGTATCGGCATCAAAATGTACTTAAAGTACTACAAGTAAAAGTATTCATATTGCAGAATGTCCCATTTCACAAGTTCAAAATGTGTACAAAATCTATTGGAAATAGCCGATCTACCAGCTCACAATGCGTCGCAATGTGACGCATTGTGAGCTTGTAGATTGGCTATTTTCCAATGGCCAAATTCTTTTTTTCACACTTTTAGACCATATCCGTGGTCATCATGTTATATCATATGGGCATACCTAACAATGGATGCCAAAAGAATGGGCAAATTGTCATTTATGTGTGTTTTTATATCAAAAGTCCATAAAATGTTTTTTTAATTACTTCCTGAAAACGGAAGATAGAGATACACATCGATAAAAGCCAATAAAAATGAAGCTCACCAGTTTGATTCCTGATTCCTACTCCTTGATTAAAGAACTACAAGTCACAAGAAGACATTCCAGACAGTGTATTACTTGTTTTAAACGTAATCATCACGCTAAAATAATACATGTATAGGTTGTGTGTAGGTTAGAAATAATCCGCTGGCTTTTCCCCATGTCTTTTGTTTACCAACGAAATCCATGTGCGAGGAAGTCATAGACTTTGAGACCCCATAGCCTGGATGGATGCAACGCGCTTTGACTGGTTCAGAAACTTCAGAGCTTCAACGTTTCAGGCTGAAACTTGTCCACCCTACACCTTTAAGTAAAAGTACTTAGTTACTTTCCACGTCCTGCATTTAAGCCACCCTATACAAATAAACACAGGCAAGGCTAAAGCCCTCCACTCAGCTCTGTTGAGGGCAGACTGCAGGTGCTGCAGTGATAAATGAGTCAAATGTTTAAATCTGACTCTGAGATCTTCAGCGGCAGAGCTCATCATCAACATCCTCAGCTAAAAAAAAAAAAAAAAGAGATCGAAAGTCCGCCCGGTAACCCGAAATTGCAGCCGCCGCAACTCTCGTCCCGATAGGACGAGATTATGATCGCTTCTCGGCAGGTCTTAAAGGGCCACACTCTATATCGACATATTTAATTATAATGAGCTGTTGAACATACATGTATTCTAGTGATCTTTTTTTCCATCCAAAGTAAGTATAAGTAAGTCGTTTTTAATGATCATGAAGCAGAATGGCATGTGACTGTATTTGGCTCAAACACACACACTGCTCAAACTGTAGAATGGATAATATACATTCATGATATCCACAGAAAAATAGCAATTCAGACAAAACTGACAGTTTAGCCACATTCAAACACAAATGATAACGGAGGGTTACACTGTAACCCAGGTTCTCTGAGTGGAGAGACTGGCTCTCCACTACATATTGTTCAATATGTACGGGAACTGACCCCACAGGGCAGTGTTCATGGATATCTCTTTAAGACACATCATCTATGGTGGCCCTGCCCAGATGCCAATCAGCGGGCTATTTAAGCCCCATCTGTGCAGTGCCACTTCGATTAATTCTTGATTGACACGAATTTCGGAGCGGCTCTTTTGTGGAGAGCCAGTCTCTCCACTCAGAGAACCTGGGTTACAGTGTAACCCTCCGTTCTCTATCGTGTTCGAGACTGGCTCTCCACTACATATTGTTCAATATGTACGGGAACTCTCTAAGACACACCGCGAGGAAATAAGCAGACCAGCTGCCCCCGCGGCAGCCCGAGGCAGTTTAACCTGAATTCCAT
Organism: Protomyctophum bolini; assembly: GCF_963924005.1. NCBI lineage: Eukaryota > Metazoa > Chordata > Actinopteri > Myctophiformes > Myctophidae > Protomyctophum > Protomyctophum bolini. Next base: position 52,900,497 of record NC_137862.1, on the reverse strand, counting down.
CCGAGCCTATAAGTGGTGAGCGCCATGAGTCACAGGCGCTTGCCAAAATGCTCCAAAACTTCAGTATTCATACCAAGTAAGTAATACTCGTGGCCTAGGCGCAAGACGCCACCTAGGCTCAGCTGGCCCAGCACGATGCTAGGCCAGTGACCACCGGGGTGAAGGGCTTCTCAGGCCAGCCCGTCAGATGCCCGGCCGACCTGACCGGTCAAGGTGCTGGTGACCCTACCGCTGAGTAGCACGCAGGAGCGACTCCCACAGGGGGAGCGGATGCCACCACGTTCCATCGGTAGGACAGGGTGAATGTAGACAGAGTCGCCCATGTCACTGCTGTGTAGATCTCCGTCAGAGATACACCATTCTACAGCAACCAGGGGGCACTCCTGCCTGCTTGTCCCTGTTGGATCACCCCTGTGATCCGGTGGGACAGTCCAGCCTTCGACCATGGTCTACCCGAGCACTCTCTGATCAGGCCGTATGGTATAGAGTGCAGGGATTGGTGCCAGCACCACCTAACCATTGCCATGTAGGAAGTGGCAGCCTCCTTCATGCACTGATAGGGACATTCTTGTGGCTGACACTGCTAACAACAAGAATGCTGTCCTGCGAGAAGCCACCCAAGTGTCCACGCTTAATTGGCTCATGCCGCAAGGCAGACAGTACCACCTCCCGTGGGGGGGCTGCCGACCTAATGTGCGAGCACTCGATGCACCGTGGTCTCCCTCAGCCCTAAGGGGCGGAGGCACCAGCTGGCTCACTGCCAAGAGATGCCAGCCAGCAAACTAGTGCTGTGGGATCCAACAAACGGGCACCGGTCACGAGGACGTCCCACGCCAACATCCGTGGATGTACTCAAGAACGACGCAGGAGCGCAAAGTACCAACAAACTGGCCAGATGGAGAACCAGGATCACCGGAAACGACAATGGAGGGCTCGTCTGAGGACGACCTCGAGAGAGATACAACCCATGACATGGTGGAACCTACTCAGGGGTCCACCTGAATTGACCGCCACTGTCTCGAGAGACAGCATGTGGGGGCTGGGTACCCTGAACTGTCAGGACTGAGGAGTGGGCTCGGTGTGCTGAGCACCTCTAGCCATACCCCGCCGGTTGGCCCTGGAATTGTTTGTTTACGCTCTCTGCCGTGTGGTCTGGCCGGACCGCGGCGGCAACGATCAGCGACCGTAGATGGCCTCAGAGTACGCCGACTAGGTCAGCTCCTCTGGGTTCTACCCCGCTACCCGCCGCAACGGTTTACAGCCGCGATGATCAACCAGGAGGTTCACCGACGAGGTCGGCTTCGCTCGGGGTCTCACAGCGCTTCTGCAGCCAGGGAACCCAGGCTCCACCAACGAGGTCGGCTTCGCACTTGGGACCCTTTGGCCGCACCGAGCGCCGTCTCAAGGTTTCCCCCGACGAGCAGGATTCACCAGGAAGCGGACGCACGGACCGAACGCCGTCTCAAGGTTTCCCCCGACGAGCAGGTTTCACCAGGGAGCGGACGCACGGACAAGACTGAGGCTTCCTCCGCGAGGCAGATTCGGCACTCAGTCTTGTTGCTGTTGTTGTTGGCTAGCTGCGCCTAGATAGCCATGACTTCGTGACTTCTCTGGATGAGAAGAGCTTTCTCTGTGGTTTCAGACCGGTAACCGGATTCTACCCCGCAGAGTCACACCTAGGTGCATAAGCGGCTCGCCGTGACACACTGTACACTGTATCGTGTGCTCTGCCCGACAGCCACAGCACGCTCTGCTGTGTCACTGAGCCCGGCTCCACCGTGAAACTACACCACGGACGCATGAGCTGACCTCGTCAGCAATACGCCCTATAGTGTGATAATGGCTGAGATTCAGGCATACTTCCTGGCAGACCCAGCATGTCATGTCTATGTTACCAAACGTCGGACAGACACAGCATGTCCTGTCTGTGACAGAACTACACCACTGTCGCGTGAGCTGACGCCCCACCAGAAATACGACAGTATAGTGCGCTATGATGACTGCCCAACATAAAGGGAAACATTCGACTGACCCCGCACGTTCTGTTTGTGTCACTGAACCCAGATCCACAATACCGAACTACATCACCGGCGTGTAAGCTGGCGCAACACTCACCATACATGTATTCATGTACTTTTTGTATGTCTATTTCATATGGACCCCAGGAAGATTAGCTGTCGCTTCGGCATCAGCTAATGGGGATCCATTCAATAAACAATAAACCATACCCTGTATAGTGTGCTCTAATGGCCGTCTGACCCCAAGGAATCGTGTTAGTCTCACCTACAAACGAGACCACAGCTAACCCGAGAGGGTGAGTCAACGCTCGCTCCCTAAACTGCACACTGTAGTGCATTAATAGGCTGCTGACACTCGTAAGTAGTCTCACCGAAAACTTTCACTAAATCCTTCTTTACAGACCTGTCCATACCAGGCAGGGCAGGAAAAAGGTAGAGCTATCGCCTGAGCTTAGCTCACCCAGCTCTGCCAACCTGGGACAAGGTTCAAGGTAGTCTCTATTTGTCTCCCTTGAGAAAAAATTGTCTTGGAGACAGAGTCACAGCTGTATACAAATAGCATCCACGTTCACATAACAATGACATTTTTATGGACATTTTAGTCTGTCAGTGGAAACGACTGGTCTTTTGCCTCTAAAAACAGGCCCCCATGGCCCCTCCAGCTTCAGCTGGAAGGATGAGACCATTCGTACCGGGGGCGGGGTCCTCATACCCGGGCCCCCGCAGGACACACCCTGGTCATGGCCATCCTCTGTGGGCATGTGAGCTCCACATGCAGCCTGAGAGACCCCTGCTATTTCCATCTCCTCTTGTCTCTATATAGATATATTCATATGTATACCTATATATTATTTATTATATGTGTACCTATATATACATATATGTATACATCTTGTATTGTACCCCATATTTTAACTGTTCGGACTGTGCTCAACAGGGAGTGGGCCCATAGTAATTGCTTGAACGTGAGGGGTCATAATCTACCCTTTGCAGAATATCACAATGCTGCATAAACGAATCAAGGCAACATGGTACCCTAAGACATCCCCATGACACGGATTCTCTGTGTGCTCTCTCTTTGTTAGGACAGAGTCCATACCAAATCAATGTCCACAATTTGTTTTGTGTCACCAGCAGAGTTATGGACCTCTGGAAGAGGTTGTACATAAACTGCTCAGCCGCTCTGAGGCGCTCTAGCCCAAAACAATCTGACATTAAGCACACTGGAGGCTTCCAAACCTTTGTATATATCATTCCAGTCGGCCTACAAGTCCACATGCATATAGTGTGTTGTTGTAGCCTTTATCATACTTATAAGCATATAAGTATATATTAACCAGAACCAATTGTGACAGAGTAAGCGATTTAATTGCAGCGCCTAACACGGTGGGTCATCGGGAGTTTTTGTCTCCTGATCTTTGAGCCACACCGCCCTCTTGTGACCCATAAGGCACAGTGCAGTCTGGGCAGCCGTCCCTGACGGGCATACCTCCATACACTATGACGCTCATGTCAACCTGTCAATGAGGAAGTTGGAACACGCTGGAATTGTTTGTTTACACTCTCTGCCGTGTGGTCTGGTCCGGACCGCGGCGGCAACGATCAGCGAACGTAGATGGCCTCAGAGTACGCCGACTGGGTCAGCTCCTCTAGGTTCTACCCCGCCAATCGCCGCCGCGGTGTACAGCTGCGATGATAGACCCGGAGGTCTCACCGCTTCTGCAGCCAGGGAACCAGGGCTCCGCCAACGTGGTCGGCTTCGCACTTGGCTTTGGCCACACCGAACGCCGTCTCCTAGTTTCCCCCAACGTGGTCGGGTTTCACTAGGGAACGGACGCACGGACCGAACGCCGTCTCAAGGTTTCCCCCAACGTGGTCGGGTTTCACCAGGGAACGGACGCACGGACAAGCTGAGGCTTCCTCCACTGTCTAGCGGATTAGGCCTGCAGCTTGTTGCTGTTGTTGTTTTTTTGTGGAGCTACGCGGCGCCCCGAGAGGAGTCGTCGAGACGACCAGCTCTCTTCTTACCTAGGTAAGTGGACTGTGTGCCACGCAGCTTCATGTTCTAAATATATATATTTATATATTATATTTAAATAGTGTCAAACTGCTGAGATACACGAAACGTCTGCTCTCGTGGAAATCAAAAAATCGAAGTGGCACTGCACAGATGGGGCTTAAATAGCCCGCTGATTGGCATCTGGGCAGGGCCACCATAGATGATGTGTCTTAAAGAGATATCCATGAACACTGCCCTGTGGGGTCAGTTCCCGTACATATTGAACAATATGTAGTGGAGAGCCAGTCTCGAACACGATAGAGAACAATACTGTTATGGCATTGAATACTATACGACCCAGACGTCTGACCCAGACCACTGTCCAGTGGACCTCAAAGCACTACTACCTCAAGCTCACACCTCAGGTCGAATCACCTGGAGAGTAATACCAAGCCACGCCCTGGAAACCCCCCCAAGTCAAACACCAAATGCCTTGACAGGAGCTTTCTCTACTCTGCTATAAGGACATGGAACAGCCTTCCCCCTGTGGTTATTGGAGACAATTACATCTAGCAGCGTTCACGCCTTCAAGAAGAGGCTGAACAAACACCTCCTCAGTATGTGACTGTAATAATCCCACAAAGCTCAAGGACTGTCATTCATCCAATCATTCAGTTTAGACATATTGTACGCCTGACTGAGTAGCTGCAGGTCATTGATGGGCTCTTTGAATGTATTTTCTCATAGCCTGTATCTGCTTAAGCTTAATTAAAAAAAAAAGTTGTACAGTAAGTGAACCGTATCAGGCTAATGGGGAGGCTAAAAGTGCCAACTTTAAAATTGGCTTAGCAGTTCAAAGACCAGAATGTTCTTATTGTAGTTTTTGCCCTCAAGTTAAATTACTGTCAGATTCTGGATGTTGACATTTGATGTATTCATCGGTGGGGTGGGGGAACGCATGACGTAGGGGTAATGTTAACCCATTTTGGATTGGAAAAAAGGCTTCTAAAAAAAAAAACAGAAAAATGTTTCTATGTCAGTGGTGCTCAAACCTTTTCATGTCAAGGACCCCCAGAATTATCTCTATTGGGCCACGGACCCCCCCATCTCAAAATATGTAGTTTCAGGGACCTCCCCCAGAAGCCAATACGTTTTAGTTAAAAATGTTCGCTCTGAAATATATAATGTTCGCTCTGAAATATATTATGCAAAGATTTGCACCAAATTTTCATGACTTTTCAAAAATAGCAGACCTACAAGCTCGTAGCGCGCCACCGAGCTTGTAGATCTGCTATTTTTCAATAGCTAAATTATAACATAATGTTTAAAACACCAAAAGTGTTAAAGGCGCAGATCGCCACACAAGATATTGTTGAACATTTTCCAAAGCTTAATTAACATGATTTGGAAACCGTAGAGTATAACTGCAAGGTTACTGTTGTTGTTTGTCAAAGTTATGTTATTGCTATTTAACGTATTTGAAATATTATGGATTCATTTTAAAAGTGTAGCTGAAAACAGACCCTGGAGAAAAGAGTGATTTATGAGGGAAGTTCACGGGACGCTGACTTATTAAACTCACGGCTTTATTTAGCTAACATTTGCTCAGTTGTTTCATGACCTTGGGCGTAAAATGAAAAACAAACACACACCCACAACGCCGACCTCTAAAACAATTAATGGCAAAATGGCCTGTGTGTTTATGTACAATATCATGGTCGAAGCCGTGACTCGTCACATAATGACAGACTTCCAGCTGTGATACATGATGACATACATTAAGATCAGAATGTGTTTATCTTAAGTCGCCCCGGATAAAGAGTCTGCTAAATGCCTAAATTGTAAATTCGAACATATACTTCATGGGGGCATTACGTAGTGGGGGGGTAATCAGCACTCATCAGAACCATCTGAGCAGCCATCAGTTTGTTGAGCTTCGGCTTCAGCCCTTAAAGGACCACTTCACCACTTTTCAACCTATCTTCAGAATAATCATGAAAAAAAAGCCACGATTGTCTTCTACTCAGTCAGTGTCTCATTGGAGTGCTGTGGGCAGTTTAGAAACCGTCTTCCAGTGACATCATTTGGCAGATTTATTTTTTTAAACAAGATTTTTTTACAAAAATGTTTAGATTTTCATTATCGTGAGAACGATGGCTTCCATTTTTGCATTGCAACTCTTCAGGACTAGAAAGCCTGCAGTTTCTATTAGCTTGTATTCCCCCTCGATGATGTCACTGGAAGACGGTTTCCCACAGTCGTCATATGAGACACAGACCGAGTAGAAAAACAATGCGCCATTTCTTCATGATTATTAGTGAGGACCTATTATATGAAGATAGGTTGAAAAGTGGTGAAGTGGTCCTTTAACACAAACCTATATTATATGTACTGATGTGAGAAATGACAGAGACAAATAAACTAACTAAGTTTGACCTGTTGTTTTGGAATTCATAACCAAAATTCAGACATAGTCTTGCTGCTGTTAATCTTGTTTGATGTGGTGTGAGAGACTTTGCCATTTTCTCTCACCTATCGAGCATGCAGTTCATCACAGTCACGCACGCGCACATGCACGCGCACTGCACGCACGCACACAAACAGCAAAACTGTGTTTAAAAGCTAAGCGGCGCACATAAAATACACAGACGTAGAGATTCGGCAGAGCGGCATGATCATTGTGAATCCATTTAGATTAGAGGTAATGCTTTATGATTTAGTCAGCTCTTCCATTTAAGTAATGGATTCCTCTCTGCACCACACAATACGTAGCAGGCACGGTATCCAGAATGTGTTGTAGTTACAGGCCCAGGTTGGTTAAGTGTCACTTTAATGGAAGTTGTGTAACACACAGTACACAACCTTTCACACACACTTAAGAGAATGGACATTCAATTCATAGATATGGGAACACAGCAATATGCTGCAGAGATCCTATTAAACAAGCTGTAATGAGAACCCTTTTCAACTATAGGAGAGGCTGCCAGGGCGAGCATGCCTATCTGCCGGGAACTACCCATAGATCCGAAGTCCCGTTAGTCCGAACATGCACTGCTCCCGTGCTTGTGGTTAGGTTTAGGTTTGCTCCCGTGCTTGCGGTTATAGGTTTAGGTTAGGGTTAGAGATAGGGATAGTCATTTCGGAACAATGAACCTTCTGCCGCGTTCACTTCCAGGGTTATAAAGTATCACCCATATAGTTTACACTGAAAGTTTACATTTAATAACGATATATAGGCCTGGTAAATGAGAAGAAAGAGGTTGCGCATCGGCAATGGCTTTCAGTGGAGTGCCAAACCCAAATCAAGTATACATCAAAAAATAGGAATTAAAAAAAAAAGAAAAATCCAAAAACGTAGCACATCCAAAAATGTAATAACCGGGGGACAAGGTACTCACATTTCCATTTATTTTTATTGGCACACACCAACAAGGAACGCTTCATGCTCTGATGAAGGGCTGCATAGCCGAAACGCGTTAACGTTCCTTTTTGGTGTGTGCCAATAAATGTGAGTATACCTTGTCCCCCGCTTGTTTAATTTTTTGGATTTTTTTTAAATTCCTATTTTTTGAGATATGGGCCTGGTGTGGATGATTTTCTAAACTCTCGAGTGCCAGGTATGAATTATTTAATCCATCATCCGCCAGTGCCAGTCCCACATATATGCCCACATATATATATAATATAGGCATATGGAGGGAGATCTAGTATAGATCTCTCTATAGCCTTTAAATGTATTTCAAAGCAATGGGGTGATTTTGCAGTGTGTAGGCTACTCTTTCTTTAACCCATTTTAGGCGGGCACCCCTTTTGGTGTTAGCATTACGTTATGCTTTAGCTATTTAAAAATAGCAGATCTACAAGCTCATAGCGCGCCACCGAGTGGCGCGCTACGAGCTTGTAGGTCTGCTATTTTTCTAAACTGTCAGGATTTAAGACATTTTTTTAATCTGATCTCAGGTCAAAATGCGTTAAAGAACCACCATTCTTCTGTGCGTTAGAATCTGATCTCAGGTCAGAATGGGTTAAACGTCTTTCAAAGCAACGCGGTGAGTCTGTGGCGTGTACTATTCCTTTTAAATGTCTTCTCAAGGCAACGGGGAGATTTGTGGTGAACTTGCCCTTTTAAGTACGCGTCTTCTCCACTTCAAGGACGGACGGACAGACAGACAGACAGACAGGCTTGTGATTATACTGTGTCAGTATAAAAATGCCCCACAGCAGGAGGCACCGAGGACCCCCTCCTCCCCCGTCTGCACGCTGGCTGATAAGTGTGTGAGATTGACAAGGTCACGCCAAAGCAGAGACATTTTTGGAACTCCCGCCGGTGACCAATGACCACTGGGTGTCTCTGTGAAAAGCTGTCAAGCGTCGAGCTGTTGCACTGGTCCATGTTGTCCCTGTATGTATATAGCCTGGCATGGTGCCGACTATAATTCTGCCAGATATTATTAGTCTGGAATCTCTGTGTTTGGAACCTGCTTTTTCCAAGGAGCGGATATACATTTTAAAAAAGCCTGCATAATAATGGTGGCCGACAACTTTGGGGGTCAAAAAAGTCCAATAAATGTTATTTTTTATATTGTTTTTAATGATGACGATAACTGTGGGGGGAGGGATGGGGTGAGGGAGAAAATGAAAAAAAAAAATATGGTATGTTCAAACTGTACAAAATTGTTGAAACCTACTACCAATAAACATATATTTAAAAAAAAAAACAATAATAATAATAAAGAAAAAAGAAAAGAAAAGTCCAATAAAAACCGAGCGGGGCCAGACTATGTGAAGGCTTTTTTTTTTTTTTTTTTTGCACTGGCATATTCGACTGGTTTCCGGACGAATCCAAATGGATTGAAGTGACCACGTACTGCACATGAACACAAGGCTCTGAACATGTTCGCCAGCGCAGACTATACGTATGTATGCACCACCTGGAAATGCTTGTGTGTCTTATTTTGTTTACTTGCAATGCATTTATTTGCAATTCGAAGTTGCGTAATTGGTTTGTTGTTGTTGTTGTTGTTGTTGTTGTTGTTAGCATGACTTAGCATGCCTTTTTGTAAACCACATGGTATCGTTTGATTCCTATAGAAAAGAATACCAGCACTCACGTGGTCTCTAAGGGCCGATTCATATACTCCTATTTTACCGCTGTTTCGGCGCTGTAGTGCGCAAATGATTTCGGCTCGTCAGAAATTTTCAGCAGCACCGAAGAGCCGACTTTAGGATGGTACCCGCCCCGCCCCCCGAACCTCAAATGACGTCACATTGTAGGCTCTACAGCGCCGAACCGACTTTTATTCGGCTCTAAAATAGGAGTATGAATCGGCTAAAGCTTTATTTTGTTTCTCCCCCCCGGCAGCAAACAACAGTATAAGGATGTTTCGGTCCAAGAGCCGAATTCTTCAGCGTAAATTATGATTTACATGATTTACGCTGAAGAAGGCTCTCGGGCAATGTGGTTTATTCAATAATATTTAATATATTAGCATTATTTATCATAATACAGGGAATGTCCTGACATTTTGTTTTGTCTTAATTGCCTGTTGTTCTATTATTGACTGTCTTCTGCACTGTATTTTACTGTATTGTATTGTATTGTATTGTATTGTATTGTACTATATTCTGCCTTGTGAAGCACTTTGGTACAACAAGAGTTGTTTTTAAATGTGCTACATACATACATTTGATTTGATTTGATTTGATAATAACCTTGCCCCAAGGAAACCGCTACGAACACGCTGCCTGATGGTCACACACTGTACACAGTGCATACTGCAGCCCCGGACAGAAGTAATGTCTACATAACAATATACTGTACCGTGATGGTCACAGCCACAGGAGTGATATATTAACTTCCCCATGCGGCCTGTTTGAATTCACACTAACAAGCACAAATAATGCCCTCAATAAAATGAAGCCATGCAAACACATGCGGAGCAAATTAATCACCATCCCTGCAGGCAGGCAAACAGACTGAGCTTTGTAGTGCACATGAGCACTATATCCACGCGTGCATGAGCGCGTGCACGCGCGTCCACACACCCACGCACACATGCGTACCTGTGTGTGCGTGCGTGCGTGCGTGTCCTCACCAAAAACTGGAGAGTCACCAACTTGTCACCTAGAGGCCCTCTGTGGTGTGACTAATTATGGCGCGTGGGCAAGGCAAAAATCCAGCTGGCTTTAACTGTTGTTAAAGTGAAGGTGAAGCTACAAGGCTGGATATAGTGAAGTATGTGACGCTCAAACGTCACATGGTCGTCACGTACGTCACAGGGAAAGCAAATGAATTAACTCAATTTATAGGGTTCTGTTAAATGTAAAACTGGGATTTGGCATGTGGATATGTGGAAAGCTATACCACAGATGCAAAGGCTCTCACATTTTTCCTAGAACTAGGGGTGTATACCTTCCCAAAAATCAGTTGATACCTTATCCCTAAACTTATTTGCCATTTTCTTACTATTTTAAAACATTTTAAAATGTTACGATCTCCAGCCGGGTCATACCAAAGACTGTAAGAATGGGACCCAACGCCTCCCTGCTTGGCACTCAGCATCAATGAGTAGGATTTGGGGCAGGGGTATTCAATTAGATTAGGCCGGGGGCCACAACTGTAGAATGATTGTGTGTGGGGGGCCGCACAGTGTGCGCGCGAAGCGCGGAAATTTGTGGGTTCTCAAAATGCTTTTTGTGCTCAAACACGAAGATTTATGTATATTTCCGCACAGTAATGAGCAGGGTAATATGTCTATACAGGTATATGCCACCTTAGAATAGATGTAGGCCTAGACCTATTTGACAGTGCATAAACAGCATTGCTTTGACATTAACGACCATCAGCTGGACGGACACACACACACACAAACATTACATAGAGCAGTGATTCCAAAGTGGGGTTCGGGGACCCCCACGGTCCTTGAGGCAGTTCCAGGGGGTCCCCAGGGAAATGGTTTGGAATCAAAAGGACCCTTATGGGTTTGTAACTCTGAGAGTGTACAAATGGAACCAAATGGACCCTAACAGGGTTTATTATTGTGAGAATGATGGCTTCCATTTTCGCAACTTTTCAGGACTAGAAAGCCTGCAGTTTCTATTAGCTTGGATTCTCCATTGATGTCACTGTGGGTTTCTGAACTGCCCACAGCCCTCCTATGTGACACAGACCGAGTAGAAAAAAAACGTGTCATTTTATCATGATTATTAGTGAGGACCTATTATGAAGATAGGTTGAAAAGTGGTCCTTTAATGATTACCGTCATTATGGTAATCTCACAATTAATATCACACACACCATACCTGTAACTTTTATTAGCCCTATTATTATTCTCAAAAAAAAAATTGAATATCCCTGATTTGGGGGGTCAGTCCCTGCTTGGCACTCAGCATCAATGAGTAGGATTTGGGGGGTCAGTCCCTGCTTGGCACTCAGCATCAATGAGTAGGATTTGGGGGGTCAGTCCCTGCTTGGCACTCAGCATCAATGAGTAGGATTTGGGGGGTCAGTCCCTGCTTGGCACTCAGCATCAATGAGTAGGATTTGGGGGGTCAGTCCCTGCTTGGCACTCAGCATCAATGAGTAGGATTTGGGGGGTCAGTCCCTGCTTGGCACTCAGCATCAATGAGTAGGATTTGGGGGGTCAGTCCCTGCTTGGCACTCAGCATCAATGAGTAGGATTTGGGGGGTCAGTCCCTGCTTGGCACTCAGCATCAATGAGTAGGATTTGGGGGGTCAGTCCCTGCTTGGCACTCAGCATCAATGAGTAGGATTTGGGGGGTCAGTCCCTGCTTGGCACTCAGCATCAATGAGTAGGATTTGGGGGGTCAGTCCCTGCTTGGCACTCAGCATCAATGAGTAGGATTTGGGGGGTCAGTCCCTGCTTGGCACTCAGCATCAATGAGTAGGATTTGGGGGGTCAGTCCCTGCTTGGCACTCAGCATCAATGAGTAGGATTTGGGGGGTCAGTCCCTGCTTGGCACTCAGCATCAATGAGTAGGATTTGGGGGGTCAGTCCCTGCTTGGCACTCAGCATCAATGAGTAGGATTTGGGGGGTCAGTCCCTGCTTGGCACTCAGCATCAATGAGTAGGATTTGGGGGGTCAGTCCCTGCTTGGCACTCAGCATCAATGAGTAGGATTTGGGGGGTCAGTCCCTGCTTGGCACTCAGCATCAATGAGTAGGATTTGGGGGGTCAGTCCCTGCTTGGCACTCAGCATCAATGAGTAGGATTTGGGGGGTCAGTCCCTGCTTGGCACTCAGCATCAATGAGTAGGATTTGGGGGGTCAGTCCCTGCTTGGCACTCAGCATCAATGAGTAGGATTTGGGGGGGTCAGTCCCTGCTTGGCACTCAGCATCAATGAGTAGGATTTGGGGGGTCAGTCCCTGCTTGGCACTCAGCATCAATGAGTAGGATTTGGGGGGTCAGTCCCTGCTTGGCACTCAGCATCAATGAGTAGGATTTGGGGGGTCAGTCCCTGCTTGGCACTCAGCATCAATGAGTAGGATTTGGGGGGGTCAGTCCCTGCTTGGCACTCAGCATCAATGAGTAGGATTTGGGGGGGTCAGTCCCTGCTTGGCACTCAGCATCAATGAGTAGGATTTGGGGGGTCAGTCCCTGCTTGGCACTCAGCATCAATGAGTAGGATTTGGGGGGTCAGTCCCTGCTTGGCACTCAGCATCAATGAGTAGGATTTGGGGGGTCAGTCCCTGCTTGGCACTCAGCATCAATGAGTAGGATTTGGGGGGTCAGTCCCTGCTTGGCACTCAGCATCAATGAGTAGGATTTGGGGGGTCAGTCCCTGCTTGGCACTCAGCATCAATGAGTAGGATTTGGGGGGTCAGTCCCTGCTTGGCACTCAGCATCAATGAGTAGGATTTGGGGGGTCAGTCCCTGCTTGGCACTCAGCATCAATGAGTAGGATTTGGGGGGGTCAGTCCCTGCTTGGCACTCAGCATTCAATGAGTAGGATTTGGGGGGGTCAGTCCCTGCTTGGCACTCAGCATCAATGAGTAGGATTTGGGGGGTCAGTCCCAGCTTGGCACTCAGCATCAATGAGTAGGATTTGGGGGGTCAGTCCCTGCTTGGCACTCAGCATTCAATGGGTTGGATTTGGGGGGTCAGTCCCTGCTTGGCACTCAGCATCAATGAGTAGGATTTGGGGGGTCAGTCCCTGCTTGGCACTCAGCATCAATGGGTTGGATTTGGGGGGCCAGTCCCTGCTTGGCACTCAGCATTCAATGGGTTGGATTTGGGAGGGTCAGTCCCTGCTTGGCACTCAGCATTCAATGGGTTGGATTTGGGGGGTCAGTCCCTGCTTGGCACTCAGCATTCAATGGGTTGGATTTGGGGGGTCAAATCAAACTAATCAAATGATTCCCGAGCGTGGCACCGCTCCAAGAGATGGGTCAAATGCGGAGAACAAATTTCACTGCGGGAGCGCGTGTGGCAAATCGTACGACTTTGACTTTTAATGAATCATTTGTGTAGTTTTTGTGTTTTTCGACACCGATTATTTTTGCTCTAAAAAGGGAAAACACAATATATTGCATTGTATATTCAAATAATTTTCACTATTATTAAGGTTATTTTTGCTGTCAGTTTGTATTGGGGGGTGGGGTTAGGGGGGGGCTGGGCGAGACATGGCCAAAAAGCATTCCCAGATTCCGTGTGCGGTTCTTCTAAAATCCAACCCTGGCTGCAGTGCATGCAGTGCTGCATGAAATGTCCAAAAATACCTTCCTTGATCCCCCTGGCTTGGTTTATTGTCATGCATTGATGGAAAAAGCTCTGCTATTCATAACCGTAATCCTATTAGACAGATTATATGATTAGAGCCACATTAAACTCAATCTATACATTGAGTATAAATGAAGCATTAGAATGCAGCTCTAATCTAAAGTCAATGAAGGACAGTGAGAACCCACAGGGAAACAGAATTTGTATAAACACGCCAGAACAGATCTGCATGGTAAATGAATACAATGACTGCATTTATATAGGCTATACAGCATGATTATCCAAAGTCCTTTACAATGTGCATTACATTCACCTATTCACACACACACACACACACACACACACACACACACACACACACACACACACACACACACACACACACACACACACACACACATAGAGGAGGAAATCGTGCAAGGCACCAAACTGCTCATCAGTTAGAAGACCAGGGTTCATAGTGTCTTGTTCAAGTACAATTTAGGCCCAGCTGACACAACAGACTATACGAAGCGTCAGACGCCTGGCGCAAACCCACTTCGTCGTTTTATATGGTTTATAATGGTTTATATGGTGTTAACATTGCTCTGTATAGACCCCCACTCCCCCAGGTGTGGTTAGAATATAGAAAACTATTTCTTCCCGGTGTATTTTTGGTTTTTCTATCCCGAAACCTGAAAGCCTTTGAGTCAAAAGGCCCCAATTGAAATACACCAACGTTAGTGACATCACAATATTGTGATGTCACTAACGTTGGTGTATTTCAACTGGGGTCAGGGGATGATATTATCGTTGGATGATATTATCATCCCCTGACCCCTGCCGCCTTTATCATACAACAACAGCAGTGCGGCTTCAGTTCAGGTGGATCACCATGACCCACCTGAAAACCAGGCATACTTAATTATTAATTAACTGCTGGGTGTGGCCACATGAAAACATAATTTTAACATTTTCTGTACACTTTTTTTGAAAAAAAATGGTCATGTTTTATGGGGGGGAGGGGGGGGGGATTACAGCACCCCATCTTTAAACACAACAATAACTGCAAGTGTCAACAACAAAGTTGCTCAGCAAGCTATAACGAGTCCTCCTGGCTGTCCACTAGCCGACACAGCGCCGACACAGACACAGACACAGACACAGACACAGACACAGAGACAGACACAGACACAGTCACAGACACAGACACAGACACAGACTCAGACACAGACACAGAGACAGCAACACGGCAGGCAGTAGAGAATGAACTAAATGCAATCCAGCAGGCAGCAAAATAACATGCTCACAAATATTACTATAGCCTGCACTGTCCATTACAGAGAGGCACAGCACGTCATCACGAATAACGCCACTTTAAGTGATCCAGCAGAAAATAAGTAACAAAGATTCATGGTCTACTTTTATCTGTGCAGAACTGTGAAGAATGATGTTTCAAAATGTTATGTCCCCTCCAACATAAATAACCATTGAACTGTGTGTAGGCACTTATTGTATTATAATGAGCCTTGTTCAATAATGCTTGTTTTTTTACTTTACTGCAGAGTTCCCATTTGACGTTTTCAGACGCCTTCTTTAATATAAATTGATTACGGTTTCACAACTGTGTCCTGTACGCGCTCGTTAACAGTCTGGTTTGCGGTGCGATGAAAAGAATAATCATGACACCCGTGTGAACTGAGTGGTGTATAACTCCGTGTGGGGGGGTCCCCCCTGGAACGTCCAGACCCACTGGAACGCGCCCCAGGGTGCCAGCCCAGTTTCCGGGTGAGCCGCCCCACGTCCGAAACGGTCGAGAAATGACAGCGTTACTGAGTGGGGGAATTAGCAGACACCTCTCGCTCCCTCTCCCTCTTTCTCTCCCTCTCTCTCTCTGAAATTAGCAGGCAGCAGTGCAACACTATCTCTCTCTCTCTGTTTCTAGCACAACAGCGCCACTTTTGCCCCTACTGGTACTCTAGACAAAGGGACATAATAGGAATGGACAAGTGGACATATAGGGACATTGTTGTTCCTTGGAGTGGTTGCATCACCCATTACAGCATACACACCCACTTCCTGGGTCTCTGTTTCCGAGTGAATCAGCTGTCAAACTAAGAGTCTCTCGCCATATTAACCCATTCTCGGGGCGGGAACACCTTTTGGTGTTTTAAGCATTATGTTATGCTTTAGCTATTGAACAATAGCAAGCGAGCTTGTAGGTATTTTTTTTAAATCAGTTTAATCTATGGTTAGAAACTAACCCAGGAGGTTCTATACCGAGCCACTGCCACATGGTACTGCCACATGGTACTTCTACTTCTACAGTGGTTTAGGCCAGTGGTTCCCAAACTTTTTCATGTCAAGGACCCCCAAATTTGACACACATTAGCCCGCGGACCCCCATTTGAAAAGATATGCCTGCAGGGACCCCCATGAGAGAAGATTTCCACGGCTCTAGCGGTGATTCTCAACGCGTTTAATTTCAACAAGGACCCTCAGTTTGACATGCATTAGTCCACGGTAAGTTCATACAGTGTAGACGGGTTCTGGTGCTGCAGTGGTTTAACTTTAGACTATAGTATAACACACCAGCACACCTCTTGTCAAAATGATAAAGTGCTGCCGCTTGGTGTGGCAATACCTATACTGTGTACAAGTTTGTGTATATTTTAACGACTGTGTGTGTGTGTGTGTGTGTGTGTGTGTGTGTGTGTGTGTGTGTGTGTGTGTGTGTGTGTGTGTGTGTGTGCGTGCGTGCGTGCGTGCGTGCGTCAGAGAGAGTGTGAGTGAGTGAGTGAGTGTGCGTGTGTGCAAGTGCACACACGCACTTGTCAACTTGTCACGTTTTTTTAACATCTCTCTCTCTCTCCCTCTCTCTCTCTCTCTCCCTCTCTCTCTCTCTCTCGTGGGTGGGGAAACGGTGTGTTTTTCATGGCTAACATTGACATGCAGGGGAGTGAGTCCCCGTGCTGTCATTGTGTCAACGTGGTCACTGTGTGGAGCGCGGCCAAGTGTGACATCTGACTGACAGGCAAATGGGAGAGGTGGACTTTTGCAACATGACACCGTCTCGCTGCCCTCACTGTGCCCAGCGGCGGGGTTCACTCACACACACATAATATGCGCACGCACGCGCACACACACACACACACACACACACACACACACACACACACACACACAGTCTAGTGACCTACAAATGTGCTTTGTATCTTTGTTTCATTGTATCTTTGTAGCTTTGTATCTTTATATCTTTGTATCTTTGTATCTTTGTATCTTTGCAGCTTTGTATCTTTGTATCTTTGTAGCTTTGTATCTTTGTATCTTTGTATCTTTGCAGCTTTGTATCTTTGCAGCTTTGTAGCTCTGAACAAAGGGAAAACAGCACACCAACTTTCAGCAGCTGTCACAGAACCAAAAGTACTCATTTGGGGTATTGTTGGCACAAGGCATTTGTGATCTTCACTTTTATAAAGTGCAACACACTCTGCGCGGGAACCCCTTTTGGTGTTTTAAGCATTATATGCTTTATAGCTATTGAAAAATCTACGATTCCCTGCTTTCATATGATATGACATCATGAAACAACGATAATGAATAACAATCCAATGACTTAGCCTCGGTCAAAATTGGTCACATTTGTCAAAAACATCGGCAATCGGTCATCTAAGGAGACTCGCGTATCGCGATACAGATCGGACGGTGGCCTCTGTATGGTGACATGTATCGCACCCAGCCCTACGTCAGACATCTCAACAAGGCATGAGTTTCGTTCAGCAGCCTGATTACAGGGGGTGTCGTCATCAGCCTGGTCTTAGTAACTATAAGTACATTTTATTTATAAAGCACCTTTCAAGACAAAGTCACAAGGTGCTGAACAGTGTACACAGAACAATAAACCAGTTAAAACAAACATTCTAAAACGGGTAGTCCCAATACATGATTCTGATTGGCTGGTTACCGTCACGTGACCAGGTGCAAAAGCAGTGCTGCTGACCGCTTCACATGTAGTAGTATCACTCCGCCACCCGGAACCGGCTTTGTTGTTGTTATGGAACCGTTCACAGTGACTTTTGATTTGTTGGGTGGACTAAGTGTGGACGAGTGGTTGCAAGAAAGCGACAATATGGAGGAAGAACAGACAAAACGACACGCAGAAATAAATGACAGCGACCTACAAGAGCTTGAAAAGTCAAGAAACGAAGAGGGGACCGTGAAACAGACAACGTGGGCCGTTCGCTGTTTTCAATCCTGGTGTACCCAGCAGGAGTTGTATATTGACTTTAAAACAATCACAAAAATGGACCGTAACGAGACTTTGCGGCACTTCTATGCCACCGTGAAAAAACGGGAAATGCGAGTCTTATGGTTTCAGCAGTTATGTTGGGCTACGTGCACTCGTGCAGGGCTTAACCGGTACATAAATGATCCACCCATAAGTCGGTCCTGGTGTCTACTGAAAGATTCCGAATTCATCACCAGTAACAATGTCTTTGTTGGAGTAGTGAAGAAACTCCGCAGAGATAAGGACGTGACAAAACAACACCAGAAGCACTAACAGAGGAAGACTTGGTCAAAATCAAGCACTCTCCAGCGTTGAATCCAAATACACCACGGGGTCTCGTCAACAAAGTGTGGTTTGACGTGCAGCTGCACATGGGACGCAGAGCTAACGAGGGGAACCGTAAACTGAAGCCTGAATCATTTACTGTCCGCCAGGACGAGAACCGTCTCTCAAGTATGTAACATTATCATTCAACGAATGTACAAAAAAATCACAAAGACGCCAGTGAAAGAAACAAGGAGTCACTGCGGGGATTTATGTTGGAGCTGCCTGGAAACCCACTGTGTCCTGTCGCGTCACTGGAGAAATACCTGTCGTTGCTGCCGGATAATCCACCCTCATTCTATCTCCATCCAAAGCGAGCAAACTACACTAATGATCTGTGGTAAGTTAACGACTTATTTATTTTTTGCCAATTATGTCATTGTTAGTTACAGTGTAGCTTGGTTACTCTACAGTGATGGGAAATTGTCTTATTTCTCCTAACGTTATAGGTATACCAGAGAGCCCATGGGCGTATAAACTATCTTTCCTCCACGTTGCCTCGGATTTGCAAAGCAGCTGGCACCGCAACTGTCTACACACCAACCACTGCTTGCGAAGCACCGCGGTACAAAAACTCTCTGATGCGGGTCTCGAGGCTATAGAGAAATCATGTCGGTGACCGGTCACAAATGTGAGGCGTACTGGCACCCAAACTACGACGCCAGGAGAAACAAACACAGCTCATGTGCGGAGTCGACACCCCCCCTCTCCCCCCGAAGAGGTGTTCCACTGCCAACATGGCATGAACAGTATTTCAGTAATTGCACAATTCTCGGTGATATACAGATAAATGTTAATAATCAGTCTCGTTAAGTCTCGAGTTAATCTCGTTAAGAATGGCTAGTTTTTTTTGTTGTTCTTGGGAGAAGAAAAAAAAGACGGTATGTATTTTCACGCACTGCTTGCTTGGGAAAAGGACGAAATAAAGTTGATGATTACAAGTCACAGGTGTGTTGTTTCTACAGCTGGGTGGCCCGGGCCGCCGGGGACTATACTTTCTTGTAGCTGGGAACTTACAGACGATGTTCTATTACTGTGAATTATTTTAATTGGGACGGGACAGATTTTTCATGTTGCCATATTTGTTAACCGTTTTAGAAAAGCAATAAGCCACTCGAGGTCTCAGGTTACCGGGTATTTTACACTGGCTGGGTAGGGTAGAAGACTACGCCTACGCCTCCCAGCCAGTGTAAAATACCCGGTAACCTGAGACCTCGAGTGGCTTATTGCTTATTGTACACTTGGTTGCATGCTGAAAATAGCCGATTTACAAGCTTACACGTTGTAAGCTTGTAGATCGGCTATTTTCAGCAAGTGTAAAAACAGTCATTACGGCGGCATCAAGGCCCGCCAAAATACATTTTAGTCGACTAAATCAACTGTAGACTTAGATATTTAGTCGACTAAAACTAGACCAACACTAAGACATTCCAGGTGACTAAAATGTGACTAAGACTAAATGAAAACTATTCAAGGGACTATTATGACTGAAACTCAAAACTCAAAATCTGCTGACAAAAACAACACTGGAAGGGACTGGGAATTATACCAGGATTATGCAGTTGACACGCGCTGATGTTTTCCTTTTGAATTTGGCGGTCTTGAGCCAAGGGTTGCAAACATGGAATATAGTACATGGTGATATAACCTACTACACACTGATCTGCACCACCGCATCAGCTGCATTACTAAACGGTGAATTAGCACCCAGGAGAAGGGATGCTGAGAATGGATCCGAGATTGAGTCCAAGATTGCATTAATCTTTCAGTATACTGTGTCCTATATATATATATATATATGCACACACACACTGTATCTTCAAATAATGTTTTGTACTGTTACTACTGTATCTGTATAGCTATAGGTTTTCGTGTTGTTTCACTGTGGGATTCACTGTGTTGCTGCTCCGTTCGTTTTGCTTTGAGCCTCAGCGACAGCAGTGTATCCACTGCTGTCTGAACAGTGGAGAAAAGCAGCAGAGAGGAATTGAAGACATGGGCGACAACTGTGGAAATGAATGAATCACTGCGGGCTGCCAAAGTGTTAGCTTAGATCCAGGACATTATTAATGCCACCGGTGGCCCCCAGAGTGGTGACTTTATCGGTATATATAGGTGGAGATCTCTGATCGTATCGGTCTATACGCAAGAATAAGGATGCGGAATAAGGATGCCAGTGTTTATGCTGTTAACCCATTCTTGAGTTCTGACCTGAGATCAGATTCTATAATGTCTTCTACATCCTGACGGCTGACAGTTCTATGAAAAAGCTATGTCAGTCGTTCTTCGACTTTACTGAAATAGCAGACCTACAAGCTCGCGGGTGTGCATGCATATGCCTCTGCTTTTATGGTTGTGTCGTGTGGTGTCGTGCGATAATATGTTTTAGCCCCGCTTCTGGACACACTGAATTAACCCATTCTGACCTGAGATCAGATTCTGAAAATGTCTTCCACATCCTGACAGTTTTCTGAAAAAGCTATGTTTCTTATGTCAGTCGTTCTTCGATTTTTCAAAAATAGCAGACCTACAAGCTCGTAGCGCGCTATGAGCTTGTAGATCTGCTATTTTTCAATAGCTAAAGCATAGCATAATGCTAACACCAAAAGGGGTTCCTGCCCAAAATGGGTTAATGCCGCACTATGTAACTTTCCTCTCCTACTGTACCTTGGATTTGAATCCTGTTATCTGTGCTGTTGTACTGACAAGTGCAGATGTGTATAGGTTTATCTTTTCTTTCACCATTGAGCTAATAGAGCTTGCCTATACTTGCTCAGGGGATACATTGAATCTTAACCTTCAGATAAAAAAAGAAAAAAAAAAGTGTCAGATCCCGTGTCTAGTGACATGACCTTTGACAAGATCTAAATCCCCCGCAGTTCTACACTCTCTACAGTCTCTCGCGGATGACTGCACTCCTCAACCCTATCTCTAAAAGGGAGATGCCAAGCTGAGAAAACTCATTTCGGGGGTGCCGCTTGTATCCGCAATCTCTATTCTTTCCGGTCATGACCCCACGCTTCATGACCATATATAGGTCGAGAGTTGGAAACTGGAAGATTGCTCGGTGCATCTGGAGAAGCTTTGCCTTGTGGCTCAGCTCTCTTCTCGTCACGACAGAGACTTGCAATGCCCGCACTGTGTTGCTGCTCCCATTCTCTGGCTGATCTCCTACAGTGCTCCGTACGTCTCCCCTTGTGTCGTGAACATGTGAGACGGCCGAGATACTATCATTCAGTCTACCCATAATTCTACAACAAAGAATTCAGCTGCTCTCTGTTTTCCCAGAACGCTAGCAAACTCAGTGACATTTGTGGTCGTAGTGACTACATCTGTCATTAAAACAATATATTTTTTCAGCGATTTTCTTACTTTTAAGGGTAACTGTTGTAGAATTGCAATGTTACACTTGAGGGTGTAATGCTTGCGGAACTTGACTACGTCTCGTTCCTGACCGCATCACTGTCGTGGCAATAATCACGTTAAACCACACCCTCTCGTGTAATATTGCTTAAGTAAATACTATACATGTATTTGTCTGACCATGCTTAGAGGCCTGGGGGATATCAAAAGCAGAGGCGTGCATTCCCTACTGAGTCATTCCCCAGCGAATCAACCCTGGATGGTTTGTATTGGACTGGAAAGACTTGCGTATTAGGGGTAGGATTTTGTCCAGCTTTGGGAGACATACAGACCATTATCTGAGCAGTTGAGTCCACACTAATTATCAGGTCAGGACAGCTGTAGGCCTTTTCGGGGAGGGGTCAGAATAAATGATGCACTTAGACTGTTATTCAACTGCTCATCTACACGGAAAGGAAACAGAACTGAAAATGACATAATTTTACACAAATGTTTTATTTTAATTAGGCCTTATTTTTTTTGTTTACATGCAAGTGCAATATATGTTTGTGTGTGTGTGTGTGTGTGTGTGTGTGTGTGTGTGTGTGTGTGTGTGTGTGTGTGTGTGTGTGTGTGTGTGTGTGTGTGTGTGTGTGGGGAGAGCAACGGACTTGAACTCATGCTTCCTTCATGCCCGAGTGTCCAAGTTGCTCCTTTATAGCTGACAGGGGAGAGTTTCCCTGGTTGGACGTAGCGCGTGGAAGGAACACGTTATTCCAACCAGTTCCTTTCCCCTCCATCATTTCCGTGACCAGGATTACTGCATGTTTTTTTGTGAGGGTACCTACCCTTATGTGTATATGCTATAAAAATGTCAAGAAAAATATTCTTGAGTGTGGGCGCCAGCAGCCTACTTGGGAACAATGCAGGTTAATTGGGAACAATGCAAATCTGGAGTGCAATCTTCTCCCAACGCAGTGGATGATGACATGCGTATCAGCCGTGTGTGCCATGGGCTGAACACGGGGAGAGAAACAGGGTGACTGCACGCATGCAGGGGCCTCCAAACGGAATCATGCTCTTGTCAGCGAAGATGGATGCTGACACCGGAAATATATGCTCAGGGATTGATTAGATAAAAAACAAAATAGCAGTCGTCTCGCAGCTTGATAAAAGGATTCAGATTTCCCGTTGCCTTCACGGAAAAGAAGCAGATATTATGTTTGGTGTAAAAAAAAAGGGAAGCGTGGCTGTGTTGCTGCACCGTCGAGGGGATTGATAAAGGAGAGGAAATGAAATACAGGCAGGTCAGATTGACAGCGGGTGTGTATATGTATACAATATGAATCCATTTCTACTGTGTATTTTAATCTTTTTTTTCCCCTCTTGCATGGATCTTGTTTTTTTTATTAAATTTTGTTTGTTTTGTCTTGCCCCTCTGTATACGTGTTGCCTTGACATCGGCTTCAGGGCCTGTTCCTCCAAGGAGAACATATTATTACCAGGTTTTCGCTTTGTTGGGGGTGTGCATGCATATGCCTCTGCTTTTATGGTTATGTCATGTCGTGTGGTGCGATAATATGTTTTAGCCCCGCTTCTGGACACACTGAATTAACCCATTTCTGACCTGAGATCAGATTCTGAAAATGTCTTCCACATCCTGACAGTTTTCTGAAAAAGCTATGTTTCTATATATGTCAGTCGTTCGATTTTTCAAAAATAGCAGACCTACAAGCTCGTAGCGCGCCACTCGGTGGCGCGCTATGAGCTTGTAGATCTGCTATTTTTCAAAAGCTAAAGCATAACATGATGCTAACACCAAAAGGGGTTCTCGCCCAAAATGGGTTAAATCATTTTTAATCAAACGTGACAACATTCTGTGGACTTATTTCCCACATCATCGACAACAGAACCATTTACAAAACAATTTAAGCAAAAGAAGTGCTCAGCTTTTATTTTTTTTACTTTTTTCAGTGATCAATGGATATATTGTCGTCACGTCATGGCATAAGAATAATACGATTCCTCTGTGTTTGTTTTCACGTTTATATAAAACCTGCCTCGCCTCCCGCCCCCCCAACACTCCCCTGCTATAGAAAATAAGATTGACTTATTGTGTGACTGTGGTGTGTATATACTCCCATGGTCGGGGGGGGGGGGGGGGGGACGATGACATCATCGCGGTCGGCGTGACATTTATATGTGGCGGCCTAGTGTCGCTATCGATCGGTGGACGTTCCCGCGGGGAGTTGCATAACCCTCAAAGCGAAACAAGCCGGGTGACGTGACATGTCTAATGGAGATTTGCTCTTCAAGAGTCGTCACTTATAGGGTGTCAAACCTCGGCTGTTGGGAAATGATAAACCCCCCCACCCCCCACGTCCGCCTCAACCCCCCCGAGGTTTCATGAACCAACACTGATAGGTTGATTGATGCGAGGATAAAAACATCCAATGACCTTTCTTTGTCAGTCACCCCCAACAGTGACAGTTAACCCATTCTGACCTGAGATCAGATTCTAACACACAGAAGAATGGTGGTTCTTTAACGCGTTTTGACCTGAGATCAGATTAGAAAAATGTCTTAAATCCTGACAGTTTAAAAAAAATAGCAGACCTACAAGCTCGTAGCGCGCCACTCGGTGGCGCGCTATGAGCTTGTAGATCTGCTATTTTTAAATAGCTAAAGCATAACATAATGCTATCACCAAAAGGGGTTCCTGCCTAAAATGGGTTAAGTTCTATATAGGGCTGTAGTTTCAAAACTATTCACTCAATCTAAGTAATTCATATATCATTATTTTTGCTATGATTCCCTGCTTTCGTAATATGAAAAGGAAGAAGTCACATTTATCGTAACATGGCGTACGGGTACAGTGTTATTTTTGGCAGCGAGTTTAGATGTTAGTTTTCAGTCGTAGTCTTTTGAATAGTTTTCATTTAGTTATATAGTCTCATTTTAGTTACCTGGGATGCTATAGTGTTAGTCTAGTTTGAGTGCCGCACTATGAGCTTGTAGGTCTGCTATTTTTGAAAAACCCGTGAAAATGTGGAACAAATCTTTGAATATATTCTTTCAGAGTGAACGTTTTAACTAAAATCTTTGCTTCGGGGGGGGGGGGGGGGGGGTCTAAATGGGTTAACATTACAGTATGTAACTAACACATTAAAATCAGGGATCACATTTATTTATTTTGTATTAAAGCTGCCATCAGACTATACTTCAATAGCATAAAGACACACACCAAAAGGAGCCAAAACGTTCGGCACAAGAATGTCCTCAAATTGGTTCTAATGCTACGCCGCCAGACTTCAACTTCAAAACAACTCTGAGAGCACCTACAGGTGGCGCTGTATGCACCCCGCTGCACAAAAACACCTTGTAACTGACCCCAGTAACAAGTAAAAAACACCTTGTAACTGACCACTGTAACAAGTAAAAACACCTTGTAACTGACCCCAGTAACAAGTAAAAACACCTTGTAACTGACCCCAGTAACAAGTAAAAACACCTTGTAACTGACCCCAGTATCAAGTAAAAACACCTTGTAACTGACCCCAGTAACAAGTAAAAACACCTTGTAACTGACCCCAGTATCAAGTAAAAACACCTTGTAACCGTTTGTAAAAAAGTCAAGGCTTATCACCGGAAGTATTAGACCCCTGGGGGACCCTGGTCAAGGGAGTATTTAGGGTTTACATTATTCATTAAATATCGTCGTGTGTTCCCACTTTGTATTAACATCCAAAGTATTTCCATCTCCCTCACACTATTATTGACGCACGCACGCACACACACACACACACACACACACACACACACACACACACACACACACACACACACACACACACACACACACACACACACACACACACACACAGTCTGCTTTTCTACAGCAGATGAATTAGTTATTATTGTCTTACTTGCCATTCTACATTATGTTGTTCTACAATGCTGTGCTTTTCAAATCTTGCAATTCATATCTGTCTTTGCTTGACAATTTAATTAGCTCTTTTATTTTTGCATGCGTCTGTCTCTTGTTCAATTTCAGCTAAAGCGATTTGCTGGTTCATCACCTTCAAAAACGGATCATTTGTTTCACTCTCGTGTATTTTCACAACCACATTGTATCACTGCATTTCTCTCATGCAAATAAATGCTAGAGACGAGCGAAAGATCTAAATGCGCCGTGGATGTCATCACTTTGAAGTTTATTTTACTTAGTAAGTGGTTTTCACTGTGGGGGAAATATGATTCAAAGATGTTTTGCCTAACTCACATGATCCTTTGACAAAACAAAGCAATTTAAAGTTGAAATTGTCTTTTTTTTGCTCGCACACTTTTCTCCTAACCTATTGTTCTCATTCGCACAGTTGTCATGTGAGATGTGAGTGAAATACGCTGTAGAGCCCTGAAAATGATCAGAAAAGTTAAAGAAAGAGAATAATACGATATATATAGCCTTAGCCTACTTCAGTTTGAAGGGATGATAGATTGGAGAGACGACTGGTGTGGATTTGATTATTCTTTCAACTCACGATACGATTCGTATCACGATATGAGGTTCACGATATTAAATATATATATATTTTAAAGAAAAATTACAGTTTTATTTTATTTTATATGATTTATCTTCCCCCCTGAGATTTTTTTATTTAACTACACTGCAAAAGAAGTAGCATTACTTTTGACAGTGCAGAAACATAATTGCCTTCCTTGATGAGCATCAACGACCATCACCTGGGCACAGTCACAGACACACACAGCTCCCCTCTACAGTCACAGACACACACAGCTCCCCTCTACAGTCACAGACACACACAGCTCCCCTCTACAGTCACAGACAGCTCCCCTCTACAGTCACAGACACACACAGCTCCCCTCTACAGTCACAGACACACGCAGCTCCCCTCTACAGTCACAGACACACACACAGCTCCCCTCTACAGTCACAGACACACACAGCTCCCCTCTACAGTCACAGACACAGCTCCCCTCTACAGTCACAGACACAGCTCCCCTCTACAGTCACAGACACACACAGCTCCCCTCTACAGTCACAGACACACGCAGCTCCCCTCTACAGTCACAGACACACACAGCTCCCCTCTACACTCAGACACACACAGCTCCCCTCTACAGTCACAGACAGCTCCCCTCTACAGTCACAGACGCACACAGCTCCCCTCTACAGTCACAGACACACGCAGCTCCCCTCTACAGTCACAGACACACACAGCTCCCCTCTACAGTCACAGACACACGCAGCTCCCCTCTACAGTCACAGACACACGCAGCTCCCCTCTACAGTCACAGACACACACAGCTCCCCTCTACAGTCACAGACAGCTCCCCTCTACAGTCAGGGGAAATAAAGATTATTTCAATCGTCGGGATTAATATCGATATATATATATCGATATACGATATATAGCTGAGCTGCGCCACATATAGCCAGTATAAATGGAACAACTTGCATGCATTCCCCCACACATGAATGGTGAATAATAACATGAATAAAAATCTATATATCAAAAATAATAACACTTTACACATGAACCAGGCAAGCGAAGCAGACACATGCTTCACCATGCAGACAGCCTCTATACCCACTCAGCTATAGCCGCCCATAGAATGTCATCGGTTTTTTCCCTCCATATGGCCCAGCAGCTCCAGTCATAACCAACGCGTCAGACACATAACACACGTACTGTAACAGACAGATGTGCTAGCCAAAAGGCACGACGCTTGTTCTGCATGGGAACAGATCAACTTCTGCTTGTCATTTTGTCATGTGTGTCCTGTTGTCTGTGGAATTAACTATACCGTCTCTTCACAGGAGGAAGGTGTTGTATGGCAGTCAAGCAGCACCTTAAACGCTGTGGTGAATATTACCAAAAAAAACAACATGTGAGCTATTCTTCACGCAAGATCATGGCTGTCTTGTCCTTTTAATTACCTTCCCATTTGTCAGAGCGGCCCCAAGGTTTCTGTTTACTGTATAGACCACTTCATTACTGTCATGCAGCCCAGGGTTGGTTGCCATGGAGCGCCCCATTACGAGGTGTCCTTCGCAGTCCAATTATCATTCAACATTCTGCTTTGTGTTGCCGAGGACGTTAACCCATTCTGACCCGAGATCAGATTCACACGAGGTTTCCACTGGACACACACACACTGGTCTGATTAACCCATTCTGACCTGCGATCAGATTTAAAAAAAAATGTCAGTCGCTCTTCGATTTTTCAAAAAAATAGCAGACCGACAAGCTCGTAGCGCGCCACTCGGTGGCGCGCTACGAGCTTGTTGATCTGCTATTTTTCAATAGCTAAAGCATAACATGATGCTAACACCCAAAATGGGTTCCCGTTCAGAATGGGTTAATGTCGCCACACACTAATGTCATTCTATTACCCATCGTTTTTCAGGGCGCCGCCACCAGCTCCACCCTTGAAATTCGCCGCTCTGCTCTTGGAGATGTCGTTTGGGGACTTGGAAAGAAATCAGGCTGTCTAGAGTAGTGGTTATCATATGTCATATCATATATCATCATACAGTATATATATATCATATCTTATGGGGCAGCGGTGGCCGAACGGTTTGCGGAGCGGTCTTGATATCGGAAGGTCGCTAGTTCGTATATCCCCGAAATGGCACGTTAAAATTACCACCGCTGAAGTGCCCTTGAGCAAGGCATTGAACCTCTACCATGAAATGTTCTATGAGCAGGGGGCCTGGCTGTAAACAAGTTATTGAGCTTAGTCCAGTTATACCCTGGGTAAACATTTTACCTTTCCTTTCATATCAAGGATTCCCAGATTGACATGTATAATTTGATTTAACCACGGATCCCCATATAAGAGAAAACATGTGTCAAGGTTTGAAAATATAGCCAATCGTGTGAGCTTGTAGATCGGCTATTTTCGAATGGCCAAAAAAATTATCTGGGCCTACTGTAGGCAAACTGTAAGTGTTGAAAGTTTAAAATGTTCAACTTTTTTGCTGGGAACCCCCTGGAACCCTCTTGAGGACCCTGGGGGTCCCCGGTCCCCACTTTGAGAACCAGTGGTCTGGATGTCTAGACATGAAATAAGTATTTGTTTCAAACCCATGCATGCATGGTCACCATGGTGATGTTGGGTCCCCAGCTTCTCTCTTAATTAAGTATTAATTTAATTAAGTATATTTATTGGTTTTAACAAATCTAAGGACAACAAACAGACATTACACAACAAGAACATAATAACAAACAACAAAAGAAAAACAGCTCAGGCACAACACTATTATAAATAAAAAAGATTGAATATACAAAGACATGGCAAGAACAATAAACCATAATGACAATAAGTGGCTTTTGAAGACTCCCATTCAGGAAATACATCCATACAGTATATAAATACATATAATAACCAAATCATTACAATAAGAGCAGACCCATGCATACGCAAAGTGGAGTATGCACCACCCCCCCCCCCCCCCCCCAGACAAGCCCCCACCCCAGAGCAGAGCATATAGGGAAGAATGCTGGCATATAAGAAATCTAAGGTTGGCACGGAAAACCTTCAAGTACTGTGACAGACAATGTTGGTCCAATAATTATGATCTAAATAAGGGTCCCAATTGTTTTTGAAAGTGTCCAATTTAGAATGCAACATGCATGTAATGTATTCACAAGGAATTACAGTCCATAATAATATTATGCCATGATTTATTTGACGGAGAAACCACTTTAATAAAGCAATGTATCGGACAGAGTAACTTCTTCTACTGTGGCATTTTCCAGGTTGTGACTGCGCAGAGCCAGTGTTATGCATTTTATTTCATGACAAAAACAGTGCATTTTAGAGAGAAGCTGGGGACCTAGCTGAGACACTTTGAGAATAGACTCTTACCAAGGTCTAGCAGGCTTTGTTTCGGTGAGTATAGTTACGTCGTTTTGTTTATTCTCTGGGAATTCTAAAGCCTCGCACGGCAGTGGGAAAATTGCCACAGAGCAGTGGATGGGTGCAGTCCGGCAGTGTGTCAGTGAGACTTGACCAGTTGGACCAGGGCTATAGAGCTGATCTAATGTAAAAAAAAGTAAATGAACTAAAACCCACTTGTAGTCCTTATGTTGAATATTCTTGAGTTACTTCACTGGTGCTTAACCCATTCTGACCTGAGATCAGATTCTAAAAATGTCTTCTACATCCTGACAGTTTTCTGAAAAAGCCATGTTTCTATGTCAGTCGTTCTTCGATTTTTCAAAAATAGCAGACCTACAAGCTCGTAGCGCGCGCTATGAGCTTGTAGATCTGCTATTTTTCAATAGCTAAAGCATAACATAATGCTAACACCAAAAGGGGTTCCCGCGCAAAATGTGGGTTAAATGCTTTTGAACATTTTCTTTCCTGTCATTCCCTTTCCAAATTGGCACCCTGGCGCCCCCTGGCGGTACCCATGGGGATACACAGCCTTTACTTTGAACACCATTGGTCTCTAAGACGAGATCAGAGTTCATGGAAGGTCGGTCTGTTTGCCACTGTGCCGAAGTACTTTAGCTCGAGCTGAGATAATAGGAAACCAAACAATTCATGCTGAATATTGTACTTTTTGAAACTAATTAAAAAGTTCCACAACCAGTGAAGCATTTATTGTCTTGGCAGGAGAATGTCTCCGTAATATTATTCATCACAAAAGCTTCTCTCGCTATAGTAGTCAGACGAGCCCCTTTGAAACTCCACATTCAAACGCCGCTTTGCAAAGCATAGCATTGTTTCGGCAATAAAGCTTGTCAATCTAAACATTCCAGACTCTCACGTTGCCTTGCACTAGTAAAGCAAATCAAACAATGAATTTAGATAATGACGGACATTCACTACACGGTGCACAATCACACTGAAGTTCATTACAGAGAGGTTTGCTTGGAAGACACACAATTCGAGTAAACACTGCATTCCACGTTTCCTTAGGCAAGCGTTATTTGTTCAAAATGGCCGGTCCTTTCATCAAGCACGGGCACTAAACAATGGTCAGGGGAATTGGCAGATTGCTCTCTCTTAGTTGCTGGTCGCTGGCCAGACAAGGCTGCAGTCCATCAATGTATAGATTAAAGACATTACCATCCCCCCCCCCTGGTCGATAGCAGGGTCTAATTCCCCCTGTGTTCCACACTTGACCTCCGGTCAATTCTTACTTCCCCCACAGTGTCACACATTATTTCAGCTACTTGAAAGAACGTACGTTTGTGTATATCGCGTATAGTTAAGTGCAAATCAAAATTGTAATCGTCAATTTTGCAATGCCATGCCAGTTCCATTTAATACAATGACACGTTTCATTCAAACACTGACCTAATGTCTCCCTTCTTGATTCAATTAATTGATTGTGTCTTGTAAGAAGGTAGATCTAAATCAGGGGTGCCCCAGAGGTGGTTCGTGATCATCCAGTTGATCACAAAGGCATGTGCAGGTAGATCACAGCATGGCATATTTAAATAGGCTATTTAAAAAATAACTCTGGGGATTCTGACACTTGAATTAAGGTGACTTGTCAGCTCAAACCCACAATACTTTGTTTTCAAGATTGTTGTGCACAAACGTCAGTAGCATTACAACGTTATGCATACAAAAACAACACCCTACCAATTCCATTCTCCCCTCCATTTCACCATTACAAGTGTGTTTTTCTTATGTCTTGCTGTACTGTATATGCAACGCCAGCGACGCTAAGATATACCCCCTCAGGTACATTGTTAAACAAATTTCAGCAACGGGATGATATTGTTTTGGTGGGTATAGATCTTGTTGAGCTGGTCATTTTGAAAGTGGCTCTCAATTCAACAAAGTGTGGGCATGCCCCCTGATCTAAATGATTACATGTAGGCTACATGATGTAGCATGTTTTCCAGATCAACTAGCATAGTGTCAGCAGAGCAAGTTAAAGGTATATTCAGTGATTTCACATAATTCAAATATCACTTTTAATAACAAACATTTTTTTTGTTTTGTTGTGATAATCCTCTCTACTATAGAGTGTGCTGACCATATAAGGAGTTCCTCCCTGTCCCCAGTTAACCCCTGCAGGGGGTCAAAAAACCTTAGGTTTCGTTTTTGGCTCTCTATCCTGATTGGATGAAAGGCTTTGCCACCTAGCCAAAAACGAAACCTAAGGTTTTTTGAGTGAAATCGCTGAATATACCTTTAAAGCCAGCTCATGTTGTCAATGTATATGCATTATGACAGCTCTCTGTATAGTGTCTTCCACACAACAACACAGCACCACGAAGAAAAGAGAAAAAAAACTACAGAAGGAGATAGTTTTAACTTTTAGAATGCTATATGTATGCTCATTATATGAATCCTGACAGCTCTTCCAATTTTTACAAAGAATACCAATGCATTACTGGGGACTTTATGCCTAACTATAACTATTGCACCTCATGATGCAAGATATCTGTTTCCAATGGATTTATAGTCACAACTCTAACTATCTTTTTTTTTTACGTCATACAGTAACATTGCTGAATTATATATCATTACAGGCATGTTCATTAGGCATGTAACGATACACTCAACTCACGATACGTATCACGATATGAGGTTCACGATACGATTTTTCACGATGTATTAATGAGCATCAATAACGACCATCACCTGGGCACAGACACATATACAGCTCCCCTCTCCAGGCCTCTACTGTCTCATTTCTCTCCAAAAGCATGTGAATATGATGGAATATGATTACAGCTGACATTTCTTATCACACACTATAGCCCCCCCCTAAAAAAAGAAAGAATGAAAAAGTTTTTTTTTTTTTTATCGATTTGTTTTTTAATAAATAAATCGATACATATCGTCGGATATAACATTGATATATCGCGATACGCGATATATCGTTACATGCCTAATGTTCATGCAGGCTTTTTGGTCATCAAGCAGATGGAGGCTCTGCTACATTTTCAACGTGTATAACAGTGTTGTTTCCAGTGGTTGAGAGGTCGACAGTGGATGCACATAACGGGACTCAGTGTTACTGCAAGCCTTTAGTTCAAGTCCATCCATCGAGTGCTGCACTTAATTCCACTTAAGTACATCACTTCGGTAAATGTACTACGTTACTTTCCACCACTTGTATCTCTAAAAGAGTAAATCGGTGTCGGTTGTATAGGGTGAGAGGTGGACGGTGGGTACGCGTGGGACTCGGTGTCAATGCAGCCTTTTGTTCTGGATAAGTACCAATTGATTTTTGCAATAGCACGAGCTCTGCACCACGCCTCTCTTTGGGCCTGGAAAATACAGATCAATTCATTACAGTTACTGTACATTTCTTGCTTTCTCTCAATCAAGCTCTATGCTGTAATCGATACTTGCGGCAGAGAAATTAAAAGGAGGTCCTCCTATTTATTCTGAAATCTCACAGTCTGAGAGAAAATCACGAAAGGGGTTTTCATCATCGCTCTCTGATGTTTCCAGTGCAAGTATTACAGTATTGTTGCTTTTTGGGCTGAAACCTCGTATCTCCATATTCCTACTAATGCCCCCATGTCATACTTTGTTGTTGTTGGCGTATAGGTCTGCTGTTTTTACAATTAAACAACAATTAAACAATTAAATAACCTTTTAACCCATTTAGGCCTGACGTCGAAATTTTAAAAAAGCCTTCTTCGATTTTTCAAAAATAGCTCGTAGCGCGCCACTTGGTGGCGTGCTATGAGCTTGTATAACATAGCCAAAGTATAACATAATGCTTTAGTTAAAACACCAAAAGGGGCTCCTGCCCAAAATGGGTTCATCTTCACCTATAATTCCAGCTTGGAAGCGGTTAAGTGTGTCTGTGCGTATTATAAATAACAAGTATTTAACAAGAGCTTGTGACTAAATAATCCACTGGAACACATGGTTCCTTAATTTATTCGCCATTTCCTGAAATGATAATAATGCTTTAGTGGTGTATGCTAGTATATCTGAAGTGGTTTCCTCTCAAAGGATGGTTTCATGTTTACAGGAATTAATTTACTAGAGTCTCTTAAAGGCCACAAACTGTAATAGATTCCAGGACATTGAGTCACGGTTATACCTGCGGTTCCTTAATCTCTCAGGTCAGAGTATGTAACTAATAATATGAATTTAATTATATCATACAGTACAAGGACAGTGAGTGAACATTATTATAGCAGCTCCAGTTAATATTTCTTCCCAAAACATTATCAATATTTCTTCCTGCTATACATACTCTACTTTGTCAGGATTTACATGACAGTGATACATAAAGACTTTACCAGACATAGACTACAGCAACATACAATACTTCACGATTATGTATTCAGAGTTTCAGACACAAGGTATTAATTAAAGTAAAATATGGGAACACGCTCTTAACTGCATAGAGAGGTTATCAGCCCCCTTTAGATGATCTAACATTACAGTGATTATTAGTCTGTGTTATTGTATTTCACAAGGTAATGTAATCGCTCTCCAGAGGCACAATCTGCACTGATCCACACACACACACACACACACACACACACACACACACACACACACACACACAAGGTCAGGGGTCAGCCGCGCTGCGAATGGGCCCTGAGATCCCCAATGAATTACCCACACACACACACACACACACACACACACACACACACACACACACACACTTTGCCCAATTAGGATGTCCTGACATTGTTTATAGTGTAAAAATCAGCCTACAGTATGTGAAAGAAAACTCAAAATAAACCACAACCCCATAATATTGTCTCTGTTGGGTGGAAAACTCATGGGTCCAAAATTGTTACTTTTCATGATTCAAATAAAAAATAAATGGCAAATGTAACAGATATACAAGCTTGCAATGCGTTTCGAGCTTGTGGATCTGCTACTTTTGATACTCTTGTGTGACGCTGTATAGTATGATCAAGGAGGACATACGGAAAAAGATGAGAGGTTTCTGCCCAAAAGCAATGTTTGCATTTCACACAGGCTAGAAATTAAACCAGTAAGATAATGTATGTAAATAAACATGACGATTCAGATCATGAGATCAATGATCAATGAGTGAAACCTCACTCTCTCCACCAAGAGCATATAGTACAGTTGTAACATCATGTATTGCATCTCTAATCTTGAATACCATGAATAGTTTTCATTTGGTTTTAGTCACATTTTACTCACCTGGAATGTTTTAGCGTTAGTCTAGTTTTAGTCGACTAAATGTCATGAGATTTTAGTCGACTAAAATGTATTTTGGCAGGCCTCGATGACGTATCAATGTAGTATTGATACAAACGATGATTTGCATAGCAAAACGATTCGATACCGATGATTTCCATTGCAAAACAATACGACACGATAGGCTACGATACATAGTCAATGTTGCCGTTTTCATTTCGATATACTTCGATTCTTGAAATTA
Organism: Protomyctophum bolini; assembly: GCF_963924005.1. Lineage (NCBI taxonomy): Eukaryota > Metazoa > Chordata > Actinopteri > Myctophiformes > Myctophidae > Protomyctophum > Protomyctophum bolini. The sequence goes on along the minus strand of NC_137862.1, from coordinate 52,865,414 downwards.
AAATAGATTTTTCGATGCAGTTACTATATCGTTACGACCCATATGCATCAGTGTGACTCTATACATGGTGTTGACATTTGACAAAAGTCTGGTTATAAACAATAACCTTGACTTCTCTTACAATAATACTGTTATCTGCAGTGAGTCCTGAAGCGGAAATAGTCTTTCACAGAACGCTTAATGGCAAATCCAGCAGACCAGTCTGTCTAATGTTTGTTTGGCATCAGTTAATTATAATATGTCGTCTAGAAAACGTGTATCTCCATATTTCAGCCTTTTACGTCGTAGATCCATATTTCAACGGTGTTTTTTGTTTGTTTGTTCTGTAAATGAATGCCCTGTACTTCGGCGTATGACAGTGTAGAGCAACATAGCAAAAGATTGCTTTTCTCTTCATACATTTAGAATTTTGCCTAGAATCTCATGCCCAAAATAAGCCAGGTCGAAAGTAGATATAAGTCTTGTCTGTGGGCTTTATGGATATAATAATAACCAATGAAAAGTATTGCCAAGGGGCTTCTGACTAAATTGGACCCATTGGAACACAGGATATCTTTGTATTATTATTTTTTGTTTCTCTTTCATTTCTTGAAAAGTAACGTTTTGGACACGTTTTTGGACATACAAGGTTTCCACCCGCCACAGCGACGATATGTTTTCTTATCTGTGTTTGCAAAGTGCCAAACTGAATTCATCCCCGTTGGGCGCTTCTGTAAAGCCAGTATACTCTTTAAGAGTAATAAGAGTAAATAGTACACAACTGCTATCAGCATCACTGTAATATACCATTTAAGACTAACTAGTGTACATCTGCTGTAATAAACCTAATACTCTTCCATCATCAACCTAAAACTCTTTAAGACTTATGAGTATACATTCAACTGCTATCATCAATACTCATCAATACCAGTACTAATATTAACAAAGGAAGAAAGCCCTGCTGAGTTCTTGGATGGATGGATGGTTCTTATGGATGGATGGCTGTGAGAAGAGCTGTGGTTGAGACGAGGAATGATTGTTTTAATCAAGCGATTAATCCATCCTCCCACTCAGACCTCCGTCACCATTCTTTCAGTCCATCACTTACTCTAGTTCAAGTCCAATTCTTTATTCCGCACGCACGCAGACGCACGCGCGCCCACGCACACGCACACACAAACACCGTTTTCTTTTTTTAAAGACACTGCAACACGTCTCCCTTTCCTTTCCTCTCTCTTCAGTGCAGACCTCCAACTCACTCGCTGCCAAAACTGCAGGCAGTAAAAGTCTCCTATACAAGCCATGACAGTATAAGAATGCGGTAGAAAGGCATATCCGGCATTCAGAACAGTTTTACAAAGCCATGACCGTGATAATTCAGGAGAAAGGCATCATGGGCATTCAGAACACTGTAAGTAGGGTCTCTTAATCTGCCCACAACTGGCAATAAGGAGGAAAGCAGCCCGGTTCAACAGATAAGCTTTTCTTTCATCGCTCCACTCAGAGCGTTAAAAACAAAGAAACTCCAGCAAAGAAAAGAGTCAATAAAAATACACTAAAATAAAACACCCAAAAGGCACAACCTAGATTTGATATGACTAAACATAGCTTCAGATGAATGAAATCTACAGTAGTCGGTGGTGTATGCATGGCAAGCTACACGCCTTTTGTTTCACTTGAGTCACTGGCAGCTGAAGCAGACGTAAAAAAAAAAAAAACATCTCTTCTTATTTATGAGTTATTATGTGTGACTTACCTAGTGTTGAGGCTCACAGCCGGACAGAGGAGCAGCAAGCCAAGAGCTTGGATGAATTTCATAGCTGTGCTGTGGTCTCACTCTCCCGTTCGCTCTCCTATAATCAGTTGCTTGCTTCTCTCTCTCTCTAGTTGTTAGCAGCACACCCTCGCACGCGCCACAGACACACAAGCAGTGAGGCAGACAGATGCAACACAGTGGCTGGGACTGGGAGAGAGGAGGGAGGATCTGTGGCTTTAAATAACGCAGGCAGCCATGGCACACGGAGAGACTCGCTAATGGGAATGAACGGGAGGGGCTGAATCCTGCTAGACACAGTGAGAGAGAGAGAGAGAGAGAGAGAGAGAGGCAGTGATGTCAGAGCCTTGTTCGGTGCAGCCATTGGCGAGAGGTTCTCTCTCTCTCTCTCTCTCTCTCACTCTCTCTCTCTCTCTCTCTCTCTCTCTCTGCGTGCGTGTGATGATGCTCCTGTGAAATCACAGCTCTTACCTTTGATGTCAGAGACTCAGACAGCAGAACAATTAAACTGGCAGCCATGAGTGCAAGCAAACCATGGGGTCATTGAAGACCCCCTTTCAACCCTTATCTTTTCCCTTTTTTGAGGGACGTTATAGCCCTTCCTATGCACAGCTTTTTGTGTTTGTCCCTAGTCAAAATGCCCAAATAGGATTCCGATTCCTATCCTATTGGAAATCCAATTAAAAAATCCTATAAGATTTTGGAACAAATCCTATTGGATATTTTCTTATAGGATTATAATCCTATAAAAAAATCCAATAGGATAAGATTTGTTGGATCTTTAAATGTACAGTATCAGCATAAAGGTCCCAATGTTCATTCTGCACAGACTAGTTTTCAGCTAAAACAGATTGACAGTTTTTACCATGGTGCTTGGATTAACCTCAGCTGTCTATGTCTGACGAGGTTGCTTCCTTCCAGTCCAAGTTTCATTGGTTAACAGCGACACATAGAATTGAACCGATGCAGGTAATAACAACGTGAACAAATAAAAACTTACATAGCCAGACCCAATGCTTTCCCTGAGGAATGGGTAGTCCAGGTTTAGGGTTGACAGAAGTTCCACATACTGAAAACGAGTTGGGAGCCTAAAAAGGAAAATCAAACAGTAGTAGTGTTGATATTAGCCATAATAATTAGACACTGACAATTGACACATTTCCAGACAACGTCACATACAGTACAAGTTAAGAACCTGTATGTGCGCGCAGGTCGGGGTCAAAAGAAACCGATCGCTCATTAGATGCAATGTAAAAGTGGTCACAGCACTGACGTGTAAAAATGCATCCCATCAAACTTTCAGATGCTGTTTTTCCCACAGTGTGGAAGAAGATTTAGGGTGGATGTTTACTGCGATCCCTTGCTCTTGAAATATACCTTGTTTTATGTTGTTAAGTATACAGTAGAGTACATGAATGGACCGCTACAATGACTGGTCATTGATGATGATGTAACCTTTTCTCTCTCTCAAATGAAAATAATCTCTCCTCACTATTTGCAACATCCCGTGTGAGGTGGAATGGTCCATCTGACATGGATACTTCTATGGTGAATCTTTACATACCGATACAGTGCAGTGCCATGACAATTAATCAAGAGGAATAATGAGAGGAAGAAAAAGATAACTCAGAGAGATGACCAACATAAATGGTGAACTACAATGAAATCATCAGTATAGCTAAATTAATTACTATTCTGGTAATCTTTATGTAAACACATTACATCAATGCATCACTTTCATACCAATACAACAAGTTATACATAACATAAAATAATAAATAAATACATACTGGTGGATAAGTAGAGCAACTGACTTAACATTATATTACTCATGTTGGCTATTCAACATAATATCTGGTCTCAAGCCCAATTTTGCACCAGTGATTCCCATAGGAGATTTGTGGTATTCATTCAAAATTAATCAGGACATTTCACAAAGTTTCAAGGAAAATAGCTATAGCCAATCTACAAACTCACAGCCTATTGCAATGCAATTGGCTTGCAATGCAATGTTGTGAGCTTGAGGATTGGCCATTTTCGAATAGCCAAAGTAGCCTAACATATAGGTCTAACAGATTCTTTGCTATTTTACCTGTACCCCAGCCCAGGCCCCACTTTGAGAACCATTATGCCCTACTATAGTCTACTTGGCAGCTATAGAGCCCCATTGTGAACCCGGACATGTTGAGTACACCAAGGTTTTAGATTTAGGTTTAGGTTAGTGAAGAATATGGGATTGGGTCCCCAGCATGGAGAAACTGCCGGATGCTATAACTTGCATATGTTGAGCAATTTTCATAATTGGTATAATATATAGAAGGCAAAAATAAATGTCATCATGCTTTATGTAGCACTTGCCCAAATGTGCTGATGGCTATGGCCGTTTTTAGCCCAAGGTGTGTATTGTGTGCAAACATAATGCTTGGATTCACCATCATGAAAACCCTTAAAGCATGATGAAATTTAGATTTTGTTTTCCCTTATAGGTTGTTAATGGTATGGTCACATATTATGCCAATTGTGAAAATTGCTCAACATATGCAAGTTAGCATCTGTCAGTTTCTACATGCTGGGGACCCATACTCAACATTTCTAACAGCCTACAACTTTGGTGTACTCAATATGCCTGGGTTCACATTCTGGCAAGTGGAAGTGGACTAATATATCAAAATAGATTATCTACACCAACCGCCCTAAACAAGTCACTATGCGACCGTTGTGAGCTTGTCAATAGGGTATTTTCAATATTTGAACGTATAATTATGCCCTATATTGAAAATAGCCGAACTACAATTAAGGTCACATGTGTCGCGACGCCAGGGTTGACATGACAGTTGTAAATTAATAATGGGCATGCCCTGATATCGTTGGGCAACTGCACCCGAAGATAGTTAAAGCCTGTGTCTTTCCCAAATGGAAGGCTTATATTAAAAATACTCAATATCCATAAACAACCATTTCCACCGTCTTCAAAGCAACCACACCAAAACACGGTACAAAATAGCCCCTCCGCCGCGGTTCCATGTGTTATGGGACAAGTATAACTAAGTATGCAAACAAATAGCAAATTACCTAAATAAAGTTTCCCCTGTGACATTCCTTCTTTGCCATTTAATAAACAGTTAAACACTCACCTAAAAAAACGCTGAATAAACTGCTGAAAGTGGGAGTCCATCAGTCCAAGACGTGACGCAGTTTTATTATTTCCTCTTCTGGAAAGTGGAATGTTCAAAGCTCGCGCTAAGGACAGTCAGTGTACGCTTGTCAAAAACGAACAGATCTACAAGCTCACTCCGCGTTGCGACGCCACGAGTTGTTAGCTTGTAGATCTTAACATGAAACCGTGACGTAGTGTCAACCAATAACAAACAAAGAAGCCATTTACGTCTTGCTTGAATCACGACAGTTTTCTGAGAAATTCTAGAACGAGGTGTGTGTGCGCGTGTGCGTGTGCGCGCGCGCGTATCACCCCGTCTCCCATAAATTCCATAGTAACACCAGCGCCTGTGTGTGTGTGTGTGTGTGTGTGTGTGTGTGTGTGTGTGTGTGTGTGTGTGTGCGTGTGCGTGTGCGTGTGCGTGTGCGTGTGTGTGTGTGTGTGTGTGTGTGCATTTATCACTCCCCTTCCGTCCTTCCTCTTCGATGTCTCCCTTTTATTTGATACCTGTCCATTCAAACTATAGACGGCCTAAGACGGGCCTGCCCCAAAGTTATGAGTGCACCCGGCAGCCGGCGAAAACTGGAGTTCTCAACAGGCCTGGAAATGAAGTCCCGGCCCTAGCTGGGCCCTCAAACCCTGTACACTCAAGACACCGCCCCCGCTGCCACCCTCCAGATATCCATATTTGGAGCTGACCTGTTCTAACATTCCATATGTTGATTCTGACCTCATCAAACATGTACACTCAAGACACGCTCCATATATGACCAGTGCACAGAGGCGCAACACTGACCGAACGCTAGGGGGGGATATAGAGCGGCGCCGCCGAAAAATCCGTCCCCCCCGTCCCCCCCACCACCCTAGGGGAGGGGGGGATGGGGGGGTCTAACCACCAAAACGTGGGGTTATGGTTAGGGTCGGATTACAGAGAGGTTGTTCCAGTGACTCAATGCACATACAAAACTGCTTTGGCACAGTTATTATTATTATGAATTACCTGGCTGTGATTCCTCCTCCCAAAACGTAAAAGTTTAACCACATTATCAGCAACGCCTAAAACAGGTCAAAACTCACTGACCTCATGTAAGTTAGCATATTCTATATAAAATGTACAACACCTGGGCAGTTTTCAGGAGAGGAGAGGGTTCGCATGTTTTAAATATGTAGTTGCACCATACCTGGTGTTGACAGTTGTGCTTTCATTAGTGGCTAATATAATAATATAAATCCCAAAGTGGGGTCCGGCCGTCCGCGGGCTAATACGTGTCCATTTGGGGGTCCTTGACACGAAAAGGTTTGGGAACCACTGTACTAGAGTAGAGGATAAAGTATATTCATTCATCTCCTATCGATCTAGTCAATACGCGTTACCAAAAGTTGTGCGTGACACCAAAAGTGCTGACCTATTGAATACTGTTCCTGTATTATTAGAATCATTACGCAATCACCACAGAGTGCAAAGCACATTGGGTCACTGATGGCGGTGTAACAACTTCCCGAAGGTAGATGGGCCAAACCATTTTGGGATTTAGACAGGGGTGGATCAAATATACCCTTCAAAATATATCGCGTTTATGAACGCAGGATTTCACAAGTATTACTCCTAAGATAACTTTGGAGCCAGGGGGGATAAACGGGGGGACCCCCAAGCCAGAGGGGGACCCCCAAACTCATTTGGGGGGGACCAATGTGACGCTGGCAGGGGATTCGTCCCCTCCGTCCCCTAGCTTATTGCGCCCCTGCCAGTGCACACGACCTCGCCCTCAGGTGTCTTATAGTTACAAAGAAGAAAAACAACAAAGAAAGTGTTGTAACCATAGACTGTAAAAAATATGGACAAAGCGTTCCGCGGGTCTAACATGAACGTAAAATGAAGCCTGTCAGTCCTTGCAATGGAAGTCGCCATCTTTCTAGATCCGTTTGGGCCCAGCTGGCCATTGGCTGGCCCAGACAACGAGGCGGGACTTCCCCCCTTCTTCTTCGTTGGTTTTTATTTTGACTCGAGTGGGTGGGGGATCCCGTTCATAGACTGTAACGGTAGCCACGCCCCTCAGAACATGCGCGACTTTATGGTCATTTTTTTAATAAATGGGACCATAATTTTCCAAAAAGAATATTATGACATTAGAAATGAGACTTTAAACTAGTGACTGGAAGCAAAAAGTATTCATGACCATGTTTATTAAGGTAATACAGTCTAGGTGAAGTTGGGCCCAAATACATGGACTTCTATGGGGCTATGGGTTTTTTTGAGCCCAATGACAGCGCCACAACAGGCCATTATATGAACTTTCATTTCCTTAGTGGCTTCACAAAATATCTGTCTGACTGCCCCCCTGGTTGTAACCTGCCGTTTTTTTCTACTTTCTAATTCTTTGTTTGGCCCGAAATATTGTGTGTGTTGTCATGATTTGTCACGACAAGAGTTGGCTGTGTACGACGCTTAAAAGGTCTTTAAATAAATTAAATTAAAAAATTAATTAAATAGAAATGCATTGCGTTTTAATTTCCTGGGCCGTTCGTTGTTCTGAAAGGGGGAGGGACTGCGCCGCTCTATACCCTGGCTTTTTACCCGGTCTTTATACCCGTTTAACATTGGCCTATTTTAGCGCCACCAGGAGGCCACAACCTGGCATGGCCTGGTGGAGACCTGTGCCCCGAGGGGCACTTTTTCTAGTTTGTGCATTCATTCATTCATATAACGATCTATACTAAACCAATGAGACATTTATTTTAGTCTATATTCCTTTTAAATTGGATACTAGGCTACACTTAATTAATACATTCTAATTCATGAAGAGAGGTAAAAGCTTGTGTTTTCAGTTATGTTTGACAAAATCATTATTCAAAGATACGATTATATGGGAGCCTATAGGGCTGTGCGATATGACGATATATATCGTACGATAGAAAATGTCTATCGTGAAAAATGTTCTCTATCGTTTATATATCGTTGTGTCGCAATTAACAAACGTTATGGCAGTATTTTACGTCACAGCACCCAGCCAAGCTGCTATTCTATGCTGCTATTTCATAACAAACATGAAGGGAGTCTTAGGGAGATGATAGCTGACGAGATTCAGAGCGGGGTAATACTAAAGTAACAGACCCTTCACTGTTATTTGCAGGTTTCATGTTGGGTCAATAAACTGCGTGAGCCACTCATGTTTAATTTACAACAATTGAGCTTGTCCGTCGGGTGCAAACGCTTCCCTCTTACCTGTGCAGTCCTCATGTCTTCTTGTTTTATTGTTCCAAATAAATTATTCCATCTGAAAAGAACTTAATTAAGCAACAGCTTCCAACAACAACAACAACAACAACAACAACAAGACACTAATTGAAGTTGTGATAAAAAAAAAGAAAAAGAAAAACAACTACTCGATATACGAACAGCTGGGCATGGAGATGGAGAGTAGACGACGTCGACGCATTGTCTCTCTCTATCGCCTGTTGTCAATTAAACATCGTTAAGCTTCCCAATGTGTTTAACAAACTACACTACAACTACAACAGAAAGTGTAACATTTTGAATCCCTATACAGAACGTAAAATTAACTGAAACTGTTATATCATGAGAGTTGCCCATGTACAATACATCTAAGTCTGTGTACTTGAACTTGAGTACTGCCTGTACTGTAGCATATACTTTATAGATAAATACGAGAGACATCTCAGCGCCAGCAAGGTCAGCCTTTCTGCATTAGGCACGTTACTTTGTCTCATATCTTATTGTCACGTCATTATGATCCAGCACTATATATGTTTCCTGTTGTGTAATGTAACGTTGTGAACCTTTAGCGTGATACTGCCTCGTGTCTCGTTATTTGTTCTCCCGGGCCCGCCGCCACAGTCGTCGTACCAAAGGAATATACTTCAACCGGATTATCACACACCACCCAGCCTGCACTGCACACACTACCGATCTCTGTCTGAACCAGAGGAGGGTCCCATTAGAGATTACAACAGAAACAACTGTGTATGAGTGACGTGACTCACCTGAGGTATTCTTTTCCTTACGGAGCTATGTGTGTGGCTGGGTGGCTGGCTGGCTGGGTGGGTGGGTGTGAGCATGAAATAGCATGGTTGTTTTTCACCACCTGTTCACAACCTAACAAACACACACACACACGCATATATTAACTGTATGATTTTGGGTGTGCCAAAACAGTACAGTGACAGTACAGTACAGTAGAGGGTACAGTAACTCTCTCATTTCTCAACCGTTTCGAACGTGGGGCGGCTTGCCGGAACCCTGGCTGTGGTCCTGTGGGTCTGGAACTTCCGGGGACCCCCACACAGAGTTGCACCACTCACTTCACGTGGGTGTGATTTTTTTTGACAATTTAATGTAGACATACTGTAAGCCTGTACTTCTGTAATGCAGACATAGGCCTGTACTTCTGTACTATTACTATATACTTCTGTACTAATTATTATTATTATTATAGGCCTATATTATATATATTTTATTTTGTATTATTTTAGCTTTAGGCCTGTCTGTGCATGGGCAGGGCATCAGTATTATATTAATATAATTAGACTCGATATTGTGATTTTACATATTGTAATTGGCACAAGTTTGATATTGGCATAAGTGTGCTTTTCCTGTTTTTTGAGTGGTGCAACCACTCCTATAGACAGCTATGTGTGTGTGTCCCTGTGTCCGAGCACGAAAATAGCCTACTGAGCTTTTTACAAGATCAACTTACGACTTACATAACCACATTTTTACCACATTCCCCAGTGGCATTATTCTGCATACGAGAAGGATCGTTGCTTATTTGGTCATCATTACAGTACATTTCAAGGTTATAGCTTCATTTCCTAATAACACTTTTTATTGATGTTTACTTTTTATTTAGCTTTATGCATGTGTAGCCAGGCAAAGTTGAGCCTCAAGGGCCACCGTAGACTGGCTAACCTGCTACTTCCTTGTCAATCAGTGTTGACTATGTAATGGCCCTGCAGTCTAATAAGGCCTCACTCACACCTTTCGATCTAGCATACAACATTGACTCATGCTAGATGTAAGCAAAGGGTTTGTTTACATCTTGCCCCAGTGCATTTCCAATGGAAGTCACTTTTTTTTGGTATGGCTTTCGGCTGTGTTTCGACTCATACAACAAAAATGTTGTGTCAAACCATGTGACTCCCATTGGAAATGAATTGCCAGCTTGCGTCAGTCAATAAGTCTCATACAACAAGCATACGTCAATCTGTTGTGCACGTGTGAGTCAGGCCTATAACAAACACAGGTTTCTTGGTGTCGGCTGTGGGTCCTGAGATCATGTTTTAATTGTGTTTTATCTTTTAATTGTCTTTTATCTGCCTTGGTGAGTAACATGATGGATAGATGTTATTTAGATTGCACTGAATAAGTGTTTTCTAATTAAGCATTTTAATTATTTGTTAGTATACTACCCTACCCAGGGTGAGTTCATGTGCCTGGAAGCGATGAGCTCATGTGCCAGAGGGGCCGATGTGAATGAACACAGACTCAAATAGGTATACATCATCAAATTGTTGTCGCAATGATTTATTTGTTTAACTTCATAGTTCATAGTGTAGGCTACTAATTTACATTTTTAATCACTAAGAGTAAATGCCTTGCCCACCAGGTTACACATGCGTACAATACTATATGATGGTATTCATTTAGCCTACCCTTCCATATCTTTTTGGAATTTGAGATTGACCTCATAAAATATTTAGAGCGCTAGCTCTTGAACATGATGTAGAATATGTTCTAAGTGAGGCTCCTGCAAGCCTGCACAGAATAACGGCAGAATAATAAACAGTCCACCACAAAAGGTGGAGGTCACACACCATAGGTATGATAAATTGTTTCCATTACAACTTTAATAGAGTTTGGAGTCTATTGTTCCCCAGTAGTCCTCCCCTCACCCCCCTACATATTCTGAATGACTTGCAGCCATTTATTTGGGTCTTATTAGAAGCACCATGCATGGATTGGAAACCCATAGACGCCAGCTGTAATGAATCCGCTACCACAACTTGCATCGGTTAGTGAGGATGCTGTCCTTAAGTGTCCTTTGAGGACCATCCAAATCTGTCTTAATCATACAGCCACAAAGAGGCCGTCACCATCACTACAGGTAACCTGTTACATCACGGTATCGCTATGCAGTGCACGGTCACCCCCTATACTTGAGATGATACATTGGCTATTTTGCGGTAGATAATAATTCTGAAACATTTTTTTCATAATGCCCAAAAAAGTCATGGCAGCTAGGTTGAAAGTGGTTAATTTGTAAGTTTCTAAATACCTCAAATAACTTTCAATCAAGCCTTTAAATTTGACCTTGTATTTCAGTCAGAGTTTAACGTGGTTTGAATGTAGATTTAATTCATTCAGCCACAGCTGCAGTCACTAGTTCATGGTGATTATTTGGAGGCTTCTCAATCACCAGTTTATGGTGATTATATGGAGTTTAACCCATTTCGACCGAGACCGAAATTCTATTTTCTACAAAATGTCTTCTGAATCCTACAGTTCTCTGAAAAACCCATGTTTCTATGTCAGTCATTCTCAAACATTTTCTTGTGAAGGACCCCCAAAAATATATGTAATTGGCCACCGACCCCCATGAAAATAATGTTGTTCCAGGGACCTTTTGCACCACATTTTCACCACTTTTCAAAAAATAGCAGACCTACAAGCTCGTAGCTCGCCACTCGGTGGCGCGCCATGAGCTTGTAGATCTGCTATTTTTCAGTAGTATTTTACAGAATGCTTAAAACACCAAAAGAGGTTCCCGTACAGAATGGTTTAATGGGAGAGTTGGGGAGGATAGATTCTCTCTCATCAACTGTGCCGTCAGCCATGGTGCTGCCTGCAGTAACGATTCAAGACATTTTATTATTAGAAACCTAGTGTCCCTATTCTGAGCATGTTAGAATAGGCAAACATTCAGATAAAAAATATCTACAAGCTCATAGAGTGAAGATATTTTGTGTAAAGGGACACATGAAGTCCAGTATAGCAGATCTACAAGCTTACTGTACATCATGGCCTGCTATTTATACTGTTCGCCCCTGAAGAGGGATGCCAGAGTTAATGTGGTTAAGTATTAATAATACAGTGTATTTCTGATCGGTGGGCAAAAACACCCCACAAAAACCTGCATCCATATACAGTACACAGACATTGGTGTTGTGGAGAATAATCACAAGACTAGCAAATACTAGGCCTATATTTAGAATTTGGAAAGTGCACCATCCCATTCTACCCAGATCTACAGTATATGTTGCAGCCAAAAAGAAAACAAATATACATAACGATATACAGAATGTAACTGAATGCATAAACAACCGGGATGTACAGAATATACATTTGTGCGGCAGACACATGGCCAAACTCTATACAGTATCCTACACTTTGCAAATAGCATATTATGTGTTGAACTATCCACACTTTTCCTGGGCTGTGTGTGCTCCAGTTCCTGTCGATTTGATCCAATGAAATCCAATGAAACTGGCTCAGATGACCAATGATATCCAATTAAATCAACAGGAACTGGAGCACACACAGCCCAGGAAAAGTGTGGATAGCAATTGTAAGCCAGTTGCAGTTCAACTGTACAGCTATAGCCAAGATACTCCTGCCTATAGCCTAGATGAACGCCTCTCTGACCACTCTCAGGCAGTTAGACCTCATCCAAAAGAAGGCCTTGAAAATCACTGGGGTAGATGAGGACCTTTAACCTGACTCTGCCAGATGGGGGCGGTATTGAGTAACCATGTTCCCCAAGACGGCATCCGTCTGAGATCGCTCACGGGGTTGAGCTAACACCAAACCGCTCCCGGTCCGAACCAATCAGCGTGAGCTAAGGGCGGGATATGTGCGAAACCGGATGTGACGCTATATAGAAGCGGCTGTTGTTCGTTAACACTTTTTTCGTTTACAGGCTTAGTATATCAAATATCTTCTTTGAATTAGTAATAGTACCTTTTATGCGCAGGTTGGTGTTACAAAAACGACAAAAATCTGGACCTTAAAGCACTACTACCTCAAGCTCACACCTCAGGTCCAATCACCCGGAGAGTAAGCCACGCCCTGGAAACCCCCCCAAGTGAAACACCAAATGCCTTGACAGGAGCTTTCTCTACTCTGCTATAAGGACATGGAACAGCCTTCCCCCTGTGGTTATTGGAGACATTACATCTAGCAGCGTTCACGCCTTCAAGAAGAGGCTGAACAAACACCTCCTCAGTATGTGACTGTAATCCCTCAGAGCTCAAGGACTGTACATTCATCCAACATTCAGTTTAGACATACTGTACGCCTGACTGAGTAGCTGCAGGTCATTGATAGGCTCTGTGAATGTATTCTTCTCATAGCCTGTATCTGCTTTAGCTTAATAAAAATAAAAAATAAGATAATGCAACCCAGCAACACAACACAAACACAAACAGGAGGTTAACTGCCTTATTCAAAGACTTACAGTACAGTATAAACGATACTCCAGTGGTGGAAAGTAACTAAGTACATTTACTCAAGTACTGTACTAAAGTTTAAAAAAAATAGCAGCAAATTTGTCTAACTTTTATATCTGAAATGTAAAATTCTGCTTAATGAGTACTTTTTACATTTAGATTTTCATATATTATACAAATATTTTTCCCTCTTTGTCTCAAGTAAAGCTAAGAGGATAAAACCAGAAAAATAACTAAGACGTGTTTACATCAGGGTCCTCCATTTTCAATTCAAATGTGATCAAAATGGAAGGCAGAATTTGTTTTCCTATACTAAAACAAAATACGCACTCTTTTCTTTTCCTCAGCATAAATATGAAGTAGCCTATAAGATAAGCTGATGCTCATTAAAATCTTCATAGTCCGTTAGCCTATCTCTGTTTACAGAGGGTTTGTAATGAAACCAACTTTATTTATTTATTCCCCAATTAGGGCAGCAAATGTAATGCTCAAGTTTTCTGAAATGTGTGACGGCACAAAGCTTTAGCTGAAGTAGAAGCACTGCTTAAAACAAAATATTCTTAACTTTTGCACCTGTTAATCAAAACAATGCTTCATAGGGAAACTAAATAACTAAACGCCTGTGATGTGATTTGATCAGATTCCCACAGGAAGAGGTGTTGTCACTCTGTTGTTAAGCAACTATTACAGATAGCATCAGGCTTCTTTGGGCCTACTTGTGATAAATGTTTTATAGCATTTTCTAGCAGCCATAGTTGCCCATCAGTGCCTTGGATAGCTGCTACTGTACTGTACATACAGTATAAGCACTGACATTCATTTGAGTGACAGGTCCACTTTTATTGGACAATTAACAGCATCAACCCAACATTTGTGTGTGACCTTATGGTTCGGCTTATCTTCAGTGAAGAGATTTGGTGTGTGGAGGTAAAATGGTAAATATGAAATGATGAATCGTGCATTTAATAGCGCACAGCCTTCATCCAAGGCGCATACAAAATGTGCATTCACCCGTTCCTTCATGACAGACAGCAGAAGAAACCACTTACCCTGTTGGGTCGAACTAGCTGTGACGGACATACTTTGATGTTGGAAAAGCTGTTTAATAAAGTGCCAGGTGGGATGGAGTTGGCAGCCGCTGTAAGTTATCGGACTGGTGAAGAACTGAGAATTAATCTAAAGATACATGATGCAAGATCAATCTAAGGCACCAAGCTGCTCATCAGTAGCGTAGCAGTAAGGGGGTTCAGTATTTTTGTTTCAAGGACACACTTCGACGCTATAACCCAGAGGGATTGAACCGGGAGCCTTCTGATTCCCAATCGGGAAACTCCAGTCCTGAGCCACTTAACTGCTGCGCTGGGTAAAAAGGAGTGGTCTGTATAATGGTAAATGTGCATTTATATAGAACCTTTATCTATAAGGAGCTTTACATATATAGATTGTGCATTACATTCACACATTCATACACCGATGGCGGGGGAAACCATGCAAGGCATCAACCAGCACATCAGGAGCAATTCGGGGGTTCGGGGGTGACTTGCTCAAGGACACTTCGACACTAACTTTGGGGGAGCCCGGGTTCGAACAGGCAACCTTACGGTTACCATCCGGCCACTCTACACCTGAGTCCCTGAACCAATGGTGTCACACCATTTCACTGCACATATTGTATGGAGTAAAAGCTCTGATGTGTCAGTCTCCACTAAACCAGCTGTCTTCACAAACTCTTATTTAATGTCA
Organism: Protomyctophum bolini; assembly: GCF_963924005.1. Lineage (NCBI taxonomy): Eukaryota > Metazoa > Chordata > Actinopteri > Myctophiformes > Myctophidae > Protomyctophum > Protomyctophum bolini. The sequence continues at coordinate 52,850,298 of NC_137862.1, read as the reverse complement.
AGGACCCCCAAATTGATATGTATTTGGTCACGGACCCCCATCTGAAAATGTTTTGTGCCATGCAGGGACCCCCAGAAGAGAAGATTTATATTAAAGAATTCAAACTTTTCCAAACATTTTCGATATTTAAAAAAAAAACATTTAAAAACTAGAACTGCACTCTGTCGAGTGCATACTTGCTTGTTGCACACTAGTAGGCCATGAATGGCCAACTAGTGCGCAAGCAGAGGGCGCAAGTACTTTCGACCGCTATAAACTGTCAAATCTCAGTATCTCTGTGAAGGAACGTTTGAAATTTCTAATTATTAGGTGTAAAAAACATATTGTCATTACGTCACCATCGAAAACCAATTACATTCTGGCATTGGGTCCTTTAATCCACATATTTCTTACGTCATCATTGAGAGCTAGTTATACATATACTATATGTATGTAATTTGTAAGTTGATTAGCGTTATACTGTGGTTACTTTGCGCCTACGCACCGTCCCAGCCAACCCGCCACTTTTGATGCATATCCGTCCCAGCAAATTGTGCCTGATACGGCAGTATCAAGGACCCCACTTTGACAACCACTGCACTAGACTGACTTTGGTCAGTTCAAAGCAATGCTCCAGAATATTTTTCACCGTGATTGCTCATGCTTCAATTGATTTATTTTACTGATGGTTGTTCTGTATAAAGTTCCTTTGTAATTTACCCTGATTTATAATGTTTGATGTATTATCTTGTGACTGTATTTGATGTATTGTAACCTTGGCTATGTTGAAAATGAGGGCTTGCCCTCAACTGTATTCCGAGTATAAATAAAGGTGAGAAAGAAAGAAAGAAAGAATGACAATGACTGTATCGTGACTGTCAGGTGGAAACCTTGTTTGTCCAAAACTGTAGATCCGGTGTAGTTATTATTATTTAATCACAAACTCTATACTTTTCTTTCGTTCAGAGATGATAACCTGGGACACCAGGTGTCACATTAAAATGTTTGTTTTAATAGCGAAAATAACATTACAATCTAACAACGCATTGCATTACAAGGCGATTGGGATAGGCTATTTTCACTTATTTTGCTGTCATATGACAAATTGATTTATTTATTCATGAAAACAAAATGAAAAGATGAAAAGGTGTCTGCCCCGACAGAGCTAATATAATAAAAAACAAGGTATAAAACTAGTAGATAATAAAGGTTAGAATACAACCGTACAGGAGCAGATCTTTGTCGCCAAGCGACAAGTAGAAATTAGGCAATAAACCGAACGCAGATAAGTACATCTCACAACTCCAGTGCAACACACAATGGCAGGGAACACAGTTGTAGAGTCAGAGGCGCCCCCAAGAGGCACAGCACTACAATTACAGTAAAGACGTCTGAAGATTATCAATTTCCAAATATACAAAGTATAAAATATCATGGATTAATTAAGCAGTGGACGTCACAAAGGAAACACTCAGACTTGCGAGGTGCCCCTGGTGTGTGGCTGTGGCCCCACAGGTACCAAACTTGGCACAAACGCTGTCCATGCGTCTGCCATGAGATAGAAACGCCATTAAACCGGGGGTCCGTAGCATAATACGTGTGAAACTGGGGGTCCATGAAATTAATGTTTTGGAATCACTGCTAGAGCTGTAAAAACCCTCCCTTGTCGGGGTAACTGGCAAATGTTTTCAAATGGGCCTAATAAATATTGATTTGGGGGTCCTTGACACGAGACAGTTTGGGAACCACTGCCCTAAGGGACACACGTTGTGCAACCCAGCATAATCCTCCCGAAACGTATTCTGTCCTCTAATTTTACCTCACCTGTATCTTTGTTCTATTATATTTTATAGATTATTTTTCTCTACAGAATGTTTGAACGTTTTGAATAATTCAATCTGAAATAGGGACGCCAGGTTGACACAACTTGACAGTGGTCAAGTGGAAAGATGCATTCAGAATATTGTTTAAGCTCCCAGGACTGACAAGTATACAAGTCATGAGGTTATATATCTTCCCTTCTTCTCTGGAGTCCTGCCAGAGGTAGAAAACTGACGTTCCCTGATGTCATCGCTATAGGGACACAGGCGCCAGTGAGCAGGAACTGGGGATGGCAATGAAGGACCGGGGTCGTGTTATTGTGAAAATCCACGATCTCGACCACGGTCGAAAATGATGACGACAAGTCATGACGCTTGTGCCTACATTGTGTCGAGGAATGTTCGTCAGCTTAATTGCTTCACACATTTTTACTCGGGCTCGATCTAACTGATATGTCTGGAGACCTTGGAACAGATATTCCTGTATTGTGTTGTCTTTATATTTTATAGATTTTTCTTTAAAGTGTGCACGTGCCTGCGTGCGTGCGTATGTGCGTGCGAATTGAACCAGTGGATTCTGGAGAAGAAGCCTGGGGGAGATTGTTCATTTTCTTCTACAAATGATGTGACACATTGTTCTGCAGAGAGAGATGACGTGGAGAGTAGACGGTCGATCCTCCTGTGTGTGGAGCATGAGAACAAAGCACAACCCAGAGCAGAGTTTCTGGGGATTAGAAGATGAGGATTAGACTGTAGTGGAATGAATGAATGAATGGATGGAGGATCGCTGACGAAGCAGCACAGGTGCACAGCTGAGCTTTGAGTCTCGATCTTCCTCTAAGTCAGGGGTTCTCAACCCGTGGGTCGCGACCCCTCGGGGGGGTCGCCAAATTATTTTGGGGGGTCCCCAAATTATTAAAAAAAAAATATATATATAGGCCTATATATTTTTGAGTGGTGCAACCACTCCAAGGACAGCAATGTCACTATGGGACTATGTTACTATGGGGCTGTGTTACTATGTTACTATGTTTAGAGTACCAGTAGGGGTAAAAAGTGGAGAGAGAGATAGTGTTGCACTGTTGCCTGCTTGAGCAGTCCATTGTCCACTCGTTGAGTTCGTGGCAACAGAACGAACAGAACACGGTCCAGTCTAGTCTGCTGTGTGCTCCTTCAGCAGCAATCAGTGCACCTCTCAACACCTGCACATTGATTTATGACTGAACCCCTAATTGCTCCTGATGTGCTGGTTGGCGCCTTGCATGGTTTCCGCCGCCATCTGTGTATGAATTGGTGTGTGAATGGGTGAATGTAATGCACAATCTATGTACAGTAAAGCGCCTTGGATAAAGGTGCTATATAAATGCACCATTTACCATTTTCACTTAGCTTAGCTTCTAGTGTTTTTTCCTAATAAAGTTGTTTTTATTTTGTTGCTCTTGTCTTAGCATGTTTTCTCCACACAGCCCTTTGATGAAAGCTAGATTTTGAAAAAAATAAAATAACACTGGAGCTTGCCAGTCACAACGCAGGACAATGTTTCAATTTGTGGGATGCGTGAAAAGTCAAGGAAATGTGGGACTGTCGCACGCACAGCAGGACATCAGTTAAACCAAGTGTTATAGGGGGTGAGGTGGAGTCTAGAGAGGTGAGTGCTAGGGGGTGAGGTGGAGTCTGGAGAGGTGAGTGCTAGGGGGGTGAGGTGGAGTCTAGAGAGGTGAGTGCTAGGGGGTGAGGTAGAGTCTAGAGAGGTGAGTGCTAGGGGGTGAGGTAGAGTCTAGAGAGGTGAGTGCTAGGGGGTGAGGTAGAGTCTAGAGAGGTGAGTGCTAGGGGGGTGAGGTGGAGTCTAGAGAGGTGAGGTAGAGTCTAGAGAGGTGAGTGCTAGGGGGTGAGGTAGAGTCTAGAGAGGTGAGTGCTAGGGGGTGAGGTAGAGTCTAGAGAGGTGAGTGCTAGGGGGTGAGGTAGAGTCTAGAGAGGTGAGTGCTAGGGTGGTGAGGTGGAGTCTAGAGAGGTGAGTGCTAGGGGGTGAGGTGGAGTCTAGAGAGGTGAGTGCTAGGGCAGTGAGGTAGAGTCTAGAGAGGTGAGTGCTAGGGGGTGAGGTGGAGTCTAGAGAGGTGAGTGCTAGGGGGTAAGGTGTGGGGTGTGGGGTTTGGGGTCGCCAAATTATTTTGGGGGGTCCCCAAATTATAAAATGACGTCATCATCAACATCGATGGACTGCCATAAGCAAGTAAGTAAGTGTGTGTGTGTCACGTGTGTGTGTGTGTGTGTGTGTGTGTGTGTGTGTGTGTGTGTGTGTGTGTGTGTGTGTGTGTGTGTGTGTGTGTGTGTGTGTGTTAGGCTGCACAACAGTGAAAAAACACTATTTCCGTGCTCGGACGGACCCAGCCAGCCAGGGACACACATTGCTGGGCAATGGAGTGGCTGCACCACTCACTATGGCGATTTACTCAGACACTATGAGGTAGAATTCAACACTCATTGTCAATGGGAAATTAATGTTTGTGTAGGACAACGTTTGTGGACAGACACTAAAAGCTGGATATAGGAGGGGCTATAGCGCCCCTCAAAAAACAATACAAAAAATGTATCAAGCTTTAGAAATAATTATTAATTAATAATAATGATCCATCTGAAATGATGTATTGACAACCAATCTAGAAGCTCATGCTCGAGTTATGCTTATTCACTACAACGTTCATGGTGAAATAAACGTATGCTCAAACTAACAAGAGGAGGTTGATGACACAATATGGGAAATCATACTAAAATACTTTGTCGGGTGCCCAGCTGTCTTTGTGCTTAGACTAAGGGTCGTCAACAGGGAGTCCGGGACCCCTAGGGGTCCTCAGAGTTACTACAGGGAGCCAAATCTTAGCGCGATTATTTTTTTTCTTTTCTCTTTTCTTCTTTTACATCCCGATTACATGCCATGGTGACGGAGAAGACCCTATGCTTTGCCCCCGTGAACTCGAAGTAGTAATCGGCCATGTCGAAGTCAACGTTGGGACCCTAATCTAGCGATAGAAAAGCTAATATGCTAACTGGGAGGTCGTGGTCATTTCTTCATTGAGCTCTGAACATTGTCCGTCACCCCATATCGCCTCAATCTGAGTTTTTGAATTTCAATGACATCACACCATGGAAGCAAGCGTTGCCGGGAAGCTAAAATACGGTCAAAATAATAGTATTAATTCTGGATTCTGGACACAAGATTTCTCGGGTTTGGCATAGATTGTGTTAACCACTTGAACCCTATAGTATCACTATTCGGGAGAGAACATTAACGACACGATATAGCGCTGTCAAACAAGTCTGAGGCTATCTATGAAATCTATATGTAAACGTGTAATCTGCAACACAATTGTATGTAACTTGCAGCCAGGACCCTGCTTCAATCGGGTGGTGAAGACAGCTGGAAGGATCATTGGTGCCTCTGTTTCCCCCTTGTTGGTGCTCTATAAAGAACGCTGTGCCAGAAGAGCCACCAGCATCATTGGGGACCCCCATGATCGACCCTCCCACGGCCTGCTTATGCTCCTACCCTCAGGGAAAAGGTACAGGAGTATTAGGGCTAAGGACAACTAGGATGAAAAACAGTTTTTTCCCAAGTGCAGTGAGGCTCTTAAACGAGCTGCGCCCCCCTCCCCCCGGCAAAACTGAATGAAGCGTTGGACTGAACTGGACAAAAAAAAATGCACTTTGGATGCACAACAGCACACAAAAATAAACAGTGCTGGTAACGTTTTGTTTTTAAGGATAGCACCATGCCACTTTATTTATTTATAGGTTGTGCGTGGTGTTGGTATAACTCTTAACTTTTCCATATGAATTGCACGTCATCATACAGTACATACTGGGGCTCTTTTTAAATGTTTGTCCATGTTTTGGTTTTAGTTTATAGCTTGTGTTTTTAAATAGGCTCTATGTTTTATGTTGCACTGCCAATAACTGAGGGGAAACGATATTTCATGTTCTTTTGTATGCAAGTACATAGGAAAATGACAAATAAAATTATTCTGATTCTGATCTCTCTCTCAGCTAAAGGGTCCTTGGCCTGAGAAACATTAAAGACCAATTAGACCATAATATAGACTGAGCATTGACTTTATAACCACAAGCTCCCCCCAGGTTCAAATGCCGGCTTCAGAGAACTGGGATGCATGTCAAATCCAAATCTCTTTCCTGACTCTCTCTGTGTGCTGTTCTCTCATGAATACAATAAGGCAGAGAGGATGAAAGACAACCTTTAGATAAAGAGCTTGTTGGAGAAAGGAAATGGAAACAGGGCAGAGGTGCTGGCCTGTTGAAGAGGTAGCATCTAGGGAGGATCAAGTCAAGAGTATTACCGGGTCAAAATGTAATCTGAGGTTGGCCCGGGTGGCTATAGTGTAGCGGTCCAGGAACCTATAGGATGCTAAGCCGATCCCGACGACCTTTGCCCATCTCTCTCCCCATCTCTTGTCACCGCACTATTCAACAAAGGCAGAAAAAGCCCCCAAAGAATATCTTAAAAAAAGAAAAGAAAAATCAATCTGAAGTCAAAGAGAGGTGACGATGGCGCGCCAGGATAACTAAGTGAACTGTTCTCCATTATAGCTGTCTGTCTTAGAAGATTCCTCATGGGAAGCCCAGGGACCATCATCAAGGCTGACGTATCTGTCATTGTCTGACAATGGAACGAAGCTTGCACATGGACTTTACTTTAGAGAATATTACTTCCACCCTCAGAGGATGAACAATAAAGTCCAGGACTTATTGCCATTGTGAAGGCCTATTCATAGTCTGGATTTTCGGTGGTGAAGTGACCACCGCTCCGGTTGGTGAGCTGACCACCGGAGCTGAAATAACGTTGAGCGGTGGTGAGTAAAAACAGAGAGAAGGGCTGGAGCGGTGGTGAGGCGGTGGTTTGCTCTTCACCGCAGCTCGTGACGTCATGTTGTAGTTCGGTGGTCACCCCACCACCGTAAATCCAGACTATGTATGAGCCTTGATCCTCCCAACACTCACCAAAACATGTCAGATCAGAGCACAGAGAGGCAGTCATGTACAATCATGAATAAACACGATTTCCATGACATGAAAATATGATAAGACTTACTGATCCCACGAGGGAAATGCAGTCGCCAAAGGCAGCACAGTAGGAAAAATACATCATATTCAATGCAACACCCTCGAAAGGGCAAAATATAGAATATACAACACTATACAATATGCGACACTAGTATACACCCTCAACAGTGCTTGCGAGATGCATATAGTTGCACAGTGACGATAACTGGTGTTATTGCATGGCTTGGTTGAATGCTTGATTCTGATTGGTCAATCGCTGAATTCAGCTCAGTAGTGAGTTATGTGATGATAATGACCGCCCCGCTGTATAACAGACCTCTGCCTCTGAGCACCAGCTGCGCGGCTGCACCCCGCTTGATTTACTGCCGTTTCCAACATGACAGCCATGTAAACACACACACACACACACACACACACACACACACACGCACACACACACAATGTAATTTACAGCTAAACATTGCTCTCAAGAATGTTTTTGAAAACATTTGAGCGAGAAATAGACGAAGCAGCCCCCCGAAAATGGACTCCATTTGATCAACTCATTCCCTGTTTTCCGACAGTGCTGCATGCCCTGCAGCTTAGCAGACGCAGCCTGCACCGCAAAATTATGGAATACTTTTTCTGTTGTGTTTTGGGTCAATGTATTAATTTATATTAGGTATAGCCATGTAATAAGCGGGATAATATCTGGCTAAGGTGGTTATTGTCGGGATATAATTCACCGACAGGGAGTTTAACCACCGAGGCGACTCCCAACTCGGCTTCGCCTCGGTGGTTAAACCGACAATGATCACCTAGCCAGATATTATCCCCTATAGCCAGATATTATCCCTTACATCAGGGTTCCCCAATTAAAGTTCCCCAATTGAGTAGAAGTAAAAGTAATGGAAATAATAAAGTACAAATACCTCAAAATTGTACAGTAGTACAGTACTTAAGTAAAAATACTCTCCATCACTGTACAATGGTGAACGATATAGATTGTTATCATCGTTAGAGTTGTAGTGCTTCATGTAAACGACATTTTAAAATACACACTCAATATTACAATATCTAGTCTCATATCATATTAACTGATACATGCCTAAATTGTATATAACTGCATATTGTCCAGCCCTAGAGCGTATAGTTAAGTTGAAGTTGGAGAAGCTCCTATAGCTACAAGCTGCTGAGGGTAGGAGTTTAAATGCTGAGGGTGGAGTTTAAATAAAAACAAAGGAATGCAATATAATTCGAATGAAGAATCAGGTGAAGTGTGAGAGACAATTGGAATGAGAAATTTCCATTTACATAAGCTGAGCAAACATAATGCCTGCACGAGCAGCAGCACGGCCCACAGCAGAGGCCCTGCGCTAGGATGTGTCTGGAGGAGGGCAGGGGGGGTGTTCTGCCATGTCGATGTGTCTCAGCGTGAAGCAAGGCCATGCAAAGGTACTGTAGGAGGGCAAGGCAAGGCTGGAATGAACCCAGGGTTTCTGAAATGCCAACCGCTAAAACCAGGAGGGTGCCAAGCTGTTGCTGTTGTTGGTGGAGGAACCATCTCATATATACAGAAAGAAGAGAAAGCAGTGAGGAAAAAAAACAAGAATGACTCAGTCATAATGGGGTTTTGTGCCATTTAGAGTGAGACTACATATGGGTTTTGTGCCATTCAGGCTATGGGTTTTATGGGTAAGTCTCCGATTGGCACCGAGCTACGCTTCTATATGTCAGTGGTCATCCCAACAGCGACCTATACGCCTGTGAGACGTGGCCGAAGACAGACAACGCCACCAACAAGTTGGATGTCTTCCACCGACGATGCCTCAGATCCATCCATGAGGATCTCATGGAGAGAGACCACATCACCAATGAGGAGGTGATGAGAAGGGCAGGGGTATAGCACCACTGTCTGTCATCGTCGATGAAAGGAGAAGGAGAATGGCTGGGCACGTACAGTACTCCGACTGCCAAAGAGAGAGACCGGCAAGTATGGCAATGGATTGGATGCCAGAAGGTGGAAAGAGGAAGAGAGGGGGAGGCCAAAGAAGACATGGAGACAGACAGCTATAAGGAAGAACTATAAGCGAGATGGGTGTCAGAGCTGGCACGGAGCAAAGAAGGGTCGCCAGAGACCGGAGTAAATGGAGAGCACTCGTCGCCCAATGAACTAAGTCTAAGTAAGTCTCCGATTGGCTTAGTAGAGGCAGCCTAGAGACGAGGTAGCCAATCATGAGCAGAAAAAAAGAGTAATAAGTGTCGGATTCGCATTTAGACTACCATTAGTTGATTAAAAAATAAAAGTTTTTTTTTCTTTAATTATGGATTAATGCCAATTAATCAAATCTCGTAATCTCGTTTTGGCACAGTGGGGTAAAATAGCTATTCACGAGATGTTCTGCCCAGAAGGACACTGGGGTCCATGTAGGCCAGTTAAATAAGATGGAGATATTTCCATTGTACTATATAGGCTCCTGACATTTAGGTCACATTCTCACCAGAGAGCTTTGCTGCGATTAAAACGAATCCTGCTGCGTATTTTCAGAAAGTGCGCTTCGTTTGGCATGTGTGAAGGCTCATTCGAATCCTAATGCGCAGCAAAGAACCGCATTTTACTCCGTCCAAAAACAGGGGTTTCGCTTCGCTTCCAATCGCACTTGACTACGATTCGGTGCAGGTGTGAATGCAATCCGCAGTAAATAAAGGAAATGAAGCAAACAATGTGGCGGGTGAGGAGCTGAACACAGTTGGAGACGGAGAAGGCATATTTTACGCAGCGCAAAGATGTCCCGTTACTGTGGATAGACCTGGTCCTACACCCCCCATGAGACTTACAAATCCCAAATGTTTATAAACAAATCCCAAATGTTTGTAAACAAATCCCAAATGTTTATAAACAAATCCCAAAATGTTTATAAACAAATCACAAATGTTTATAAACAAATCACAAATGTTTATAAACGAATCACAAATGTTTATAAACAAATACCAAAATGTTTATAAACAAATCCCATGAGACTTGGTCCTACCCCCCCGACCATGAGACTTACTACAGGTCAACTGGTAGTGGTCCTACCATAGACGTGGTCGAATGAGGAGACTGTCTGAAGCCCTGATCGAAATGAGGACGTGTACATTGCACATGCAGTGCTGTCACTGTGTGGGGACTGGGGAGTTATATCAGTGCGCTCATGCAGCGCTGTGCCTCTATGCCCAAAAGAACAGTGTGTGGCTGTTTGCTTAGAGAGAGAGAGAGAGAGAGAGAGAGGGGTGGGGGGGGGTCCCCCAGACACATGCACTTTATGAGTGTAATTTTATTACCATAGATTTCACTGTGTAGGCTAGTTTATGAATGGAACACATTGATAAAGGTCCCCCCCCTGCTGTGTTTCCAATTGCTGCGAATGACAGTGTGAAGGCAAACCGCAGCCAATTAAATATGCAAGAATCCCAAAATCCCCGCCCATACGCATTCGAGTCTACCGAAGTATTAGGTGAGAATGTGACCTTAAGAGTGCTTCAGAAAGTGATTGGTACAACGTATACTGTAACACTGGATTATTACTATTGTAATTATTATTCACGTTTGAACGACGTTCAGGGGAACAACAAGACACTAATTCCCACAGCCTGAATTCATCAAAGCGTCTGTTTGGTGTTTACCATAATGTCACATTGGTGGATGCATGCCGCCAGGCTCGCTCACTGCTAGTAAATGATTGGATTTTTTGCATCAGCCGTGTCAGAACAGGTGTTCTAATGCGAACCAAAACAAACAGCGTGCCCCCTGTACACAGCTACATCCTCTGTGTTCATTCCACTCCGACTTATACAAATGGATAAATAAACTCAATTAGGTTCTCCAGAACCACCACTAAAGGCTCTGCTCATGGCTCTGCCAGTGGGCCTAATCAGCCTAAATCCCCTCACCTGTGTAATTTCCAGCCTCTGCCTCAGCCAATTGATTGCCATGCGTGGCAATGGCAACCCCACACCTGACAATTGATTAGCCTACTTAACCAGTCCACTTTTCACACTCTGTATCTGCCTATATAGCCTGGGCAACATTTCATTTAGGGTATATGATCCTGTCGGGAGCGGATGATATCGTTACGTCATGTTGTAGTATTGTTTTGTAGTCGACAGGCAGGTGAGGCGAGGTTAGTATCTGCCTGTGTCTGAGGAGGGCAAACTGAGTCCACTTTTCACAGTTTGCCCTCTTCACACACAGGCATATACAGAGATCTCCATGTGGGACACAGACAGACAGTTAAAACGGGTGCTATGACAAGTTGACAACGGGTATTATTAGGCTCCCGTGTTGCATCGTTCTCAAGTAGGCCGGTAGCCAACGGGCACAGGTCTAGTTAACTTAAATTGTGATCCGTTGTGAACTTGTAGATCTGTTATTTCCGTCAAAGGTTGTGCTATTCTTGCATGGGCAAACAATTGGTTATAAAGTTATATTGACATTTGTGCGCACCACATTCTGATGAATTGAAAATGGTGGACCCTGTTGTAAACAAGTGAAATGCTTTATCAGTGTGTCGTCCACAGTAACAGTATTGAGTTGTGCTTTCATCTGAAATGTACCCATTCTGTTAATAAATACATCAATGAATCACTCTTGAAAACAAATAATTGTATTGTGGATTTGAGCTAACAGGTTCTTTTTTATGTCAATCAATCAAGTCACCTTAATGATGCGACGTCATGTATGCGACACACCCCCTTAGATAGCTACAGTAGAGATATTACTACACAGACGCACGTGTTTAAACGCATGTTTAGCATGCGTTTAAGAGCTTGAGATAATCGCCATTCTGGTATTTGTAGTCTTTTAAGAAAGAACCTACGCTATTTCTTACAACATCCCCTTGAAATAAAACTACAGTTCCCACACGACAGTATGTCTGTCTGACTGGATCATCACACGGAAGGTGAGTGTAAACTGTCAGTGCTCGTGTGCTTGTACACATTTGCGTGTGTAAACAGACATTGAATAAGCAGTATTACGATAATAACTGTACTGCCATGCTGCCTAATATGTCTATAGACACCAATTGCAGTCTCATATGTGTGGATAATGTATAAGAAATGTGTCCCACTTTGCTCATTCTGTCAATGTGAGTTAGTGATTCACCAGCTGCCTAGCTGGTGGAGGTTTTCATCTTTGGTTGCAGAAACCATAGGCAGCGGTGGCCGAACGGTTTGCGGAGCGGTCTTGATATCGGAAGGTCGCTATAGTTCGTATCCCCGGACCGGCACGTTAAAATTACCACCGCTGAAGTGCCCTTGGACAAGGCATTGAACCTCTACCATGAAATGTTCTATGAGCAGGGCATGGCTGTAAACAAGTTCTTGAGCTTAGTCTAGTTACCCTGGGTAAACATAGTACCTTTCCTTTTCCTTTCATTTATGTCATTAATGTATATGCCATTATATTACCTGTAGATGGACAGAGAACAAAATGGAACAAAGAAAAAACAAACAAACCCACTAAAGGATTTAAGGAGGGGCTTGTTGGAACGTTTGCTTGTTTTTAATTAGCAGACAGATATTTCAATTACCCGTGTATGGGTACCATCTGCCTTTGTGGCAATTATTTTTATGAAACTGAACCCCATCTCATCTTAGACTAGATTGTCTTGGTTGAATAAAAGTTTAAAAGCTAAATTAAATTTATTCTGTGTATTTTGGCAGAACTGGCACGTTGGATTGGATTTCCCAAAGTAAACCACCCCGTTGATTCCGGGCAGGTAGCCTATGTGACTCTGTGTCGTTTATGATATTGAGTTGCATTTGATGAAGTCTGTTTGGAGGAAAATAAATAAATCTTACTTTTTGACCAGCAGTTGATGCTTCATATCAGTTGATATGATTAAAATCAGCCAGCTGATATGATTATTTCTGACGCAATCTAAGAGTCCCCTATGGGAAATCCCTCAAGAGACCCGGAAAATAATCACCGTTCATTTTCCTCATAGACTTTTCAAAAAGTATTTATTTAAAGATGTTTACGCACAGTGCTTTCTGCACCGCGGCATACTAATTCCTACATGGGTTGTGCTTATAACCACACCAAGTTAAGTGTACTGAGGTTAAGGTTAGGTTTAGGTATAGTTTTACTGAGGTTAAGGTTAGGGTTAGGTTTAGGTATAGTTTTACTGAGGTTAAGGTTAGGTTTAGGTATAGTTTTACTGAGGTTAAGGTTAGGGGTAGGGTTAGGTTTAGGCTGTAAATCATAGTGACTGGCCAATCACAGCGCGTCCTTGCACAACCGGTGTAGGCTTTCGTATTACGCAAAAAACTGTTGAGAAACGTTTTGTTACAATTTTTGGTAAGTTGCTGTTTTTTCATAGATTTACTCGCCTATATTCTGTGTTTTTCATTATTATTGCATTATTCAAAGTCGTACGATTAGTCACACGTTACAAGTGAAAAGTGAAATTTGTTCTATTCTCCGCATTTGACCCATCTCTTGGAGCGGTGAGACGCAGCGTGCGCCCAGTTGATTTGACCCCCAATCCAAAGTTTAGAAATTGTCCTACTGATGATGACACAGAAATTGAAAATAATATCTTAGAAGTTAAATGTATTTTGCAAGTGCCTCAATTGAATATATGGCTGAAAGTCTGAAACATAGCCTTGTTGATGATGGTCTTAATACAAATGGATACATGATGGAAGCTGAGAGAGACCCAGCAGAAACTTCATGTGCAAATACTTTGTGTACATTTTAATTGTGTACTAAGAAAGGTAACATAAACATTATAGGATGGTAATATACAGTATATGCTGTGTTTGTTTGTTCAGTGGTTGAGTAACACTACAATAACTTGTAGTAGGCCTATTCTATATTTTTGTATGAAGCACGAACAAACTCAGATTAATTGATTGACATTTTTATGAAGTTGTAGAATGGGTACATTTCAACAAAGTAGCCTACAGGTCAATACAAAAATCTGCTAAATATTCTAAATGTAATCTACAGCAAATCCACATACTATAGGCTACTATACAGATCCATCGTTCATATGTTCATGATGTTTTTGGTGGCTTGAATTAGTAAAACTCTTCCCACACCGGCCACAAGGGGCAGTTTAAATCCAGCATATACAACCCTGTGAACTTCTAAATGATTTGAATTACTAATTTGCTTTTCCACACACATCACAATTATTTGGTTTTCTCTCCAGTGTGAATTTTCTGTTGGCCTTTAAGGCTGGACATTGTAGAGAAGTGTTGTCCACATTGATCACATCCATAGGGTTTCTCTCTAGCGTGAATTTTCTGGTGCCTTTGAAGGCTGGACTTGTCAGAGAAGTGTTGTCCACAATGATCACATCCGTAGGGTTTCTCTCCAGTGTGAATTATCTGGTGTGTTTTAAGGTGTGCCATTCGAGAGAATTGGTGTCCACAGTGATCACATCCATATGGTTTCTCTCCAGTGTGAATTTTCTGGTGTGTTTTAAGGCCCTCCATTCTAGAGAAATGTTGTCCACATTGATCAACATTCATATGGTTTCTCTCCAGTGTGAGTTTTCAGGTGTCTTTTAAGGCCCTCCATTCTAGAGAAATGTTGTCCACATTGATCACATCCATATGGTTTCTCTCCCGTGTGAGTTTCCAGGTGTCTTTTAAGGTGTGCCATTTGAGAGAATTGGTGTCCACACTGATCACATGCGCATGGTTTCTCTCCAGTGTGAATTCTCTGGTGTGTTTTAAGGCTGGAAATTATAGAGAAGTGTTTTCCACACTGATCACATCCGTAGGGTTTCTCTCCAGTGTGAATTTTCTGGTGCCTTTGAAGGTTGGACAATATAGAGAAGTGTTGTCCACACTGATCACATCCATAGGGTTTCTCGCCAGAGTGGATTTTATGGTGCATTTTAAGATTTGCCATTCGAGAGAAGTGTTCTCCACAGTGATCACATCCATAGGGTTTCTCTCCAGTGTGAATTCGCTGGTGCTTTTTAAGGCTGTCCATTACAGAGAATCTATGTCCACACTGATCACATCCATAGGGTTTCTCTCCAGTGTGAATTCGCTGGTGCTTTTTAAGGCTGTCCATTACAGAGAATCTATGTCCACACTGATCACATCCATAGGGTTTCTCTCCAGTGTGAATTCTCTGGTGCCTTTGAAGGCTGGACTTGTCAAAGAAGTGTTGTCCACAATGATCACATCCATAGGGTTTCTCGCCAGTGTGGATTTGATGGTGTATTTTAAGATTTGCCATTTGAGAGAAGTGTTCTCCACAGTGATCACATCCATAGGGTTTCTCTCCAGTGTGAATTCTCTGGTGCTTTTTAAGGCTGTCCATTCTAGAGAAATGTTGTCCACATTGATCACATTCATATGGTTTTTCTCCAGTGTGAATTTTCTGGTGTATTTTAAGTTTGGACATGTTGGGGAAGCGTTTACCACACTGATCACAGCAGTGGTGTTTTTGCTTAGCCAAGCTTCTTTGTCCTTTCACCTCTGGTAGAACAGGGAAGCCAGACCCATGATGCAACACTGAATTGTAAACAAAGACAAAGTAAATATTGTTTAGATGTAGACAGGGACAATACATGGACATTACTTAACCCATTCTGACCTGAGATCAGATTCATACGAGGTTTCCACCGGACACACACGGGTCTGATGAACCCATTCTGACCTGAGATCAGATTCTAAAAAATGTCACAGTCGTTCTTCGATTTTTCAAAAATAGCAGATCTACAAGCTCGTAGCGCGCCACCGAGTGGCGCGCTACGAGCTTGTAGGTCTGCTATTTTTGAATGTTTACGCACAGTGCTTTCTGCACCGCGGCATACTAATTCCTACATGGGTTGTGCTTATAACCACACCAAGTTAAGTGTACTGAGGTTAAGGTTAGGTTTAGGTATAGTTTTACTGGGGTTAAGGTTCAATAATGATGAAATGCCTGGAAAAACTGATTCTGAACATCATTCTGCCAGCTGTCAGGTCACAGCTGGACCCTTTCCAGTTTGCCTATCGGGCCAAGAGGGGGACAGAGGACGCTGTGGCATGCCTCCTTCACTCCCTTCTCCAACACCTGGATTCATCTTCGGACAATTTTGCCACTATTCTTTTTGTTGACTTTAGTTCTGCCTTTAATACAATTCAACGCCATCATATGATCAAGAAACTGCATCAGCTCAACATCCCCCCACTTCTCATACACTGGACTCACAGCTTCCTGAGCAATAGACCACAAACAGTTAAAGTAGGTACATCATTTTCATCAACTGCCATCACCAACACAGGGGCCCCTCAAGGCTGTGTCCTCAGCCCCTTCCTCTACACTCTGTACACAAATGACTGCATTAGCCCCTCACCCACTAACATCACATACTTTAAATACTCTGATGACACTGCCATTCTCGGACTGCTCCATGACAATAACTCTATTACGGTCTATCAGAATACCATTTCTCATTTCACACAGTGGTGCACTGACAACTATCTAGAGTTGAATGTGGTCAAAACAAAAGAACTGGTCATTGAAACAACAACCCACACTGGACTTAACCCACTCCTCATTAATGGTAAAACAATAGAACAGGTAGACAGTTTCACATATCTTGGACTCACACTGGACAATAGACTCAGGTTTGATCAACACATTACATCTATCCAGTCACGCTTTCAGCAAAGACTCCATGTAATCCGAAAACTAAGATCATTATCTGTTGCTCCTCATCTTCTGCTATTATTGTACAAAAGCATTATTCAACCTGTTCTGTTGTACTGTTCTGCATGTTTCTACACCATACTGTCCATGCCTAACAGGAACAAACTTTTCAGTATCACCCGTATTGCTTCCAAAATCATCGGACTTCCTACACCCACACTTTCTGATATGAACAATAACGCCATCACACGACTAGCACTCTCGATATCAAATGACACTGACCACCCTCTGTATCGTTTCTTTAACCTCATGCCATCTGGACAAAGATACAGAACCTTGCCATGGAAAAAGGTCCGTTTTAGTAGGAGTTTTGTCCCCTCAGCCATCGCGGCATTAAACAAACTGCCCCGCCGATAGGATGGTTCTGTACACAGCTTGTGGGGACCTCATGTTTTGTTTTTTTTGTACTGTCTTGGTGTTATGTGCTCTGTGTTGCTTTGATGTGGGTGTTGAACTGTTGAACAGATTGTGAAGACAAATATCCTTCGGGACAATAAAGATTATTATTATTATTATTATTATTAAGGTTAGGGTTAGGTTTAGGTATAGTTTTACTGAGGTTAAGGTTAGGTTTAGGTATAGTTTTACTGAGGTTAAGGTTAGGGGTAGGGTTAGGTTTAGGCTGTAAATCATAGTGACTGGCCAATCACAGCGCGTCCTTGCACAACCGGTGTAGGCTTTCGTATTACGCAAAAAACTGTTTTTGGTAAGTTGCTGTTTTTTCATAGATTTACTCGCCTATATTCTGTGTTTTTCATTATTATTGCATTATTTTTGTTTTTCTCTGAGGCTAACAGGTCCACCTCGGGTGCCCCGAACCTGTCCCATATCTGGGCCGCCACCTGTGCGTCTAAGGACCAGTTGTGGTAACGGAATGCACCCCAGTCCCTGTATTCAGGAGTCCCGGACGTGACAGGCCGTGAGTGACAAGAGGCTCTTGTCGCACCACTTCAACAGCCTGTGTGCCAAACATGTGCTTGTGTGAACTTGTGTGAATGGTTTGAAATGCTTAGGGCAAGAAAACATTTCAGGAGTTGATGTGGGCAAGACTCGGGGCTCCGTCCTACACACCCCTGGTCATCCTGCCATCGTGGGTGGGCCCCCACCCTGTCAGGCTGGTGACTTTCCTGGCTAGGGCCAATCCCAGGGGGACCTCATTCCGATGAGGAATCATCTGTCTACAAGTGTGTAGTCTGCAGTCACTGTCACTCGATGTGAAAGCATAGAATGAAAGTCAGTGGTAAGCTAAGAGTGTTTTTTTTTAGTGGTGCAAGTGCAACCACTCCTATAGACAGCTATGTGTGTCTCTGGCTGTGTCCGTCCCTGGCTGGCTGACTAGCTGTCTGTGTCTGTCTGAGCACGAAAACTTCCGGGGACCCCCCCGGGGACCCCCACACGGAGTTGCACCACTCACTTCACACGGTGTGTTTTCTTTTTGCAGGTTAGGAGCACTGTTTCATTTTACAATGTGTGTAAAATCTGTGTTAATAAACTGGCAAGTGTTCCATGTTAACTACTGTATTTGTTTGTCAATTATATAAAATGGTCTTAATTAAATACAATAAGAGGTGGAATATGCATTTTTCTAACATACAATAATAATCATGAATTCATTTTATTCATGATCAGGTTATTTGATAAATAAATCATTATACTTTTTCATGTCCAGTCAACTCTGTTACTTTAGTCAACTATGTTACCATGCTGTCAACTAAGTTACCATTAGGTTTTTAAAGAAAAAATATATATAGTACTTCCATAAACTCTAAGTAAATAACTTAGCAACGTAGTAGCAGTGAAATAATACGTTTTGGGAGAAAACATCTGGACCGGTAACAGCATTCTGTGAAATTAGGAGGTTTAATGCAAAAAAAACACATTTCCTTTAATAATTGGAGATTATAATTGAAAATGTAGGTAAGCGGACGCATATTCTTCCAAGAACAATGATTTGTTTAAAGATCTGACATTTATCCATTACAGACAATTACAGTTTTTGTCCGTAACATAGTTGACCAAAAATGAGTTACCATCTCTGTTTTTTGATTAAATATCTAAAATCAGAACATGCCTGAGCTTGGCAATTACTGAAAACATAATCTCCAATGAATACTCTGTAAGATAAAATAATAATATATTGGAAAATAATAACTTTTTTTCCAGATTTGTTTTAACTAAAAGAGTCCCGCAATTTGATATTGTTTATGATATTGAGTTGCATTTGATAAAGTCTGTTTGGAGGAAAATAAATAAATCTTACTTTTTGACCAGCAGTTGATGCTTCATATCAGTTGATATGATTACAATCAGCCAGCTGATATGATTATTTCTGACGCAATCTAAGAGTCCCCTATGGGAAATCCCTTGAGAGACCCGGAAAATAATCGCTGTTCATTTTCCTCATAGACTTTTCAAAAAGTATTTATTTAAAGATGTTTACGCACAGTTCTTTCTTCACTGCGACATACTAATTCCTACATGGGTTGTGCTTATAACCACGCCAAGTTAAGTTTACTGAGGTTAAGGTTAGGTTTAGGTATAGTTTTACTGAGGTTAAGGTTAGGTTTAGGTATAGTTTTACTGAGGTTAAAGGGGTAGGGTTAGGTTTAGGCTGTCAATCATAGTGACTGGTTAATCACAGCGCGTCCTTGCACAACCTGTGTAGGCTTTCGTATTATGCAAAAAACAGTTGAGAAACCTTTTGTTACAATTTTTTGAAGTTGCTGTTTTTTCATAGATTTACGATTAGTCACACGTTACTGCAGTGAAATTTGTTCTATTCTCCGCATTTGACCCATCTCTTGGAGCGGTGAGACACAGCATGCGCCCATTTGATTTGACCCCCAATCCAAAGTTTGGAAATTGTCCTACTGTTGATGACACAGAAATTGAAAATAATGACTTAGAAGTTAAATGTATTTTGCAAGTGCCTCAATTGAATATATGGCTGAAAGTCTGAAACATAGCCTTGTTTGATGATGGTCTTAATACAAATGGATACATTATGGAAGCTGAGAGAGACCCAGCAGAAACTTCATGTGCAAATACTTTGTTTTAATTGTGTACTAAGAAAGGTAACATATAAACATTATATTAAGGTAATATACAGTACATGCTGTGTTTGTTTGTTTAGTGGTTGAGTAACAATAACTTGTAGTAGGCCTATTCTATATTTTTGTATGAAGCATGAACAAACTCAGATTAATTGATTGACATTTTTATTAACAGTTGTAGAATGGGTACATTTCAACAAAGTAGCCTACAGGTCAATACAACAATCTGCTAAATATTCTAAATGTAATCTACAGCAAATCCACATACTATACTATACAGATCCATCGTTCATATGTTCATGATGTTTTCGGTGGCTTGAATTAGTAAAACTCTTCCCACACCGGCCACAAGGGGCAGTTTAAATCCAGCATATACAACCCTGTGAACTTCTAAATTATTTTAATTACTAAAAGCTTTTCCACACACATCACAATTATTTGGTTTTCTCTCCAGTGTGAATTCTCTGGTGTGATTTAAGGTTTGACATTCTAGAGAAGCGTTGTCCACACTGATCACATCCATAGGGTTTCTCTCCAGTGTGAATTTTATGGTGGTCTTTAAGGCTGGACATTCTAGAGAAGTGTTGTCCACATTGATCACATCCATAGGGTTTCTCTCCAGTGTGAATTTTCTGGTGTGTTTTAAGGTGTGCCATTTGAGAGAATTGGTGTCCACAGTGATCACATCCATATGGTTTCTCTCCAGTGTGAATTTTCTGGTGTGTTTTAAGGTGTGCCATTTGAGAGAATTGGTGTCCACAGTGATCACATCCATATGGTTTCTCTCCAGTGTGAATTTTCTGGTGTGTTTTAAGGATGTGCAATAAAGAGAAGTGTTGCCCACACTGATCACATCCGTATGGTTTCTCGTATGGTTTCTCTCCAGTGTGAATTCTCTGGTGTGTTTTAAGGTTGGACATTATAGAGAAGTGTTGTCCACACTGATCACATCCGTAGGGTTTCTCTCCAGTGTGAATTTTCTGGTGCCTTTGAAGGTTGGACAATATAGAGAAGTGTTGTCCACACTGATCACATCCATAGGGTTTCTCGCCAGTGTGGATTCTATGGTGTATTTTAAGATAAGCCATTTTAGAGAAGTGTTTTCCACAGTGATCACATCCATATGGTTTCTCTCCAGTGTGAATTATCTGGTGCTTTTTAAGGCTGCCCATTACAGAGAATCTATGTCCACACTGATCACATCCATAGGGTTTCTCTCCAGTGTGAATTCTCTGGTGCTTTTTAAGGCTGCCCATTACAGAGAATCTATGTCCACACTGATCACATCCATAGGGTTTCTCTCCAGTGTGAATTCTCTGGTGTATTTTAAGTTTGGACATGTTGGGGAAGCGTTTACCACACTGATCACAGCAGTGGTGTTTTTGCTTAGCCAAGCTTCTTTGTCCTTTCACCTCTGGTAGAACAGGGGAGCCAGACACATGATGCAACACTGAATTGTAAACAAAGACAAAGAAAATATTGTTTAGATGTAGACAGGGACACTACTGGACATTACTTAATAGACTTAAAATAGCAAAACTAGATAATTACCACAGTTAACATTTTAACAGCCAAAACTAAAACCATTGTTATGACATGCTGTATGTCCATATAGACACAGTAAGTAACTTACAGAGGTCTTGATGATCATTGGGTCCTCCCTGTTGAGCAGAACTGTTCATGGTGGCATTGGTAGAGTTCATCTTCAGCTGAAGTCGGGAGTCCAGTCCTGTGATCAGAGTTGTGGAGAACTGACAACTACAAACTCTTCTTATACTATGGACATGGAGCCTGAGGTGGAACGACTAACTGCTTGGTGTCGATTGGCCAAAGAGAACAATATAATCATGTCTCCACCAATCACAACCTAAAAAAAATGCTGCATGTGCTCCACCCCTCTGTAGCTCCTCCCCCAGGCAATGCTCTATGCAACATTCTAGAAATAACTCAGTGAGATTGATTTGTAAGCTTCATATTTAATTAATCTAAACTATATCCAAATTATAATACATTGATGTATGAATATAAGTACATCCTATCAGTCTATGTGAACGTGAGTAAAGTAAATGCAGGAGTGAGCATGAATCCCAAATAACAGAGTCAAAGCATATAATATAGAAAACATGATTATTTAGTTATTGGTAAATCAGGAAACAAATAACTGAAACAAAATAAATAAAAATAGCAAAACATTACAGTGCAGAAGAGAAAGTCAAACTCAATCAAATGCAGTGGGGAAACAGAACAGTGTTTCATTGTAACATATACCTGCTGTTTTCTGAGAGTTTACAAAGAAAAACAGTTATTGTTGTTTTCCAAAACACAAACTTCCACTCACCCACTAAATGATTGCAGACAGTCTTCATAAATAGTACACGCCTTCACATATCTCTTTTACGTACATTGTGTAAGTATACTACAGCATCATTTTTAGTAATGATTTTTACATTTACATTTTTAAAGTTACAATGTAAGTTCAATTTGACACTCATAAATAGTAGGTACAATGTGAAGGCCTTTACATATTTTACAGTCTTTGTTGCAATGTAAGTTAAATTTGTTTCCACTTTAATATAGAAGACAGTGGTCTGGTTTCTGTACAGGACTGGTCAAGACCTAACAAATTAGTATGTTGGCAAAGTCTCATTGTGTTCTATTGTTCTGATTGTATTTCTTATCTATATTTACAGTGAAATCCCATTGTGTAATGAGTAGGCCTGTGTGCAGAAACGTGTGTCCATAGTGTAAGGTATTATTAATGAATGATCAGGATAAATCAGGTTAAGTCATTATTCTTATAAAAAATATCCTATTTTCATGATTGCATTGTTATTAACAACAGAGACAGAATAACAGCAACAACTGTATTTGTGTAAACCTGGACAACTTTAAGTCTTTAAATCATTGTTCAGGTTGCGTTGCTCTGAGGGAATGAGGAGCACTCAGGTGTGTGGAATTAGTTTCAATAGGGTTGTTGTGACTGCACTTTTAATCAAAGTTTTTTCTTTTTCAAATGCTAAATAATGAACAAACCCCACATTCTTCCCCAGGTTAAAATGTAAACAGGCTATGCTGATGGCTGATGCTTCATTCACTGTAGACAATGCATTCAAATGCAGATGTTAAACGTGTTAATGGTCACTGGTTGTCTGGCAGTGGACAGATCACCTGTTAATGATGACATTATGCATGAACTGAAACCTTTTGACTCTGATGAGTTTCAGCAGAACTACAGAAATAGGCTGTTCACATGGAACGTATTATTATCCTTGGAAGTCATTATCCTTATAATAATATCCTATATTCATGATCACATTGTTATTAACAACAGAGACACAATAACAGTAACAACTGTATTTGTGTAAACCTGGGAAACCGGGGAAAGTCATTGTTCAGGTTGTGTTGCTTTTAGCCTAGTAGCCAAAAAGTGAACCCGGACATGTTGAGTACACCAACGTTTTATGTTAGAAATGTTTATAGTATGGGTCACCAGCATGTAGAAACTGCCGGATGCTAACTTGCATAATATGCAAGTTATAACATATTATGTTGAGCAATTTTATAATTGGCATAATATGTGACCAAACCATTAACAAAGAAGGCAAAATAATCATCATCATTCATTATTCTTTATCTAGCATGTGTCAAACTAGGGGTTTTCATGATGCTGAATCCATTCCAAGCATTAGTCTAGCAAAGCACTCATTGGGCTTAAAACGGCCATGCCCAATTTGTGATGATGGCATTGGCCGTTTTTAGCCCAATGAGTGTTTTTTTGCTAAACTAATGCTTGGATTTGAATATTTTGCCTTCTATAGGTTGTAATTGGTATATGTTCACATTATATGCCAATTATGAAACATAAAACCTTGGTCTACTCAACATGTCCGGGTTCACAATGGGGCTCTATTGGCTGGCTACTATCATTCTGTATAATAATTCTGAAAGTACAAGGGTCATAATCAATCAATTAAATCAGCCTCATGGGAAATAATAAACTTCAGCATGTATATGTCTATCAATTTAGTTTACAAAGATATATTATAAATATATATATTAAAATAAAACATTTTTTGTTAATACAAACTTGTTATTACAGTTTAGTTACAGACAATTTTTACATTGTATGCATGCATGTATGCATCAATTTAATACATTTAGATTAATTATTACCAAAATGTTGGTTTCCTTTTTAATTAGTAGCCTATTATGATTATGTATTTATTTTACAGAAAAATGACGACTCACTGGCCTTGGAATGTCTCGGGATCCCCCAGGAGGAAGTCACTAATGTTGCTCTGGAGAGGGGAGTCTGGAGCTCTCTGGTGGAGCTGTTGCCCCCGCGACCCGACTACGGATAAGCGGTTGAAGATGAGTTAAGAGGAAAATTACATTACATACTGAGATAATTGGTTCGGCAAGCAACATCAATTGTTTCCCATATTACTCCTCATAATGCACCAATGTTATTAAATTGTTCCCGCATAATGCATGCACCTCTCTTATTACTTTTGTTTATGGCTCATGTTGTGTGAATTCCAGGAAGCAACAAAGGAACCACTTGCATTGCTTTTTCCTCAACAAAATGAACGTAAATTAAACAAGACAGCAGCTCAACTACACTAATCTAGTGCTAATCAGTTTACTGTCAGATTCTTCTTCTTTCTGCTGGAAAATGTAAAGAACACTAATTTACTGTGAAAAGATTACCATCAACTTCAAAATAATGTCTCTTCTTATCTATATCACAATGCTGCCTCTGCCTCTTGCAGGCCTGGCGACAATTTTATATCATCCATAATTGGACACCAGCCAACACCATTTTCGGCACAGTTTCATTAAGGGACAATCTGTGTGACAGGCTCTCCAGTGAGGGTCATTTCCCGTCTGTCTCCAATGGACAGCCGACTCAAACCTGTAATATACTGATGACCAAATGACAACGAGCCCTATGTATTATTATTTTATTTTTTTTACATTCGTTTTTCAAATCCCCCTCTCATTCATGCTTTGCTGGCAGTGGTCCTGGTTCAAATCCTGCCCCAATGGGTGTAAGAATGTGTTGGACACTACATACTTAAAGGAGAATTCCATACTAAAAGGCTTTCTTACCTTTCATTGTAGTTGTTACGTCCCCATCAAAGAGGTCCAGGTGTTATTTTGTGCAACAGCTCCTTATTGGCTATTTCCCCTACCATAAGCCCTAAATGAATTGCATTGAATTGAATGGGATGTATGGGGTGTTGTGCTAATTCGCTTATTTCCATCGAAATAAGTAGTAAAGTGTGGCGCTTGGGTTATTATTTACATTATGAAGAGAGGATATATACAAAAAGATTATAATTTTGAGCGATGGAAATAAGCGAATTAGCACAACACCCCATACATCCCATTCAATTCAATGCAATTCATTTAGGGCTTATGGTAGGGGAAATAGCCAAGAAGGAGCTTTTGCACAAAATAACACCTGGACCTCTTTGATGGGGACGTAACTACAAAGAAAGGTAAGAAAGCCTTTTAGTATGGAATTCTCCTTTAAGCCCGGGGGTCCACCAAGGGTGCATGGGCCTATAGGCTTATACTTATTTTCCGTCTTAAGAAAATATCTTCACAGAAAATAGCTGATTTGCTCTTTGCGCCAAATGTTCAGCAAATGGTTAAAAGGCCTTACAAAAAACTACTTGGGACAACAGGGAGAAAGACCGCATGGAAGGGGTGAAGTGTTCCTTGAATGTGCCCCTGAACTCAACTGATAAATTGTCCAAATGAAGGGTGGCTATCTCTTTTCCTACTGTGTAACATAATCAGATCCACTGTTGCTATCAGCCAAAGAATGTGAAAAGATAAATAATAATGATGATGCTTCTCAGGGAACGGCGTCACGAGCAGAGAACTCACAACTCGTTAAAACACATGTCATCAAACCAATAGTGATTGCTGATGAAATCTTTAAACCAATGAGCAGTCCCAGGGTCACAGATAGACTATTACAGTTTAATTACTTACTGAATCCATCTGGCACTTATGAGTTCCTTCGTTGCCTCTCCTCATTACCCCCGGGTTCACGGGCAATTTACTGGATGTGACAATTCGCGGGAACTTTAGAGATATCCTGTGGAAGAAAAGAGAAAAACAAATTGTTTTGATGATTACAGCAGAGACAGCTGTCACTCACAAGTTTAGCTAACCCCTTGACCCTAGTATCTCTATTCCTGGGGGGGGGACACGATTTGACACAAAATTAGCCAAACTGTAAGCTTCCAATGTGTTGTGCGGCACATTATGATTATGAGCGCACAAGTGATTGACGTACTGTATGTGTGTATGCCGGGGTATGTATGTCAGTGTCCTCTCTTGATCAATCAGGGACCAGCATCTCTGGCAACGTCATTATGTCGTCATAAAAAATATATCATAATATATCAGTATTCTTTGGAAGTGGTGATACCAGTGGTGAGCACACCTCATGGCACAGGTTGGCAGCTCGACAGAGTGCATTTATATAGTTACTTGCGCAAGCAGAGTGCGCAAGTACTGTAATCAGTGAAATGTATGTATGTTATATACCCTGACGTCATATGCTGCTACGACACATACGCATTAAACGGGGCATACGCAAAGTAACCACAGTATACCGTTAATCAACTTACAAATTACATATACATATATTCACAATACTACTTCTTTACCTCCAAAAACTAGGTACGTAGCAAATAGCTAAACCTAATAATTCAATATTTCAAACGTTCTTTCACAGAGAAGCTGAGATTTGACAGTTTGTAGCGGTCGACAGTACTTGCGCGCTCTGCTTGCGCCATAGTAGACCTACTTGTGTGCAACAAGCAAGTAGGCACTCGACAGAGTACAGTTCTAGTTACTTGCTCAAGCAGAGCGCGCAAGTAATAGTTTCGCCCGGCTCGTATGCACGGTCCCAGCCAACCCGCCACTTTTGATGCGTATGCAAATAAAACAGCAAATTGTGCCTGATTTGCTGGGACCAGATTACATGGTGTGCATATGTATAACTAGCTCTCAATGATGACGTAAGAAATATGTGGATTAAAGGACCCAATGCCAGAGTGTAATTGGTCTTCGATTGTGACGTAATGACGATATGTTTTAGTGTTGGGAGGATTAAAGGTAATGCTCCTGTGTATACATGTAATCTGGTCCCAGCAAATCAGGCACAAAATTTGCTGTTTTATTTGCATACACATCAAAAGTGGCGGGTTGGCTGGGATGATTTTTGGCGCAAAGTAACCACAGTATACCGCTAATCAACTTAGAAATTACGTAATAGTATATGTATGACTAGCTCTCAATGATGACGTAAGAAATATGTGGATTAAAGGACCCAATGCCAGAGTGTAATTGGTTTTCGATGGTGACGTAATGACGATATGTTTTAGTGTTGGGAGGATTAAAGGTAATACTCCTGTGTATACATGTATGTAATCTGGTCCCAGCAAATCAGGCACAAAATTTGCTGTTTTATTTGCATACGCATCAAAAGTGGCGGGTTGGACCCATTGCAAGATGCTGTACTCTGTCGTCGACCCTAAGCCACCCCAGCCTGTCAAAGTGGGCAGGGGTGAGGTGGGTTCGGGGGGGTGAGGCCAAGTAGGAGCCTGAACAGTTTGTTTTGGGAGGTCTGGAGCCTTGTTTTAAGGGCTTTTGAGGTGCTGTGGTACCAAGAGGTGCATGCATATAGTCAAAGAAACCTTGCACAAGGGCTCCTGTTAAGGTCTTCAAGGTGTTTTTGTTGACCAGTGACGAGATCCTGTAAAGGAATCTTGTTACTTGCGCAAGCAGAGCGCGCAAGTAATCATTTCGCTTGGTCTCTTCAAAGTGACAGCCAAGTTTTTTTCAACCACATTACGTCATCACATACGTATACACACCATGTACTCTGGTCCCAGTTCTCAACGATGACGTAATGAGGTTACTTGGCCCAGCAAACCAGGCACAGACTTACCGTTGAAAAAAACTTGGCTGTCACTTTTTGGAACCAAGTAACCACAGTATACTGCTAATCAAATTACAACTACATACTCTGTATGTAGTTGTAATGTGATTTGTAATTTGTAAATCTGTGCCTGGCCTGCTGGGACCAGACTACACAGATGACCATATCTCTTACGTCATCACTGAGAGCTAGTCATACATATACACACCATGTACTCTGGTCCCAGCTCTCAACGATGACGTAATGTGGTATCTGGTGGGACCAGATTACACAGATGACCATTTCTCTTATGTCATCACTGAGAGCTAGTCATACGTATACACACCATGTACGCTGGTCCTATGAAGGGCTCACGGGACAAGCCTATGTAGCATTCAGACGAGTGAAAAGGATAAGAGATCATATATACTTGATTTTAGTCCTAAAAAGATCAAAGTAGATAAGAATGTAGAAAGAGAAATGATACGATTACGACAATCACCTCTAGAAAATCCAAATATACGGAAGATAACTCAATTACCATTAAAACATTCATTAAAAATTGGATTGTTGAACATCAGAGGTTATCTAACACATTTACAAGATATAAACTCAGATTCCCAACTCGAAATGTTGGATCTAATAGCTTTTACTGAAACACACTTAAAGAAAAATAATAACATTACTTTTAAATTAAAAACAATGAACACCAATTACAAAACAATCAGGAATGACAGAGAATATGATATAGGTGGGGGAGTTATGTTTGCTATAAAAGAAGATATTGCCATTGAAATAATTCAAAAAGAAATCGGGATATTAGAAAAAGTTAAGTAAGATATAAATATATAAATATAAAGACCTTCATGTAAAGATTAGGCTTTAAACAATTAAATACAAATCCAACTACAGATTTCGGAAGTATTTTAGATCATGTATATTTCAACAAATTTGAAAGTATTATTACAGAAATTGAAGTTAGAGACACATATTACTCTGATCATGATTTAGTATTAATATCACTATAGTACAAAATTAAATACATTTAAAACAATTGACAATTTACAATAAGTAATAAAATAATTATACTGTATAATATATTTTAATTCAGTTTATATACCTTTTTTTTCATCACATATCACTGATTCATTTTTCTGTAAAAAAGTAGTTAGGTAGCAAATAGTTACACGTAATGATTATACATTTCAAACGTTCCTTCACAGAGATACTGAGATGTGATAGTTTCCAGCGGTCGAAAGTACTTGCGCGCTCTGCTTGCGCACTAGTAGGCCATTTATGGCCTACTAGTGTGCAACAAGCAAGTATGCACTCGGCAGCGTGCAGTTCTAGTTTAACTTGTGGTGAGCAACCGAATGTTCGATGATCATACATCATACTGATTGTCAAGGGATTGAAACAACAGAGAAATATGTGTTTGGTTGCTTGTTTATGGTGGGGGGGGGGGGGGGGATTATTATAATGGGGCGGGGAAGAGAGAATTATTATAGTAATGTATCAATTCCCAATGTAAAATAAACAATTTTGCTTAACTGAGAGAGCATGCACATCGAATTTCGAGTGCAGGGGTGGACTAAATGATACATAATTACATATTTCTGATAGTAATATCTTCCTCGTTTGACAGACTCAAGACTCTGTTCATATTCAACCATCTTTCCTTTCATTCTCAAGACTCTTGAGAATGAAAGGAAAGATGGTTGAATATGAACAGAGGCCCTCTTAACCGTCAATGTCACCCTCGGAAAACGTATTTTTATTATGCGGGTTCAGTGGAAATTGGTTTTACTCAGTGCAAGTAAAGTACCCCCCCATTATGGACGAACATACCATGAATAATGAATTCTGAACGTTTGACGGCATCCATCAGAAGCAGCAGAATTGCACAGTACTATCTGGCAGAGGCAGGGATGTGTTTGAAAATGCCTTCCCTGTCTCCCTGAGGTCTGCACTCGATCTGGCTGTCACAGAGACAGTGGACATGTTAAAACAGATGACTGTCTGCCCGGACTGCTGGCACAGCGGTTCTGGCATCTAGGCTAAAGTAGCCCCACAGTGAGTTGGGAGTTTGAGTCCCATTGCCAAATGCCAATGTCATTCCCCCTTTGCCTGTCTGTCGACCTAGTACCCTATCAGTAAAGGCATAAAAAAAACCCAAAACAAATCTAAAAAAAATAAAAAAATACTATTACTATTACTATTAGTAGGGTTGTTTAGGTTTACAAAACAATCCTGTTTTCCCTGTGGGAGAACACTTGTGGTTTGCCATCAATGAAGATTCCACAAGCACAAAGGCTTCCAAAAAATAGACAAGTCAAGTCTATGTTGGGGGTTACCAGCCAAAACGGTTGAGAACCACTGATGGTAAATGGTGAAGTTATATAGTGCCTTTATCCAAGGCGCTTTACATAGTGCATTACATTCACCCACACATTCATACACCGATTGCGGAGGAAGCCATGCAAGGTACCAAACCAGCACATCGGGAGAGGAGACGGGATTCGAACCGCCGACCCATGGATCATTGGACGACCTGCTCTACAGTACCTCCTGAGCTACAGTCGCACCATAGGTTTCATCCTATGGTGTTTGCATGGTGCTTCCTTGTCATCTACAGTGCATCATGGTGCTTCACTGTCTACTATAGAGCGTCGCAGTCACGGCCCCATTCAGAATGACGAGTGGCAACCAGGAAATAATTCCTCATTAATTTCCCCCATAGACGTTACAAAAAGTATTCATTTAAAGCCAGCTCTTGTTGTGACAAGACAATAAACACAATGTTTTGCACCGATCAAATAATTGGTAAGAAGAAAAACAAAACAAAGTGCTGTACCCTCCCTGCCTTTCTTTTCCTTCTTACTAATTATTTGATCTGCCCAAAACATTGTGTTTGCCATTGTTTATTGTCACAACAAGAGTTGGCTTTGTAAACGTCTTTAATAAATAAATACTTTTTAAAAAGTCTATGGGGAAAATTAATGGGGAATTATTTCCTGGGCCCTTGTCTTGGGTGGGACTGTGATGCTCTATAGTGCTTCCTATTGTGCTTCCCTGTCGTCTATGGTGTTTCCTATGGTGCTTCCCTGTCTTGTACAGTATGTGTGTGTATGAATTCTTTAGCCTCTAGTGAGAGGATAAAAAGCCTCCAACACTTACTTTTCACACATATGTATTGCATCATAAAAGGCTTGTACCGCTGTTATGGTGAGTGTCAAAGTAGAACCCAAATGCAGGCAACACAGTGAAGAGTACTTTGCAAGAGTTTAATAGTGACAAAACTTAAACTGAAGCAGGCAGGTCAAAAACCATAATATCCATATACGGTAGGCAGGTAAAAAAAACGTAATATCCATAATATCGGTCCAAAGGCAAACAAAGGAGCAAGTCGTATCAAAGTCCAAAATCACACCCGTGTGAACTGAGTGGTGCAACTCCCCCCCCCCCCCCCCCTCTCCTCTCTCTCTCTCTCTCATTAGCAGGCAACTGTGCAGCACTAATACTATCTCTCTCTCTCTGGCAGAACAGCGCCCCTATTGGTACCCTATATCATACCCTATATCATATACTGGTGCTCATGGCCACATAGGCGCACGGACACGGACATTGCTGTTCCTTGGAGTGGTTGCACCACTCAAAAAACAAGCAGAAGATCAAACCTGAGGAACAAAGATCTACTGAAAAGCAGAAGTCCAGAAAACACACCAACATTAGGTTATACTTTAGAATTGAATAAGAATGAGCAGAATTAGTCCAGTGTTATAGGTGGAGGCTTGATAGGGGAAGTAGGCACAGGTGAGTAGTGAGAAGGGAATTGTTGGGCTGATGAGGCAGTTGGAGACAGGTGTGTGTAAGGGGAAGTGTAGAAGCAATGGGAGGGGGGAGTGGCCAAAGTGGAAATGTCAAATAATGGCACACCTTGATCTCCAATGATAATGACCCTATATCATGACAAGCCATGCAGGTGCCCTGTGAACACGTATAAGTCAAACAAAACATCTCATCATTTATAGTTTGGGAAATATACAACAAAAATGATTCCATTCTGTTCTACCTGTGCAGTACATAATAAGCAAGGTCCCCTCTACTCCCCGCTGCTGTTCATGAACATAACGAGGTACATTGGTTACAGCCCGCCAACAAAGAGCCTGACAGTGGCGTCTCTGTCTCAGTCCCTGTGAGCGGTTTGGGACTCAACGTCTTGTTACTCTTATGCTGTGCTATTGAGAGCTGAATTTGTTTCTGTCTTTAACCCATTTAGACCTGCGGACAATTCTACAAATTCTACAAAAACAGTTTTCTGAAAAACCCATGTTTCTATGTGCGGTTCTCAAACATTTACATGTCAAGGATACCCCCAACAATATATGTACCGTAATTGGCTCCATGGGGAGCTCCCAGAAGCAAAGATTTGTGTTAAAAACGGTTGCTCATGCCTGGGGCCATGGCTCAGTGGTCCAGGCACCTTGGCTGGTAATCCAGTCTGGCTGGCAGTGTGCCGCGGGTTCCACTCCCGATCCCGACGGCCTTTACTGCGTGTCTTCCCCACATTTCCTGTCAGCCTACTGTCTCTGTCCCTCCATAAAATATACAAAATAAAGGCGAAAGCCACAACAAAAAAAAAAATTATCGCTCTGAAAGAATATATATTCAAAGATGTGCGCCACATTTTCGCCATTTTTCGAAAATAGCAGACCTACAAGCTCATAGCGCGGCATTTTTCAATAGCTAAAGTATAACAGAATGCTTAAAACACCAAAAGGGGTTCCCGTACAGAATGGGTTAAATTGGATCTTGGAACATCGTTGGCAGCGATTTAACCCATTTTGGGCGGGAACCCATTTTGTCGTGCTTTATAGCTATTGAAAAATAGCATATCTACAAGCTCTATATCTACGAGCTTGTAGGTATGCTATTTTTGAAAAATCGAAGAGCGACTGACATAGAAGACCTTTTTAGAATCTGAACTCAGGTCAGAATGGAAAACTGTCAGGATGTAGAAGACATTTTTAGAATCTGATCTCAGGTCAGAACGGGATAAACGGCACAATGTGCCAACTGACACCAACGGCGTGGGCAGCTCCACACAGTACATCTGTACAATGAGAGGTCCTCCCGGATCCACTATTTGTATGCTAATGAAGTGTGAAGTAACACCTCGCTTAGCATAAAAATGTAAAAGCATACCTATACCTGCAGAGTTTCCGTCTCTGTCTTTTGGTGTGAGGAGGTATATATATAGCTCCTCTTTTCTCCCGAACATTCATGTTGCCGTTTCGTTGAGCTTTTTGCAGTAATGAAAAGAGGAGCAAGGAAGGAATATAAAAGAGTGTTCGGTGCTCCATTTTTGAACACTTTTCTGTTACAGTGACACTGCTTTGTATGGCGGTGCTATACACTGGGACAGTAGGTATACAGTGACAGTGGTGGATAGGCTATAGTAGTGGTTCAGATTGATGTATTTCTTTAGGTGAAAGCAGGAAAGTTAGCACATTCCTGGTCTGAGTCTGCATGTGTTAACCACAGCATTTAACCAAATACCCAGGAGCCAAATTCCAATATTAATACAATACTAAGGTCTAGCGGATTTGTATGAAAATCTGCCAATATCAACCAGTAGGTTACTTATCAAAACAATGCAATGGAGCCAGTAGGCTGCAATGCAATGGAGCCTATACCATTGTATGTGTACAGGGTTCCCAAAGTGGGGTCCCCCAGGGGTCCTTCAGGGAGTCCCCCCAGCTAAATGATAGTTTGGAACCAAATGGACCCTTATGGGTCTGTAACTCTGAGAGTGTACAAATGGAACCATGTGGTTCCATTTGTACACACTCTCAGAGTTAAATTAACATTGATTTTACAATATAATGTGGGGGTCCCAGAGATAGAAATGCCATTAAATGGGGGGGTCCGTA
This sequence comes from Protomyctophum bolini, assembly GCF_963924005.1. Lineage (NCBI taxonomy): Eukaryota > Metazoa > Chordata > Actinopteri > Myctophiformes > Myctophidae > Protomyctophum > Protomyctophum bolini. The sequence continues at coordinate 52,816,810 of NC_137862.1, read as the reverse complement.
GCCTAATGCATATTAAACTGGGGGTTCTTGAAATTAAACGGGTTGAGAATTGTCATGGTCTGGCGCCCTACAGATGTCTCCATGTCAACCACTCCCACATTACATTCCAGCTCTCAGTCCTTGCCACACACCTGCTCACACTTCCTCATTAGCCCAACAGTGCCATGCCCCTTTCACACCTGAGGACACTTCTCCAATCATCCTGCTCCCCATAAGACTGGACTCATTCCACACAAACACTGCCAGTACATCCTTTGTGTTCCCTGTGATGCAGTCAGACAGATATTTCGTGAAGCCACTAAGGAAATCGGGACTTCCTGAAAGTGCATATATGATGGCACTGTCATTGGGCCCAAAAAAACCCATAGCTCCATAGAGGCCCATGTATTTGGGCCCAACTTCACCTAGACTGTATTGCCTTAATAAACATGGTCATGAATACTTTCTGCTTCCAGTCCAAGTCTCATTTCTCATGTCATAATATTCTTTTTTGAAAATGATGGTCCCATTTATTTAAAAAAATACCATAAAGTCGTGTATGTTCTGAGGGGCGTGGCTACGAACGTGGCTATGAACGGGAGCCACACCCCGTTCAGTCAAAATAAAAACCAACGAAGAGTAAGGGGGGGAAGTCCCGCCTCGTTGTTTGGGCCAGCCAATGGCCAGCTGGGCCCAAACGGAGCCAGCCAATGGCCAGCTGGGCCCAAACGGATCTAGAAATATGGCGACTTACAGTGCAAGGAATTACAGGCTTCATTTTACGTTCATGTTAGACCCGGGGAATGCTTTGTCCATATTTTTTACAGTCTATGGATGCTCCTGAGGTTTTTGTTTCCACTGTTTAATTCCTCTGAAACATTTTGCTTTTTGGACCTTGTTATTTTTGTTATTGTATTTTTGAACTGTTTAGCTTTTGTTTAGCTTTTGGACATCCTGAGTTTTTGCTGTTGCTGCAGTTGCTGTTGCTGCAATAAATACCATTATTGAACTTCTCTGCTTGTGGCTCTGCGCTTGGGTTCTATCTCCTGCCTATCCTGACAGAGAATCACTGCTAGAGCCGTAACAATAATATTCTCTTATGGGGGTCCCTGGCATATATTTTCAAATGGGGGTCCGCAGGCTAATTAGTGTCAATAATTGGGGGTCCTTGACATGAATGAAAACATTTGGGAAACACTGGCTTAGGAAACGCAGAGACGTCCGACGTGGCGTTGGTCGCGTTGTCCAACTATTAATAACCCTAATAATTAGGCCATCATTGCATCGTCTTGATAAGTAACCATACTGGTTGATATCGGTTGATAACATTCAAAGCAGGTGTAATGTTAGCCTCCTTGTTTTACTCCGTTCTCCGTCTTCCATTCCAGCATAGTGCTGTTATGGCAAAATTGGTGACTTGTCGGAGTTAAACCTAGTATATCGTACTTTGTTATTATGTCCACACGATGGTCGAATATTTTGTCAGGCCACAAAATGTCTCTATAACAGTGCCATGCTGGAGAATGAAGGACGGAGGAGGTGAGGAAGTAGAAATCTTAGTATAACATTGTGAGAGAGAACCGTTTCCACTGAGGTTTTTGGGACCATAAACTTTACAACGATTTGCATGGTGGCACTGGAGCGTGATCAGAAAAAGGCCTTGCCTGGTATGCCAAAGCTGTGAGGCATTCATTCAATGAAGCGGCAGAGTAAATTCTGACTGTATAAAGGAAAGACAAGCCTCCTAAAGACAAAACAGTTGATATGACACTGCAGTGCTGGGACTGACTTGATGATATAAATGTGACTGCTGTTCTGAAACCCAAACCGACACAATCTCTGATTAAGGCAGACATGGCTGCTTGGCAGGGAACAGAGAGCCATTGATGGTATACACACACTATATCCAAGAAACAAATGTAATCGTAGGTAGATACTCTGCACATTTCAATTCCATTCTGAAAGTCTGCGCAAAAGCATGCGTGTCAATAGTTGTGGCTGTTCAGTATATAGTTGAGCCCATTTGTTATCATTTTTTAAATGTTTGAATAAATATTTGAAGGTTTTTTTTAGAATCGGTCTAAATGGGTTAAATTAAATAACACTTCCTTTCTTTCTAGCATAATTATAACTATAAATGCACAGAATCTGCACGTGTGCGTGCGTGCATACAGTAATCCTATTTCCATTATTGGATTTCACCTTTGTTTTAGCCATAGAAAGGATTAATTTGTGGGTGTTCTGTGAGACCCTCGGTGACATTGACTTTGAGCAGTTTCAATCAAAGAGTGTATCACCTTCATTTAATTTCTGGTGCCACTAAAAAGATCGGCCATTCATCTTTTCCATAGAGATTTATTTTTATTTTTAAGCCTAGAATCAAGCCATCAAGGAATAAATCATGGTGAATCATGACCATAAAACCTTTGATTCTGTGAAGGTTTTATCCATATTTGAATTTCAATGATATTATTTGGAACAATCTGAAATGAAATTGTTTGCCTGACTATTTTATTTTAGTCATTTCGGGGACCATTTCTGTGTGCAAGGGTCCATCAGAGTGAGAAACAGCATCCTCAATGCGAGGTGATACTTTCAGGCATGCCAGTATAATGTGACAAATGGAGGAGACACTGCAACGCTAGCTCCACTTAAATGCGCACATGCGTGCACACAGGCTGGTACTGCACACGTGCACACTTTGTGCAGGCGCAGCACAGTACTTGAGTAATAATGTACAACTGGGTTTAACTGGTCAATGTTGGAACGAGTGTATCTCGGCGTGAGGTTGTTGAAAGGTGACTCTGGAGCTGTTGAGCAGAGATGGGTATCTCAGCAGGTGAGATGAGGCGGCGGACATGAAGGGGAGTCTGTGGGCACCGCTGGGCTGGTTGTGTAGCACGGCCGAGAAGCAGATATGAACCGTGTCCTTCAAAGCTTTCAGCTGAGACTCCTGTGACATGAAACAAGATTATACACAAGAGGATTATGCAGCTTTTTATATGTGCCCTTCTCATCTGTCCATCCATGAACTGTGAGGGATTTAAGCCTAATATATTATACTCCATACTGTAGTACAACCTTGCCTGCCTAAAATAACAACTCTCTTCTCATCCATCCATCATCTATCATCCATCCTTCCATCAACTGTGAGAGATATACGTAATCCTTATTTATACTTCATAGTACAATGGTGTTGCCTGCCTGAAAGAACAGATCTACAAGCAACAGTAGGGCTGGCATTATAATATTTGATTGATTGAAATATTTATTAACAGTTTGTAGAATTACAATCAACAGGTAGGCATCCTGTCCTTTGCCATAACAGTCCGTCACGTAGTGATGCTCCTCAAATCCCATGCCGTGGTAAAAGTTCTGGGCCTGCTTGTTTAATGTGGCGACATGTAGGTAGACGCTCTTCAGTTGTTTGAGTTGACTCATCCGTCGAACAGATGATTCATCATCATGGTTGCAAGTCCTTGTCTTTTCCAGGATTCTTCCGTGGCAAGGGCCATCACATATAGGTGATGTGATGGCCATGGCCCTTGCCCTTTCTGCTGTGTTGACCCGGATTGATTCCATCATTTAGTCCATCATTAACGCAGCAGCAGATGCCTCCAGCCATGGTTCCATTTTGACAGATTTGGATATTTGGTTGCATCTTTCTGTTCTCTATCGTCAAACGTATCTTTCAACTTTCAACTTCAACTTTCAATCAGTCAGCAGAGTCCCATCCTTGCTGTACGCAGGGAACGTGGTCTCTATAGTCCTCTCCGCCCGTCTCACTCTCTTGGTTTATGGCACTCCTGGGAGCTCTCTGTCGCACTGTCGCACACACCCTTCCTCTTCGCTGCCTTGACTGAGAGTATCCATTTCAATGCACCTGTAGGCCCGCCCCTGAGTGGCACGCGCATCCGCCGCTCGTTAACCAACAGGGAGAAGGCGGCATTATCATAATCACGTTTACATACAAAATACGTTGGTATCAGAATTATCATCATTATTATTACATTTACCCTGCATAGGGGATAAAGAAAAATTAAAAAAGAAACATAGATAACTCTTTTCCGTGTCGACCCTCTCACATCTTCACCTGAGTGTCCAGAACATAACGGGCTTAGATCAGCTGATATGATTACAAGATTGATTATTGATCTTTGGCCTATAAGGTGCTCTGGTGCCAAGTACACTTATGAGCATCCTTAGCTTGAACATGTTTTTTTTATGGTCAGTTTTATATCGGCCAACTGATTATTACAATACACAAAGCAATTATCAGGGAAAAGTGATCCAATTGTAACTGTGCTCATGTGTCTCTGTGTGTATGTGTGTGTGTGTGTGTGTGTGTGTGTGTGTGTGCAAAATAAGATAAAAATAACATTGGGCACCCTGGGTCACTATTTTGAAAGTGTTGTGTGGACTGGGCACACAAAGCGTACATTGTGGATTTTACTCTGTTCTGAAATGTTGATAGTTAGAGGATCTGGTCTTTTTGGCAACCAATTCTTACAGTTTGCGTGCTCAGAAATACCAACAAGAACACAGAAAGAATGCAGAAGTAATGCTTGCCATTGTAATTATTGTCCGATCGCAAGCATTAGCTCGGCATTGTTCTCGTTGTTATCACAAATTCCAATTCAACTGTTAAGTTTTTTTTTTTTTACAATAACGGACTGAATATTGAATATTATAGGAATATTCTTAATTTACAATGTAAGCCTATGGATACTTTTTACAAACAATATAATAGAACACAGGCCTTCATGATGACCTCATGATGTGATCATGCTCATATAGAAACGGTTCAATTGGCCTGAAGTGATGCACAATACTGGCCTCCATCCATAAGCACCCAAGGTCAAACATCCTGAACAAGCAATGCTGAGAATGTGATAATCTAGTATTCAATGCCACATTTCATCGCAATGTCTTCGGTCAGAGGTACGGCTACAGTATGATTCCTATACTGGGATTATTCCTTGCAGTGGTGAATACACCTCGGGGTGTACTGTACAATTTAGGCATTTAGCAGACGCTCTTAAACCAGAGCGATTTACATTAAGCAAGAACAAAAAGCATGGCAATACATCACATACAGAAAAAGTATTTATCATGAGACATGCGCTAGCTAAGAACGTAACAGTGGAATATCTATATAAACTATACATACTAGATACTATTCAATGTATACTATAAGGTGCTATGACTACATAAAATGTAATTCTAGTGCTAGTCTACATAACATGCTATAAGTAAAATGCTATCTATAAGTCTACATAAAGTGCTATCTAAGGGGCTGGGGCAAGTGCTATACGGGCCATGATGGAGTCTGAAAAGGTGGGCATTACTGTACTACTGTGCTGCTGTATTACCCATTTGATTCATTTTATTTTTCAGTCTGTTAACTTTGCAGTCTTTGGTAACAGTCAAGGACGGGGCAACAGCTTGTTATTTTCCCATCACAGGGAATTTGAGCCGTATCTCAGAGAAGCCATTCGTATAGCTGTCAGACTGGAGCTCAAGAGGGAATCCAGAGGAATTAAATTTGAGCAGTTCTTTAATCAGGAGCACAAAGGCTTGTACATTGTGTCTCTGTAGCAAATGGCAACTGAGAGGCAGTAAGTAAAGTATTCATTGCCTTCTGACCAGCTGGCTGCTATATCATTAGCAACCGGCACAGAAATTGGCATCGGAGACTCTATATGATCATACATTTGGCTGAGAGAATAAATTATGATGTGTTTCAGCCACGGGATAACAGTTGAATCATCAGCAGCAGCTATGAAAGCTTTTGATGTTTGGACTTGGAGTAGATATCAAGTAGGTGACAATAGCCTTGAGTGGTGTTTATACTTGTGTTAGTCTAACAGAAGGATTTCGATACATAAATGCGTAAGAGTGTTTCGTTAATGAAAGGAAACTTTCAAGAAAGATTGTGGGGTCTTAATAAAAAAAACAATCATCATTAAAGGAGCTTCCTCTTCAGGTCTTATAAAGACCTGAATAATGTTTGTGTGTCTGTGTTTTTGCAATTATTTAAAACAGTTTGACTGGTTTAAACGCGTAACCCGCATTTTAATCAACTACCCTACACTGCCGAGATTGTTGTATTACCTTTAGAGCATACGCTGAATTATTTGGGCTTTTAATCCGTGAAAATCCAGCGAAAAAAGGTTCCTCGGTTTGTTATGATCCGATCGCACCATCCACCATCTTGGTGCACCCGGAAGACGCAGCACAAGACCCGTCTCCATGAGGCGCTGTACCCCATTCATTTGCATTGGCCTCAATCCTCACGGTGTGTATTCCAGACCAGGTTGTCAAAGTCAAACCTTTTCTCTGCACTGAATCCGTTCTAAATGTCTTTCCAGACGTGCAGTGATTGATGTGCCGGTAATTCATTTTCAATGAGAAGCGAGCGGGCAAGGCAGATGGGTGCGGTCAATCTTATACAGGCGGGAGCGACAAGCGGGCACGGTCCCATTAAAAACTATCTCTCGTGCACACGCCCACCCGATGCCAGAGTTGATCTGACAGACGTGATGCATAGTGTACAAGTGGCGAGAGACTCAGACCGATCCTTGCCACTTGTGAGTTCCCCTTAACCCATGTAGGCTACTGTAGGCCTTACATCGAAATTTAAAATATGTCTTCTAAATACGTTTTCTGAAATGCCTATGTTTCTATATCAGTGGTGCTCAATATTTGTGCATGTCAAGGACCCCCAGAATTATATGTATTTGGCCGCCGACCCCCATCTGAAAATATGTTGTTCCAGGGGCCCCAAGAAGCAAAAGACCTTTCTTTTTTTTTTGGCTTTTGCCTTTTTTATTTTATTGATTTTTTTATGGAGGGACAGACAGTAGGCTGACAGGAAAAGGGGAGAGAGATGGGGGGGAAAACATGCAGTAAAGGCCAAGGTCAAGGTGCCTGGACCACTGAGCATGGCCCAGGCCGAGAAGCAAAGGTTTTGACTTAAAAACATTTGCTCTGAAAGAATATATTCAAAGGTTTGTGTCACATTTTCACGATTTTTCAGAAAATAGCAGATCTATGAGCTGGTAGATCTGCTATTTATCAACAGCTAAAGTATAACACAATGCCTAAAACACCAAAAGAGGTTCCCGTCTAGAATGGGTTAATACTGAAATATATATATATATATATTGTTAACATTTTTATATATAACTCTTTTTAACCATGCACCCCAGGGGTCTATTCTTCCCCTCCATCCCCCCCTCTACATCAACTCCCTTCACAGACAAGAGGCACTCTACAAGTGCACAAGTGAGTTGAGGGTTTGTTGGACTATTTTCACATAATGTTCATCTATTTTTGCAAAATGTTTGCAGATTATGACATGCTCAGAATATAATGACGCTCGGGTTCATGCGGTTATTTTAACAAATTTCAAAGGCATAATAATAACAATAATAATATCACAATTTTACAATTAAATGTATGTTATTTAAGCAATAAGCCACGAGAGGTCTCAGGTTTACCGGGTATTTTACAATGGCTGGGGGCGTAGGCAGTACGCTAACCACGTAACCAGCCAATCAGAATCAAGTATTGGGACTAACCGTTTTAGAACATCACATTAACCCTGGTGTCCATATTTTGCTATAAGCTAAAATAGTTGATCTACAAGCCTTTTTTTAATATAGAGATATCTGCATGACAGCAACGATATAGTGCTTAAGTGAACAAGTGATTAAGAAAAGGTTTCCCACTCAGTGTGTGTGTGTGTGTGTGTGTGTGTGTGTGTGTGTGTGTGTGCGTGTGTGCGTGTGTGCGTGCGTGCGTGCATTCTTTTTTTCAAATGAATAAAAGCCCGGATTTAGTGATGAAGGATTTACAGCCTGTGACACCAGAAGTGAATGCATCAATCATCCACAGACCATAAATAGAATAATAAATGAATACACTGGAACAATACGTATATGCAGCCACGGCACGAACAGCATAAAACGCCAGATGAGGAATGAGGCATTTTGTATTCATTTCTGTCACCTTTTGACAGAGCTTTATATATGATGGGTCTGAGGGATCAAATCGTACATTTATGAAATGACACTGGGTTATCGTGGCAGAAATGTCAACTGACATATTTGTCAACAAACACAATGTAAACAACAGCCTGAAGGTCAGCCTCCTCTGAACTGGAAAATGCCACTATAATGATTATTATACTAGTTGAGATACAAGCAGCAATTATTTGTGAATTTAGTTTTGCGCTACAGTATGTATTTAATCAACTGAGCTGTTAATATTCCACACCCAGCAGGCGTAACATAAATGAGATGTTCCACTAGGTAAAAAAAATATATATATATATACAGCAGGGTAAAAAAACAAACATATTTATTTATTTATTGTGGGCAGGGGATTTTTCTACCTTTTATGTCAATAGTAAAGTGCAAACTGACACTTTGCATGGGGAGAGAGTCGGGGGAGTGACGCCTAAGGGTCCGCCAAATAGGCTCAGGAATCAAACCCTGCAGGACTAGCTGTTTAAATGTCTCAAATCGTTAATGTCGAGCAGAAACCTAGATATCTCCAAATTCTAACAGTTTTGTCGTACATTAATGCCCTATACTTGATCATTGTACAGAGTCACACAAAAGCGTCAAAAGTAATAGTAGATGCACAAATTCGAAACACTATTTATTTGTATTTGTATTAATTGATTTAATTTGTCGATCTGCTACTTTTGGTATTACTTTAAAAAAAATCTAATCCTGAAGTAGCCGTTTTGGACACATATGAGGTTTCCACCCGACAGAGAAAATATAGCCTACTTTGTTAACTGGTGTAAACCATGCAAGGCTCTACACTTTACCCGCTCCTTTCCCCCCCCCCCCCCCATCTACCACAAATCTCTTTGCAAAAGCTGATCTACAAACTCACAGAATGTGTGCGACACATTACATGAGATTGTTGTTCTACAACTTTTGACAAAATGTTTGCCCCAGAAGAGGGCCACTTCGGTTCAAGTGGTTAAATTACTTTTCAAATCAGCATTTTTCATGATTTAAAAAAATATCCGAAGTATTATTCCAGACCATATTAACTTAATCCTATATACACAGTGCAGATTGTCTCATCAATAGAGGACAACATTAAAACATGAGTGAAACTCAATCCTGGGGATTTGTTGCATTCATGGTTGTGAGTGATTTCAGTTGTATGGCCCTGATGGGGTCATTCTATCCAGGTGGTCCTGGTACACACAGGTCTAGCTTCAGTCTGGAACTGTTACAAAGACCATGCACCCCCCCTTCAGGTTGAGAGTAAATCCTTTTTCCCCACAGCGCAGTTCTTTCAGTTGAGCCTGGATTTGATTCTTGGACTGCAAGAGAAAGATAAGAAACATAAGTGTTTAGCTTATTCAAAATAGTGAAATTGGTTTTAGATCACGTAGCAGAATTCTGCCAGCAACCGCCAGAAGAGGCCTTTTGGGGAGACATTGGCCGAGCTGTGTGGCTTAAAAGGAAAAGGACCGACGGAGGAAAAGAAAATATCGAATTGTCCCCTTCACTGAACTGCGAAGCCCACGCAATGATGCTGCTACGCACTGGCTTCCTTCCCCAATGTCTCCCCCAGTACAGCACTTGCTTTACACAACACACCGTGAACAACAATCACTGCATATCTCAACACCCCCACCGCATCCCCGCACACCAACGCAAATTTGTCCATGCACGCATTAATGCTCACAAATATGCATATACACGTTTTTGTAACTATACTTTTAATTAATTTTAGGATGGCAATTCTATAAATGCAATGCTTGCAAAATGCTTATGCATTAAACATGAAATAAGATCTTTTGCTTACAGCAAGTTAATAACTTTGCGTTTACAAGCACGTTTTCCCTTTTATGATATTATTTATCTTGATTCACTTCATCAGAGTATTTTAAGTCGCTCCGTTTAAAGTGAATTCACATAATGTAACCCTGGGGCACTCCATAAAACTCTACAAGGTTAAGTAAAAAATAAACCTCACGGTGTACACAGTACACACTGGTGTGTGTATGATCCCAGATCAAAAATTACTTGATCTGGGATCATACAGTGTGTTTTGCTGTGCACAGGTTATAATCTTAAATGTGACATTAAATTAATTTGCGTCAACAAAAGCTCTACCGATGCATTTATATGAAATTAGTAAATTACACTGCATGTAAATGAAGACATGGTCTATTGAATTTGAAAAGTGTGGCTAGGTTGAGTAGTTGTGGGCTGATCCAGGGTAGACATCTACCTTTTACTCTGAATGTTTTGAAGGGTGCATGTCTGTCAATTGCGCTGGTAACCTCGGAGTGGAAGAAGTTCCATGCATCCTCAACAGAGGGAATTATTTGAAATTAACTGAGAGAGATTTAAACTAGAAAATATGTTTTTGGCGTAGGAGGAGGCACAGCTACGGCAGTCCTTATTAAAATGCCAAGGAGTATCAATTCATCTTGTCTCCCCAGGGAGTTGATGGTTGACAGAATACAGTTGGTTGAGTCAGCTGGGGCAGAAGGGGGCCGGTAGATGTTTCCAATGATTAAATGTTTGCTGTTGTGAAACATGAGATTAATGAAAAGGCATTCAAAGTGAACGGGATCTACAGTAGAGGCGCTCAGAGGTTAGATTAGAGGTAGGAGACATATGTGGCTACCCCACCAGCTCTAGTAGCCCTATGCGCTCGATATAAAACAAAGTTTTCAATTTTGATTTCGTCATTGGTGATTCCACTATGTATACAGCCATGTTTCAGAAATAGTAATAATATTTGGTTTGTAGAGATTGACCCAGGCTCTAAGCAGAGTCATTTATGGTGCAAGGCTTCTTATATTGAGGGGAATGACCTTCAGCCCTTTTACGGAATCAATTGTACCTTAAACAGAAATAAAGACACATCAGTGGAGCAGTGAGAGGAGGTTTAGGGCAGAGAGTGGGAGCAGCAAGCAGGACATACATAACAGTTAACAGATAACAAAGAAACAGGAGAGAGAGAGAGTCAGACGAACAAGACAAAAGCACAGACAGATAAAGAGCATATATACAAACACATAGACGGTTCACTAGTACTGTAGGAATAAACACACCATTGGGGAGGTTTTAGGGGGAGGTCGAATGGCACTCGTCGTGTGGCGTTTGTCGTAAGGCGTTCGTTCGCATGGTCGATATCCCCCCGCAGGAACCTGAGAAGGAGAGGAGAGAGGGTTTTGTTTTAATCGTTTGATCCACTTTTGGCGAGGTGGATGTAGTATAGGCTGGTGCCGAAAAGCTCCTTTGGGGGGAGCGGGGAGAGGAGCTGCTATGGAGGTGAAGGATGTGGGGGTGGGATTGCGAGAAGCCTGTAGGTATAGGCGGCTAGTGTGCGACGCAGCGAGGCGGGCGAAACACGGAGGATTCTGGGTGGAACTGGGCAGGTATGAATGGGGACCGGTAGATTGACGTGGAGGGCCAATATGCGTTTCTCCTCCTCCTGAGCGTCTGTTGTTACAACTCCATAAAGAAAAGACGGAGAACAAGAATAGCCCACTGCCATCCCAGTAGACCCTAAGCCCATAGGCCCTAGGATTTGGGTAAGTAACTAAGGGTTAGCCACAATTCCCTAGCCCAAAGATGAGTACAGAGAGAGAGAGAGAGAGAGAGAGCGAGAGAGAGCGAATACCACTCATTGGATATTGCCTGAGAGAGGGGACAGATAGAGGCAAAATAATAACAAGAGGATATTGTAATAATGATTAATAATAATAGAGAGAATAAAATTATTAGTACCAGTTGTGTACATGCACACGCACGCACGCACACAAAGTACATACATACACAAAGTACATTCATACAAACAAGGATGAAGGCAAGTGAGACTTACCAGAGTCGAGAGTACTTATCTGCTGCAGCCCTCTGCAGTGTTACGTTGGTTGTCTATAGGAATCAGTCACTGGTAGTCATGGCAACGTTGTCACTGCAGCTGACATCATCACAGAGCGACAGTGTTTACAGCAGCAGGGCCGAGCATGCTGCAAACACGCTCGTGACGTCGCGATCAACAGACATGTGTTTACAGTGGCTGGGGGGAGCACGCTGGCTCGGTATAGCTCCTCTTGAGCATCGTGGGAGATAATTTCATCGCCGCCACCACCACTCAGCCAATACGTGATGCGAGGATTCCGGTAGAGATTTCCATAGCTTGTCGATGACGAGGCGAGTTTTCATTATTCCTTTTCCTTGCATCCGCCATGATCGGATAGAGCGGCCTCCGCCAGACCCATGATCTTTCCGCTGAAAATTGGTCGCTGATGGAGTAGCCGGTATCCTTCAATTCTTTGCCCATGGACATGACGGAGGTTTTCATTTTCGAATCGGTGACGGCCGGGGCCTTTCCTGATCAGCTCTGGCTTTACCCATGGGCGATGAAATGATAAATAAGTAAAAAGATCTACAGTGCTCCATAAAAAATAAGGACCAGTTCCACCCAGCACACCATCTCTTCCAACGTCTGCCCTCTGGTAGAAGATACCGATCCATCCGGTCCAGAACCAACAGACTGTCCAACAGCCTTTACCCACAGGCTGTCAGGCTGCTGAATGAACAACCTGCCCCCCAGCCCCCCCATCGCCGAGCCCCCCCCTCTGTAGTATTAAAAGGGTACTGAAAATGGACTTGGACTTGCGCTGAACTTTGCACTATTACATTGCACCAGCACTATTGCACTTGAGTTACTGTACAGTATATGGATATTTATTTGATGCCAGTGGTGAAGGTGAAGCTCTAAACTGAATTTCGTTGTTTCATGCAAGCAATGACAAATAAACATGTATCTATCTATCTATCTATCACACACACACACACACACACACACACACACACACACACACACACACACACACACACGCACCAGAATTAATGAGCTTGAATGAGATTATTCTGTGCTTCAGAAGGTACATTTGGCTGATTGTCAATTCATCTTGCATCTCCTCTCACCTCTAAAGAAGAGTCTCTGTGAGGATTGATGAGTAGCAATGAAATGACAGCTGTCATAAAAAGTGACATATGGTGGCCCCCAGAACATCCCCAGGGTGACGATGATATCCACTAGAGAGCTCATATTTCACACTACATTATCATCACTGTCAGCAGGCACAAACCATGTATCTCCATCAGGAATTAATGGCCTAGCTACTTCGTTGTAAAAGCCTGGCAACATTTGTGAAAATATAGTGATCCATAAGCTTACATCATTTGGAGCTTGGCGATCAGACATTGGCCCAGCAAATAATTACCCAGCAAGGTTCTTGGCCAGTGACCACCAGGGGGAAGGGCCGCTCATGCCCGGCCGACCTGACTGGTCAAGGTGCCGGTGATCCTACCGCTGAGCAGCACGCAAGATCGCCTTGTGTCCTATTCTCTACCATTGAACGATTTTCGCCGCACAGAAACAGCACTTGTAAAAGTAATTAATGATCTTAGGGTGTCTGCTGACAAGAAAAGAATATCTGTTCTCTTACTTCCTGATCTAACTGCTGCATTTGACACGATTGATCATTCAATTTTAATACAACGTCTGGAGCACTGGATAGGTTTGTCTGGTACGGCGCTGTCCTGGTTTTCCTCCTTCCTAACAAACAGAAGTTATTTTGATGATACCCAACTACATCTTTCTGTAGCACCTGACTGTAGAAAGTAACAGTACAGTAAAGAACTTGGGGGTCATTATTGATTCTGAATTGAATTTTAATTCACACATTAATCATGTTACCAAGATTGAATTTTTTTCACCTTAGAAATATTGCACGAATCAAAGCCTATTTGTCATTGGACGATGCAAAAATGCTAATCCACGCCTTTGTTTTTTCTCGGCTTGATTGCACTTTTTTATGGACTGCCTAAGAAAATGACAGATTACAACTTGTCCAAAATGCGGCAGCCAGAGTTTTAACTAAAACTAAGATGAGAGAACATATTACTCAAGTTTTAGCTTCACTGCACGGGCTTCCGGTTGTTTTTAGGATTGATTTTAAAATGATTTGACTTGTTTATAAAGCTCTCAATGGTCTTGCACCTTCCTACCTACATGGCTGCCTGCCTAAATAATGTCCCTAACGGCCCCCCTAAGGTCTTCCACGGCTGGCCTGCTCGCTTTGCCTAAAAAAATGGCAACAAAAAAATACGGTGAAGCAGCGTTTTGCTTCGACAGGCCGACGGCGTGGAACAAACTCCCACTACCTTCGACAGGCAGCCTCTGTAGACATTTTTAAATCACAGCTCAAGACCCACTTCTACACTCATGTCAGGCCCGGCGCCACGGGGGTGCCAGAGGGTGCCCAGCACCCTCCGTTCCAAATTCTGCACCTTCACTTTTATGTACATACAGCATAGTGTGGTGTCTCGCTGAGGGACCGCGTGCCACCTGAGCACCTCCCTGGAGAGAGAGAGAGCAGGGGAGGCGGAGTGAAGCACAACAGGCTGGGCTGCATCATAGGGGGCAGGTACTACCACCATTACCTGCTGGAGGGCTTTAGATGAGCCACACCTGTGCTCCCAGCCAAACATTATAAGAAGCCTTCATCTCTCCCCCACTCGCTCTTGACTCTCTCCGGGGCAGGATGGCACGCGGTCTGACGGTAAGCGAGCACCCACTCCCTCACGAATATTGTACAGTACAAATATGTCAGACTGACTATATATTTCTCACCTCCTAGGACCATTATTGAGAGCCGGATCACCGTTGGGCTCGGGTGGAAGGAGGCTGGCAACTATATTGGCTTGGAGGATATAGAGGAAAAAGGAAGGAAACCTAGGACTGTGATACAAAGCCCAGAGCGGCTGTCCTAGGCTCACACGCACCAGAAGTGCTACCGTTAGCGAATGCTGAACTTTTGAGTTGAACCTAAGTTATTATTATTATTTTCCCTGTGAATATCATTTGGTTTTCAATAAACGAGTGCCACACTCTGGGCTCAAACCGGTTCCCTGCCTGGCGTTCTCTTGATGTTGGTTGCAATCCTCACATATGGTGGAGAATGTGGGTACAGTGATTGATCCAACACCAAGAAACAAGCCTCGGTACCAATATGGAGCATGCACACGCTTTAAGTGTCCTACTCAAAAGCCAGGCAGATCTACAAAACAGTCAAGCAGACTTACAACGGGCCGTGCTTGAACTGGTGAGGAAGATTAACCTAGATGCAGACGAAGGCAGCGCCCCAGCCAAAGTATTGACCAAATTAACACGGGAAGATGATGGCCCACGCAGACGCGCTATCCCGGATGTACGAGGCCGAGGTGTCTGATGTCTCCGGGACCGCCGGAAGACATAGGGGGGCGATATGTGGTGTCTCGCTGAGGGACCGCGTGCCACCTGAGCACCTCCCTGGAGAGAGAGAGAGCAGGGGAGGCGGAGTGAAGCACAACAGGCTGGGCTGCATCATAGGGGGCAGGTACTACCACCATTACCTGCTGGAGGGCTTTAGATGAGCCACACCTGTGCTCCCAGCCAAACATTATAAGAAGCCTTCATCTCTCCCCCACTCGCTCTTGACTCTCTCCGGGGCAGGATGGCACGCGGTCTGACGATAAGCGAGCACCCACTCCCTCACGAATATTGTACAGTACAAATATGTCAGACTGACTATATATTTCTCACCTCCTAGGACCATTATTGAGAGCCGGATCACCGTTGGGCTCGGGTGGAAGGAGGCTGGCAACTATATTGGCTTGGAGGATATAGAGGAAAAAGGAAGGAAACCTAGGACTGTGATACAAAGCCCAGAGCGGCTGTCCTAGGCTCACACGCACCAGAAGTGCTACCGTTAGCGAATGCTGAACTTTTGAGTTGAACCTAAGTTATTATTATTACTTTCCCTGTGAATATCATTTGGTTTTCAATAAACGAGTGCCACACTCTGGGCTCAAACCGGTTCCCTGCCTGGCGTTCTCTTGATGTTGGTTGCAATCCTCACAATAGTTTTACTATATAAAAATCGCCACTTTCAAATACCCCCTCAGTCATTTCATCCTGGAGCCGAGCCTGACTCATGTCCTCACTGTATTGCATTACTGCTATTATCTTTTAACGTTTTATGCCTTGCTTTTCTTTTCTTTCTTTCTCCATTGCTCTGTAAAGCACTTTGAGCTGCATTTCATGTCATGAAAGGTGCTATACAAATAAAGTTCTATTTATTATTATTTAATTTAGCCTAAGCTTACCCTTGATATAGCTGATACTAACACCAATCACTGACTACATATAATTGGTCATTATAGAGACTTCATTGTCTGTAATAGCACAATCTTCTGCCTTGTGTATACGTGAAAACCCACAAAATACTAAAAAGATGTACAACCGTCATCGTGGTCGATGCCAAACTTTGCACACACAATCCCTGGATGCCAACGATGATCCCCTGCCCAAATGTTTCCAGAACAGCCTGTTATATGGCCATGTCACATCACATCATGCAGAATGAGTTACAGTGAGCCACACATGTCACATCATGTAGAATGAGTTACACTGAGACAGACATGTCACAAAGTGTTATTCGCAAAGCATACTGAGCATACAAAGCATACTGAGGGAGCCTGAAATAAACAACAGCACTTTGTACGGCTTTCATATTTTCATTACGCTTCTGTTGCAGATAAAATGTGTTCCTCCAGTGTCCTTCATGACTGACTGCTTCAAGAACAGCACCATTATGACTATGTGCACGCATGCACGCACGCACGCACACATGCACGCACACACGCATGCACACAGACACGCGCACACACACACACACACACACACACACACACACACACACACACACACACACACACAGCTTTCATTTAGTATAGTTGCCTCATGCATTATGATTTCACGCCCCAAAATAGTCATAAGATAATTATGGCTATTGATTGCACGGTTGACAAGTTTTCGATAATACAGTAGGCTATTAACAATAAAAGACAGACCGACTGACTGACCTGATTCCTCTAATGTCCCATAGTCTTAAACTTCTGTCATTATTATGGTATTCATTTTTAAGTCATTATAAAGCCTGATGCATTGTCCCGGACAAAGCCTAATGTACTATACAATGATGTCGTACACTCATAGAGCTTGTAGATCAGCTATTTCCAGTGAGCAACACAGTAAAGCATAATTGTCACACACATTGTCTACTAACAAGATAATATCTTGAGTCCGGACAAGATAACATATTGTACAAGATATTACTGTATGTCGTTCGGACAAGATAATATCTCGTCCGGACCAGATTTTTCTTACCATGGCCACTCAGGGGCTCTGTACTACAGTGACTCCGGGTGCAGTATCATCATTTGCAGTGTAAGCATTGTAGCTTCCATTTGTGTTACAATTCAAACACGTCACGTACTATGAGCTATATAATAAGCTATATTATAGCTTAATGTTAATGCCACTACATGACGAACTAGTAGTTGTAGTTGAGCTATAATAATCCTTCAGTGCAAAACCCCCATACTGCGTGGAAAGAGCTTAAATAGTGTTTGAACTCTGAGGAAGGAATGAAATCCCTCAGAGTTTGTAAAGACACTGGATCTCATTATGGCATGATGTTTGGGTGCACGTCGTTCATCCCTGATTACGGTTCCTGATCCTGAAGCTCCATCTTTAGAAAATAGAAAAAACAACAACAACTGGATTTCCCCTGATGAACACGCCTCGCCAGTCCTTGTTTTAGATGCAACATCACCGTTTAGGTGTGTTCCTTTCTTAGTATCTTGAATCACTTCACTTTGGTTGGCGTTGGTAAACATTAGACAAAATGTCGCCTCACTTTACTTAGGGCTCTTTAGAGGTAATGGTCCACAGAGGTATTAACCCATTTTGCACGGGAACCCATTTTGGTGTTAGCATCATGTCGCGCTTTAGCAATTGAAACATCGAAGAGCGACTGACATAGAAGACATTTTTTTAGAACCTGATCTCAGGTCAGAATGAAAACTGTAAAGGATGTAGAAGACTTTTTTTTTAAATCTGATCTCAGGTCAGAAGTTCTGCTGCCAGTGGGCACAATAAATCTGGTGCCGTTTGCAAGGTTATAGCACTGGACACGCTCAGCACACAGACCGACCCTGCAGACAGTCGCTGTCTCCTGCAGAGAGGCACACCGTAAAAAAAAAAAAAACTCTAAGAATTATGCAAATGTTATTCTACTTCTGGGACTGGAAGTAAGAGTAAAATGTATTCGCAAATCATGCCTTTGGCAGATTCTGCTCCCTCTCAACTACTAAATTATTTAAGAGAGCGCAAGAGTTGTTCCGAGTCACTCGGCTGAGAGATCACAGCAGGTGTTTGTTATACACAGTTAGTTACACACACACACACACACACACACACACACACACACACACACACACACACACACACACACACACACACACACACACGCAACAAGATGCACTTCCTAAGATAAACTAAACCTTAACCATTTTAAACCTTTTCAGACATTTTACAGACATTTTTAATTAAATTTAGAAATGGTAAAAGAAAGGGAAAAGGAAAAATAAAAAGCTCACAAACTGTCTCAATGTGAGGTATTGGGAGCTTGAAGATCAGCTATTTCTGAACATTTTTGATTGGCTTGAGTGGTTAACCACGTGACCTCTAGTCCTATATGACCATGTACAGTATATGGTTAATGCAAAGACACACAGTTATATATTGAAACTTCAATTTAAATACAAATGCTAGTCTAGCATCATGCTTGCTATTTTGGTCTTACTTTACAATCAAGGCACACATAGATCCTTAATTGACAACATAATACTGTAGCTGCTGGTGAGAACATTCTGGGACATGTTCCAATATGATGCCTATACTTCCATGGACATTTCAAGACACTTTTTTTTACCCATGTCATATAAAATCAGGGAATTATAGCTTAAATTGACATATTGGTTGTTCAGTTTGACCCAGCGGTTTTGGAGATATGGCTTATAGAGTAATGTCTCGCAGAAAACAGCGAGTTGAGACTTCTGACATTACACCTACTGTAGGTGCATGTTTAAGCATTCATTTCATATACTGTACATGGCGATTTCAGCTCTGACACTTATTTCAGACATGCTCACATAGTATGTGAAGAGTCTGCCTGTGCTATTAACTCATTTTGGATATTTAAAAAGAAAAAGAAAAAAAAGATTTTCTCCTCTGGTGAAAAGCTGGAGGCTTTGGCTGGAGGCTTTTTGCCTGATCGATGCCTAGAATAGCCAGTTGTCCGTACAGTATACTGACTGTATAAATCTGTAGAACACTTTGCGATGAACCACGCAAGGTTGCTCTGTTTGCTGGCTGTACCAAAGAAATAAAAGTGCCTGAAGGATGTTTTTGGGGATGGAGTGCTGGTAAGCCCTCTTGACAGTAAAATAACTAGACTGTGCAACCGGTAAGAAACTATTAAAATAAAAACTCTCAAACTTTCTGCACCCAAGGCATGAATATGCAAGTCGTCTGTCTGTCTGTCTGTCTGTCTGTCTGTCTGTCTGTCTGTCTGAATGAAGCATAAAATCCCTCAAATAAATCTTTAAAAAATCACACCCGTGTGAAGTGAGGGGTGCTCTTATCATCGTACGTCATCCAATAAAATAATAATAATAATAATATAGATCTGAACAAATTTGTGTCAACCCAAAAACAACGTGTTCAAAAAGCCGACTTGCCTCGGACACATTATGACGTATAAATCCTCCTGTCATTGCCAATGGCAAATGTGACAGGTGTTGTGACGAAAGGCTGTATTATTAGGAGGGCCATAAACCTATATAGCCGTTCAATGACAGGACACAGAGGAGGACATGAGTCAGGACAAATGTGGGTCAGAACAAAGTGTATGTATAACACATTAAGGCAATGAGGTTCGGAATACCGTATGGACAAAATAGAAACAATGACATACAGTTACTACAACCAAAATGCTGCATGCTTGTTTGTTTGTTTGTTTGTTTGGGTGCGTGCGTGCGTGCATGTGCATGTGCGTCCATTTGCATGCGTGTGTGTGAAGGACGAGTTTGTAATTCAGAAGCCACACAGCCTCGGGGGAACCAGCCACCTGACAGTCTGGATGTTGACGTCACAGATGTCCTGACGTCGGGGCAACAGTCTGAAGGTCAGGTGGAGGTCATGGGATGGTATACACTGGTGGTTAAATGTTTAGTTTGATTATTATTATTATTATTATTATTATTATTATTAGAGAGAGGCCTGTTGTTTTAAAACCTGATTTGGACTGAGGTCGATGAAAACAAAAAGGCTTCTAAACATTTTTCTGAAAAACCCATGTTTCTACGTCAGCGGTGCTCAACCTTTTTCATGTCAAGGACCCCCAGAATTATCTCTTTCGGGCCACGGACCCCCATCTCAAAATATGTAGTTCCAGGGACCGCCCCCCATGAAGCCAATATTTTTGTTAAAAATGTTCACTCTGAAATATACTGTATATTCAAACATTCACATTTTCACGACTTTTCAAACATAGCAGACCTACGAGCTTGTAGCGCGCCACTATGAGCTTGTTGATCTGCTATTTTTCAATAGGTAAAGTAGAACAGAAGTAGAACACCAAAAGGGGTTCCCGCCCAAAATGGGTTAAACCTGATTTATATGATGCTTTGATTTGATTTGATTGTTTTGTTCTTAGGTCTGAGAGACTCTGCCATAGAGGGCAGGAAAATGAGACGTCAATGATGGAGAAGAAATGGATTAATGGGTTGTCTCTCTCTAGGTCGACCTCCTAACGTTTATTATATTTTTTCTTCTTCTTTAGAAATATTTCATTTCACAATGTTAAACTCAGCAATAACCTTACCTCCCAGATTCCCTCCAGTTACAGTTATCAGTTTAAACCATGCAAGGCACCAACCCGCACAGCAGGAGCAATTAGGGGTTCTGTGCCTTGCTCAAGGACACTTCGACACTAACTCTGGGGGAGCCCGAGTTCGAACTGGCAACCTTGCGGTTACCCCAGTTACCATCCTGCTGTTGCAACCTCGTGAACCTTGCCTGCGTGTTGAGCTCCCACAGCACAAGTTGGCTGGCTGAGCTCCTGGTTTCCATGGCAGTGACAATACAGGCATTGAGTCAGGCCCGGCCCTTCCTACTTCCTACTTCCTACTGGCTCCCGGTCGCTGCCCGCACAGAATACAAAACTCTGATGCTGGCATTCAAAGCAACCAAAGGTATGGCTCCCCCATATCTTGCAAGTATGATCGAACCCTACAAACCCTCCCGCTCACTCAGATCAGCCAACGCAGGGAAGCTGGAAGTACCCTCACTAAAAACGCCGGAACAACACTCCACACGTCCCAAACTCTTCTCCCTTCTGGCTCCAAAACTGTGGAATGCACTTCCCATTGCAGTCAGAACTGCAGCATCACTCCCAATCTTCCGCCGTAGTCTGAAAACCCACCTTTTCAGACTCCATCATGGCCCATAGCACTTACCCCACCCCCTTAGATAGCAATTATGTAGACTTAGATAGCATTTGATACAGACTTATAGCATGTTATGTAGACAGCATAAGTGCATTGTATGTGCTATTGTCATAGCACGTCATAGTACATATGTATAGCATAGTAGTATAGATGTATAGCTTATATGTATAGTTTCATTATAGATATTCCACTGTTACTTTCTTAGCTTACGCATGTTTCATGATAAATGTTTTTATGTGATGTATTCCCATGCTTTTTTGTTCTTGCTTAATGTAAATCGCTCTGGATTAAGAGCGTCTGCTAAATGCCTAAATTGTAAATTGTACAGGCCGACGCTCTTCCTCTGTCCCAACTCTGTTTTCCTAGTGACTCCCCAGTGTCCCCACAGTGCCTCCCCAGTGTCCCCCCAGTGCCTCCCCAGTGTCTCCCCAGTGTCCCCCCAGAGCCTCCACAGTGCTTCCCCAGTGTCTCCTTAGTGTCCCCCCAGTGCCTCCCCAGTGTCCCCAAAGTCTGCCCAGGGCCATAGTGACTCCCCAGTGTCCCCCCAGTGCCTCCACAGTGCCTCCCCAGTGTCCCCCCAGTGCCTCCCCAGTGTCCCCACAGTGCCTACCCAGTGTCTCCCCAGTGCCTCCACAGTGCCTTCCCAGTGCCTCCCCAGTGTCTCCCCAGTGTCCCCCCAGTGCCTCCCCAGTGTCCCCCCACAGTGCCTCCACAGTCAACAGTGCCTCCCCAGTGTCCCCCCAGTGCCTACACAGTACCTCCCCAGTGTTTTTTTTCTGCATTGCATTGAGTGAATGCATCGAACAAGTCCTCGACTGGATGTGCCAGAACCTTCTTCCATTAAACAAAGACAGAACTGAAGTAACTGTTTTTGATGCCAAGGAAGAATGATTACAAGTCAGTGCTCAGCTTCAATCGGTAATGTTAAAAACCTCAAGCCAAGCAGGAAACCTTGGTGTAGGCATGGAGTCAGACCTGGATTACAACAGCCACATTAAGACAATTGCAAAGCCAGCCTAGTATAAAAACTATATCAAGGATTATAAAGGTTAATGCATGATTTAGGGGGAAAAAAAGACTAATGGTGTTGTTACAAGGCTCCCTGAAAACGATCACATTGCAGTCCATTCAGAATGCTGCTGCTCTAGTCCTTACTAAAACCAAGGAAGTGGAAGATATAGGCCAATATTTTGGCCTACATTATCACAGTATGTAAATATGTTACTGTCTGTCTGTCTGTCTGTCTGTCTGACTGACTGACTGACTGCAACCGACTCCAAAAAGAGCCATGGCTATCCGTCCAAAATTGGCCACAACTTAGTTCACACGTTACCCACACAAGCTCCAGCCATACTGAGTGTTGAGCCAGTCTTATTGAAATGCAGATGAGACATCCAACAAACAGAATTCTGGCCAAGTTTGGTGTCATGTCATCCCCTCCCAGGACCTCATGTGGACTGAAACGCAGACCAAATGATCTGATGTGACGTTGATGAATGTGAAATTAAATTATCCTCTCAATGGATTCATTACCAGCACTGCAAGGCCAATGGGGTGGAAGTGGACCAGTGCTTTTTTTGTCTGGCTTTGCTGGGGGACATGATGCAATGAATGATGCAATGTTTCATGCACAGGGGAAATAATCCACTGTCCGGTGAATTTTGGAACAAAACCCTTGAGCAGAGGTGAAAAGTAATACTTTTACTGTAGGAGCAGCTTTATAACTCTATGGGAGCAGCCTTATAACTCTATGGGAGCAGCCTTATAACTCTATGGGAGCAGCCTTATAACTCTATGGGAGCAGCGGCGATAGTGCGGACGGAATCGCAGAAATGACCAATAAAAAAGGAATTGGAATAAAACGCGGAATATTGCGGAATTGGCCCTAATCTGGGCTGAAGTTCCGTTTTCGGGAGAAAATGGAACATTCGGTGGTCAGGTTTGTTCAGAAATCAAGTGAAGACGGAGGAGCGAGCTTTTTAGCCACACGCGCGAACGTGCACATACGCAGTAAGCATGTCGTTGTTGTTTCGATGTTGCGTAAGAGTGAGACGTCATCGAAAAACTCCCTTCCCTGTTTAGCCGACGACAACGAAAATATTAAAACATTGATAACTAACGCGATCTAAATCATCCCATCTAATTATGAAAAAACGTCCTGTGTTAGACGGCCCTCTGCTCTCCAGTCGCTAGTGGCGATATATTTATTCTTACCTCCCTTTGTTGTCGAATCGCCTTTAAAGTGGCGTGGCTATTGTTAGCTTCTACACACACACACATTCACAACAACATCCGGTCCGTCGGTAAAAGTGGTCAGTGTTTATAAATCGAATGGGTGCTATAATGTAATGGATTAAATAACCCCGGCCCCCTAGGACCACTACCAGTTGACCTGTAGTAAGTCTCATGGTCGGGGGGGTAGGACCAAGTCTCATGGGATTTGGGATTTGTTTATAAACATTTTGGTATTTGTTTATAAACATCTGTGATTTGTTTATAAACATTTGTGATTTGTTTATAAACATTTGTGATTTGTTTATAAACATTTTGGGATTTGTTTATAAACATTTGGGATTTGTTTACAAACATTTGGGATTTGTTTATAAACATTTGGGATTTGTAAGTCTCATGGGGGGGTAGGACCACTACCAGTTGACCTGTAGTAAGTCTCATGGGGGGGGTAGGACCACTACCAGTTGACCTGTAGTAAGTCTCATGGTCGGGGGGGTAGGACCAAGTCTCATGGGATTTGGGATTTGTTTATAAACATTTTGGTATTTGTTTATAAACATTTGGGATTTGTTTATAAACATTTGTGATTTGTTTATAAACATTTGTGATTTGTTTATAAACATTTGTGATTTGTTTACAAACATTTGGGATTTGTTTATAAACATTTGGGATTTGTAAGTCTCATGGGGGGGGGGGTAGGACCACTACCAGTTGACCTGTAGTAAGTCTCATGGTCGGGGGGGTAGGACCAAGTCTCATGGGATTTGTGATTTGTTTATAAACATTTTGGTATTTGTTTATAAACATTTGTGATTTGTTTATAAACATTTGTGATTTGTTTATAAACATTTTAGGATTTGTTTATAAACATTTGGGATTTGTTTACAAACATTTGGGATTTGTTTATAAACATTTGGGATTTGTAAGTCTCATGGGGGGGGGGTAGGACCACTACCAGCAGGGCCGGTTCTAGGCATAGGCGAACTAGGCGGTCGCCTAGGGCCTCAACCACTGAGGGGGCCTCGTCACAGGGAGAAGATTTTTTTTTTCATGTATCCCTTACATGGGCTACTGGCCACATGTGGCCCCCACCTATCATGGTTAAAATGGAGTTTGAAGTTACAATGGGTTTGTATAGAAAGGGACAGCTAAAAATAATAATAAAATATCTAAATATTGAATCGAGCAACTTAAATCCTGTCTGGGGTGCTCACATAAGCCTGAAATTACCAAAACATTAGCATAAAAATCAAAATACAGAATTCAGAAATATTAAAATGGAAAAAACTGAATTTGGAAAAAAAAAAAAACGGAATTGGGAAAAACATAAAACGGATTTCATATGGCTCTACGCCAGGGCCCTCGGAGGGGTTGATTCGGCACTGGACCGGCCAAGTATAGATAGGCCACTGAGGGACCTCGGTTAATGAAGTCAATGATGCATTTTCACAGTCGTTGGTGTCAAACGGGTGGGACAGATTTGACAATGCGGCACCCATTTGACGATTTGAACGCAACTCGAATGGCGCTGAATGGTCTGAAGAGGATTTCACACCGCTTGGCACAGCCACTCACTCGCATATTTAGCAGCTTGCTCTAGGTTGCATTACGGGGCTGACGTCTGCTTCTGACTGCGTGCCAGCCTTTTTTTTTTTAAGTTTAAAGGACGAGCCGAACTATCGCGAGTTTGGAGTGAGAACTGCACAACTTCCCCATTCAAATGTGGGTGGGACTAGTACTGGACGGCTTCCTGGGCAGAATTTCCTCTTTTGTCAACAAAAGTGCTCTCCAGACTCTTGCGGGTGCTCTAATTCAGCCCTCCTTTGACCTCTTGGTTCTCCAGCATCCCAATGGCACTCAAGACTAAGCTCCCGACGGACCGGCCGGCCTACCGACGGACTGGCAGGCCTCCCGACCGGCCGGCTGGCCTGCCGGCACGATTGGATTCTGCCCTCCCTCTACATCCCTGTACTGTACATGTAATGCCTGAAAATATATATTTGTCAGACAAAGCACCTACTGTAGCAAAGTACTGAAAACCACTTCTGTGGTACACAGTAGTTTATGCTATTGTGATACTCTCACAAAGTGTGAAATAGCTTTTATTTCCATTGGTTCTTTGGTCTTTCTTTATTTTCATTTTGGTTAAAAGTATGGTCTAGTACGGTTATTATTTTTATTTATTCAAATGGTCACAAGCCAAAAGATATCAGTGCTACTGTATATCACTAGTTCACTAGAATGAGGAACGCGGAACCTTTCTGTCATGGTAGATGTTTCCTGACGCTTCTTCTTAAGGAGAAGGTACGCCCCCTTTCCCCTCAGAGGAAAACTAGGAACGAAAGAGAAAAGTTCTGTGTCTTCATTTCGGTGACCATTTGTTCTGTTTTTCAGGTTAGTACAACGTGAAAACAATATTAACTTATCCCTTGAGGATCGAGTGCTTATGTGGAGATACTGTGAGACGTTTGAGGAAAAATGAGTGCTTTAGAGTGTGTTTAAATACGGTGAAAATGCCGCGGTTTTTCAGAGTTGTTGTAGCATGCTGTTGCGTAGTGGCGTCGCCCGGTTACATAACCACTGTTGCATAATGGCGTCCGCCTCACGTACTGAACATGGAACGAAGTTTGATATTTACCCCTGACATTATTAATGCTCATTGCTGGTTACCTGATTACTTGACAGATATATTATTGTGTGAAAGGATTTATGAACAGCTACATTTCGGTTTTACATTAAAGTGCAGAGAAGCTATTTACATTTATACTACTTTTATATTTCTACTTTATCTACATTTTCGGAGTATTTGGATGCTAAGAGGGTTTATTATTGATTACTGGTTTATTGCAAAAGTGCATTTATAGAGGTGTTTTGAGTGTATTTAATATGCTCATCTTTCTTATTCATTCCCCTATGTGATGATGTCGGTATGTCTTGAAGAGACAACAGTTTATTACTAAGAGTATAGCTGAAAGCTAAAGTAACTGAATGTATGTGTATAGTCATACTGCACTATGGTTGTGTTTTGTAGCAGCATTATGGCACAACTATGGAACTATTTGCACTGTAATTGACAGTATTATTGCACTAAAGAATGGTAGCTAAATCAAACCAGTATCAGTACTGAAGGAATGCACTTGGATGTATTTATGTGACAATTTTGAGGTTCATTGAGAATGATGAAGCCAAAGAATTATTTTGAATGTGAAGAGTTTTATTGTAAATGCTGAAATGGAAATATACTATGTACTTTTATGGGACAACACAAATACATTACATACTCACCTGTTTAACACATTTAATGGACATTATACATTCATTCACCTACACATAGACATACCATACCTACCTCTCTCTCACACACACACCCACACACACACACACACACACACACACACACGCACTGTTGCCTGGAACACACGCACACAACCTGAAAAGAACATATTTCTATACTCACCTTGGACCTGACAGAGGACTTTGACAAACAGACATTATTGCAGTATTGGGAAATGATTGATTTATTGTTTTGTATTGTGAATTATATTTGATTCATTGATTAGTGAATAAATGTGAGAGGAAAACTAGGAACGAAAGAGAAAAGTTCTGTGTCTTCATTTCGGTGACCATTTGTTCTGTTTTTCAGACTATTTTCCACTCAACCAATATTGTGGAATGTGGTACCCAACCAGCTTGGGACCCGTTACACTATATTATCATTATTATTGTCTCCAGGACCACACTTTTCCATGATAACACGCACGCATGGATGCGCACGCACGGACGGACACTCACAAAGTGAATGTTGTCACGGCTGGTAACAGCAAACCAATTCCCGCACCGAAGACCTGAGCAGAGAGAGAGTTGAGCTCATGGCAGAGCTGAGCTGTCTATTTCAATGCACTGCGAGAAGCTGATGACTCCCAGCAGGGTATAGTAGTCTATGTGTAAATCATTCCGACTCAAATATACACATAATAAGCCAATCATTGATAATGACTTTACTGTGGTTATAAAAATGTCCCCTCACCGACACCAATGCACAACCTCAGGTGCAACATGAAAACAGATTGTAAAAGAACGACGGTGAGAGACTGCAGGGTGTAAACAAAGAGTACAAATGACTTCTGAAATATTGCACGGTTGTCATCACTGTATACGTTCATCGTTTTACAGTTGAAACGATTTTGTTTCACAGTGGAAATATTTACATGACCAAACCGATACTCTTCCAAGACACCGGTATGTCACATTCATACATAAATGAACTGCACACAGTTAAAATATGGATAATAATTTAATAACATTTGTTGTCATTCGACAATAAGTACAGTATAAGGTCTAATGGTTAAAGGACAACTTTAGTTTTTTTCAACGAAGGTTCATGTTTTAGGTTGTTATTAGAGAAACTAAAAGGTGAGTGTTCATTTTCTTTCATTTGCTGCTTTCTTTTGTTTTTGGGATTTTAGCAGTTTTTGACAGGGGGGCGGGGGCATTCGGGCATGGGGCTAATTATGTATTTTTTTTTACAATTTTTTTACATATTGTATATACATACAGTATAAGCCTTCCCCAAGTAGGCTACTGTACCTTCACATTCAGTAGATCCTGTGATCTTCTGTGGCCAGATGTAATTTCCTGGGGTTTATTAGGACTATAGTACATAATAGAAAAATAAATCACCATAACATTTTGTAAAAAAAATACATATTTAGCCCCCCTGAGTAGTCTAATAGGATGGTCGTTTGATACCTTTTTTGGCCACTGGTGGCGCTAGTGAGCAATTTAATGCATAATTTGCATAATTAATTATGCAAATTAGTAATTAAACATTCCAGGAATTCCATAGATATAATTAGCATAATCATAAATCATAAATATCCATAAATATAAATATCCATAAATATAATTAGCATATAATAGTTTATAATTAAATAATAATAAAAACTAATGATAGTTATTTATAAAATGCATGATGTGTGTGTGATTAGCTGATCTCATCTCTCTCTCTCCCTGCTTCTCCTTGTGACATGCCTCCCCAAAAGCCAGCAGAGATGCTGACTCGAAGGTGTGAAAAACAAACAAATGTAAATTTGTTTGTTTGTCACTGGGGCTGAGGTGGGGGGATGGGCTCCCACTCTTTGTGGATTGCCATGGGCCAGACATGCAAATTAAATGAAGCGCGGGGGTGGGGTGGGGGGGATGGGCTCCCAGTCTTTGTGGAATGCCCTGGGCCAGACATGCAAATTAAATGAAGCGCGGGGGTGGGGTGGGGGGATGGGTTCTAACCAGGTGCCAGACATGCAAATTAGATAAACAAGGGGGGGGATGGGTTCTAACCAGGTGCCAGGTGCGACATGCAAATTAAATGAAGAGCGGGGGTGGGTTGGGGGGATGGGCTCCCCCCTTTGGGGAATGCCAGGTGCCAGACATGCAAATTAGATAAACACAGAGGTGGGGGCTCCACTCTTTGAAGTGAATTGTATGCATAAATTAATCAAGTTAGTATTTAAATTCCTTACATACATTGACAGGGGGTGTGTGATTCCACCTAGTGGTCAATCTCTATATATATATAATTACACTGCAATACCTACTATGGCCTGCTGTGATCTCAGTCATCTAGGGCAATGTTTTTCAATCAATGGTGTGGGGACCACCAATGGTCCTTGAATGTAATTCTTGTGAAAAATCAATGATACCCCCCTAGTGTTCAAGCTCTATATAAATATTTACACTGCAATACCATTTATGCACTGATGTGATCTCAGTCATCTAGGGAAATGTTTTTCAATCATTGGTCTGGGGACCACCAGTGGTCCTTGAATGTAATTCTTGTGTAAGTCAAGGATATCCCCCTAGTGGTCAATTTCTATATATATATTTACAACTGCAATACCATTTATGCCATGAGGTGATTTCAGTCACATAGTGCAAATGTTTTCAAGCAATGGTCCGGGGGACTACCGATGGTCTTTGAGAGGGTTCAGGGGACCCTCCCCAGCTAAATCATGGAGAGTTGGTAACCAAATAGTCTCCTTATAGATCTTTAACTCTATACTTTTCAATATTTTGTATGTTTCATGGTGTCCTAATGGGGTTGGGTATTGTATATCTTGTATTATTTTTGGTGTTTTGTGTTGTGTCTTTGAATTTTGCATGCTTCATGTGGTACTAGGTGTTTGGGTTATTGTCTGTCTTGTATTATTTTTGGTGTTTTGTGTTGGGATCTTTGAATTTTTTATGTTTCATGTTGTCCAAATGGGGTTGGGTATTGTATATATTGTATTATTTTTTGTGTTTTGTGTTGTGTCTCTGAATTTTGCATGCTTCATGTGGTACTAGGTGTTTGGGTTATTGTCTGTCTTGTATTATTTTTGGTGTTTTGTGTTGGGATCTTTGAATTTTTTATGTTTCATGTTGTCCAAATGGGGTTGGGTATTGTATATCTTGTATTATTTTTTGTGTTTTGTGTTGTGTCTTTGAATTTTGCATGCTTCATGTGGTACTAGGTGTTTGGGTTATTGTCTGTCTTGTATTATTTTTGGTGTTTTGTGTTGGGGTCTTTGAATTTTTTATGTTTCATGTTGTCCAAATGGGGTTGGGGTATTGTATATCTTGTATTATTTTTTGTGTTTTGTGTTGTGTCTTTGAATTTTGCATGCTTCATGTGGTACTAGGTGTTTGGGTTATTGTCTGTCTTGTATTATTTTTGGTGTTTTGTGTTGGGATCTTTGAATTTTTTATGTTTCATGTTGTCCAAATGGGGTTGGGTATTGTATATCTTGTATTATTTTTTGTGTTTTGTGTTGTGTCTTTGAATTTTGCATGCTTCATGTGGTACTAGGTGTTTGGGTTATTGTCTGTCTTGTATTATTTTTGGTGTTTTGTGTTGGGATCTTTGAATTTTTTATGTTTCATGTTGTCCAAATGGGGTTAGATATTGTATATCTTGTATCATTTTTGTGTTTTGTGTTGTCTTTGAATTTTGCATGCTTCATGTGGTACTAGGTGTTTGGGTTATTGTCTGTCTTGTATTATTTTTGGTGTTTTGTGTTGGGATCTTTGAATTTTTTATGTTTCATGTTGTCCAAATGGGGTTGGGTATTGGATATCTTGTATTATTTTTTGTGTTTTGTGTTGTGTCTTTGAATTTTGCATGCTTCATGTGGTACTAGGTGTTTGGGTTATTGTCTGTCTTGTATTATTTTTGGTGTTTTGTGTTGGGATCTTTGAATTTTTTATGTTTCATGTTGTCCAAATGGGGTTGGGTATTGTATATCTTGTATTATTTTTTGGTGTTTTGTGTTGTGTCTTTGAATTTTGCATGCTTCATGTGGTACTAGGTGTTTGGGTTATTGTCTGTCTTGTATTATTTTTGGTGTTTTGTGTTGGGGTCTTTGAATTTTTTATGTTTCATGTTGTCCAAATGGGGTTGGGTATTGTATATCTTGTATTATTTTTGGTGTTTTGTGTTGTGTCTTTGAATTTTGTATGCTTCATGTGGTACTAGGTGTTTGGGTTATTGTCTGTCTTGTATTATTTTTGGTGTTTTGTGTTGTGTCTTTGAATTTTGTATGCTTCATGTGGTACTAGGTGTTTGGGTTATTGTCTGTCTTGTATTATTTTTGGTGTTTTGTGTTGGGATCTTTGAATTTTTTATGTTTCATGTTGTCCAAATGGGGTTGGGTATTGTATATCTTGTATTATTTTTTGTGTTTTGTGTTGTGTCTTTGAATTTTGCATGCTTCATGTGGTACTAGGTGTTTGGGTTATTGTCTGTCTTGTATTATTATTGGTGTTTTGTGTTGGGATCTTTGAATTTTTTATGTTTCATGTTGTCCAAATGGGGTTGGGTATTGTATATATTGTATTATTTTTGGTGTTTTGTGTTGGGATCTTTGAATTTTGCATGCTTCATGTGGTACTAGGTGTTTGGGTTATTGTCTGTCTTGTATTATTTTTGGTGTTTTGTGTTGGGATCTTTGAATTTTTTATGTTTCATGTTGTCCAAATGGGGTTGGGTATTGTATATCTTGTATTATTTTTTGTGTTTTGTGTTGTGTCTTTGAATTTTGCATGCTTCATGTGGTACTAGGTGTTTGGGTTATTGTCTGTCTTGTATTATTTTTGGTGTTTTGTGTTGGGATCTTTGAATTTTTTATGTTTCATGTTGTCCAAATGGGGTTGGGTATTGTATATCTTGTATTATTTTTTGTGTTTTGTGTTGTGTCTTTGAATTTTGCATGCTTCATGTGGTACTAGGTGTTTGGGTTATTGTCTGTCTTGTATTATTTTTGGTGTTTTGTGTTGGGATCTTTGAATTTTTTATGTTTCATGTTGTCCAAATGGGGTTGGGTATTGTATATCTTGTATTATTTTTTGTGTTTTGTGTTGTGTCTTTGAATTTTGCATGCTTCATGTGGTACTAGGTGTTTGGGTTATTGTCTGGCTTGTATTATTTTTGGTGTTTTGTGTTGGGATCTTTGAATTTTTTATGTTTCATGTTGTCCAAATGGGGTTGGGTATTGTATATCTTGTATTATTTTTTGTGTTTTGTGTTGTGTCTTTGAATTTTGCATGCTTCATGTGGTACTAGGTGTTTGGGTTATTGTCTGGCTTGTATTATTTTTGGTGTTTTGGGTTGGGATCTTTGAATTTTTTATGTTTCATGTTGTCCAAATGGGGTTGGGTATTGTATATCTTGTATTATTTTTTGTGTTTTGTGTTGTGTCTTTGAATTTTGCATGCTTCATGTGGTACTAGGTGTTTGGGTTATTGTCTGTCTTGTATTATTTTTGGTGTTTTGTGTTGTGGTCTTTGAATTTTTTATGTTTCATGTTGTCCAAATGGGGTGGGGTATTGTATATCTTGTATTATTTTTTGTGTTTTGTGTTGTGTCTTTGAATTTTGCATGCTTCATGTGGTACTAGGTGTTTGGGTTATTGTCTGTCTTGTATTATTTTTGGTGTTTTGTGCTGGGATCTTTTAATTTTTTATGTTTCATGTTGTCCAAATGGGGTGGGGTATTGTATATCTTGTATTATTTTTTGTGTTTTGTGTTGTGTCTTTGAATTTTGCATGCTTCATGTGGTACTATGTGTTTGGGTTATTGTCTGTCTTGTATTATTTTTGGTGTTTTGTGTTGGGATCTTTGAATTTTTTATGTTTCATGTTGTCCAAATGGGGTTGGGGTATTGTATATCTTGTATTATTTTTTGTGTTTTGTGTTGTGTCTTTGAATTTTGCATGCTTCATGTGGTACTAGGTGTTTGGGTTATTGTCTGTCTTGTATTATTTTTGGTGTTTTGTGTCGGGATCTTTGAATTTTTTATGTTTCATGTTGTCCAAATGGGGTTGGGTATTGTATATCTTGTATTATTTTTGGTGTTTTGTGTTGTGTCTTTGAATTTTGTATGCTTCATGTGGTACTATGTGTTTGGGTTATTGTCGGTCTTGTATTATTTTTGGTGTTTTGTGTTGGGATCTTTGAATTTTTTATGTTTCATGTTGTCCAAATGGGGTTGGGTATTGTATATCTTGTATTATTTTTTGTGTTTTGTGTTGTGTCTTTGAATTTTGCATGCTTCATGTGGTACTAATGTGTTTGGGTTATTGTCTGTCTTGTATTATTTTTGGTGTTTTGTGTTGGGATCTTTGAATTTTTTATGTTTCATGTTGTCCAAATGGGGTTGGATATTGTATATCTTGTATTATCTTTTGTGTTTTGTGTTGTGTCTTTGAATTTTGCATGCTTCATGTGGTACTAGGTGTTTGGGTTATTGTCTGTCTTGTATTATTTTTGGTGTTTTGTGTTGGGATCTTTGAATTTTTTATGTTTCATGTTGTCAAAATGGGGTTGGGTATTGTATATCTTGTATTATTTTTGGTGTTTTGTGCTGTGTCTTTGAATTTTGTATGTTTCATGTGGTACTTCAAAATATTATTAAATACAAACAGGCGGCCTGTTGTATTAATATAATATTTTGAAGTACCACATGAAACATACAAAATTCAAAGACACAGCACAAAACACCATAAATAATACAAGACATACAATAATCCAAACACATTAATACCACATGAAGCATACAAAATTCAAAGACACAACACAAAACACCATAAATAATACAAGACACACAATAATCCGAACACATTAGTACCCCATGAACCATACCCAATTCAAAGACCCAGCACAAAACACCAAAAATAATACAAGATATACAATAACCCATACCCATTAGGACAACATGAAACATACAAAATTCAAAGACACAACACAAAACACCAAAAATAATACAAGACGGCCAATAACCCAAACACATTAGTACCACATGAAACATAAAAATTCAAAGATACAGCACAAACCCCAAAAATAATACAAGACAGACAATAACCCAAACACATTAGTACCACATGAAGCATACAAAATTCAAAGACACAACACAAAACACCAAAAATAATACAAGATATACAATACCCAACCCCATTTTGACAACATGAAACATAAAAAATTCAAAGATCCCAACACAAAACACCAAAAATAATACAAGACAGACAATAACCCAAACACCTAGTACCACATGAAGCATGCAAAATTCAAAGACACAACACAAAACACAAAAAATAATACAAGATATACAATATCCAACCCCATTTGGACAACATGAAACATAAAAAATTCAAAGATCCCAACACAAAACACCAAAAATAATACAAGACAGACAATAACCCAAACACATTAGTACCACATGAAGCATGCAAAATTCAAAGACACAACACAAAACACAAAACATAATACAAGATATACAATACCCAACCCCATTTGGACAACATGAAACATAAAAAATTCAAAGATCCCAACACAAAACACCAAAAATAATACAAGACAGACAATAACCCAAACACCTAGTACCACATGAAGCATGCAAAATTCAAAGACACAACACAAAACACCAAAAATAATGCAAGATATACAATACCCAACCCATTTGGACAACATGAAACATAAAAAATTCAAAGATCCCAACACAAAACACTAAAGATAATACAAGACAGACAATAACCCAAACACCTAGTACCACATGAAGCATGCAAAATTCAAAGACACAACACAAAACACAAAAAATAATACAAGATATACAATACCCAACCCCATTTGGACAACATGAAACATAAAAAATTCAAAGATCCCAACACAAAACACCAAAAATAATACAAGACCGACAATAACCCAAACACATAGTACCACATGAAGCATACAAAATTCAAAGACACAACACAAAACACCAAAAATAATACAAGATATACAATACCCAACCCCATTTGGACAACATGAAACATAAAAAATTCAAAGATCCCGACACAAAACACCAAAAATAATACAAGACAGACAATAACCCAAACACCTAGTACCACATGAAGCATGCAAAATTCAAAGACACAACACAAAACACAAAAAATAATACAAGATATACAATACCCCAACCCCATTTGGACAACATGAAACATAAAAAATTCAAAGATCCCAACACAAAACACCAAAAATAATACAAGACAGACAATAACCCAAACACATAGTACCACATGAAGCATGCAAAATTCAAAGACACAACACAAAACACAAAAAATAATACAAGATATACAATACCCCACCCCATTTGGACAACATGAAACATAAAAAATTAAAAGATCCCAACACAAAACACCAAAAATAATACAAGACAGACAATAACCCAAACACCTAGTACCACATGAAGCATGCAAAATTCAAAGACACAACACAAAACACAAAAAATAATACAAGATATACAATACCCCACCCCATTTGGACAACATGAAACATAAAAAATTCAAAGACCACAACACAAAACACCAAAAATAATACAAGACAGACAATAACCCAAACACCTAGTACCACATGAAGCATGCAAAATTCAAAGACACAACACAAAACACAAAAAATAATACAAGATATACAATACCCAACCCCATTTGGACAACATGAAACATAAAAAATTCAAAGATCCCAACCCAAAACACCAAAAATAATACAAGCCAGACAATAACCCAAACACCTAGTACCACATGAAGCATGCAAAATTCAAAGACACAACACAAAACACAAAAAATAATACAAGATATACAATACCCAACCCCATTTGGACAACATGAAACATAAAAAATTCAAAGATCCCAACACAAAACACCAAAAATAATACAAGACAGACAATAACCCAAACACCTAGTACCACATGAAGCATGCAAAATTCAAAGACACAACACAAAACACAAAAAATAATACAAGATATACAATACCCAACCCCATTTGGACAACATGAAACATAAAAAATTCAAAGATCCCAACACAAAACACCAAAAATAATACAAGACAGACAATAACCCAAACACCTAGTACCACATGAAGCATGCAAAATTCAAAGATCCCAACACAAAACACCAAAAATAATACAATATATACAATACCCAACCCCATTTGGACAACATGAAACATAAAAAATTCAAAGATCCCAACACAAAACACCAATAATAATACAAGACAGACAATAACCCAAACACCTAGTACCACATGAAGCATGCAAAATTCAAAGACACAACACAAAACACAAAAAATAATACAAGATATACAATACCCAACCCCATTTGGACAACATGAAACATAAAAAATTCAAAGATCCCAACACAAAACACCAAAAATAATACAAGACAGACAATAACCCAAACACCTAGTACCACATGAAGCATACAAAATTCAAAGACACAACACAAAACACCAAAAATAATACAAGATATACAATACCCAACCCCATTTGGACAACATGAAACATAAAAAATTCAAAGACCCCAACACAAAACACCAAAAATAATACAAGACAGACAATAACCCAAACACCTAGTACCACATGAAGCATGCAAAATTCAAAGACACAACACAAAACACCAAAAAATAATACAAGATATACAATACCCAACCCCATTTGGACAACATGAAACATAAAAAATTCAAAGATCCCAACACAAAACACCAAAAATAATACAAGACAGACAATAACCCAAACACCTAGTACCACATGAAGCATGCAAAATTCAAAGACACAACACAAAACACAAAAAATAATACAAGATATCCAATACCCAACCCCATTTGGACAACATGAAACATAAAAAATTCAAAGATCCCAACACAAAACACCAAAAATAATACAAGACAGACAATAACCCAAACACCTAGTACCACATGAAGCATGCAAAATTCAAAGACACAACACAAAACACAAAAAATAATACAAGATATACAATACCCAACCCCATTTGGACAACATGAAACATAAAAAATTCAAAGATCCCAACACAAAACACCAAAAATAATACAAGACAGACAATAACCCAAACACCTAGTACCACATGAAGCATGCAAAATTCAAAGATCCCAACACAAAACACCAAAAATAATACAATATATACAATACCCCAACCCCATTTGGACAACATGAAACATAAAAAATTCAAAGACCCCAACACAAAACACCAAAAATAATACAAGACAGACAATAACCCAAACACCTAGTACCACATGAAGCATGCAAAATTCAAAGACACAACACAAAACACAAAAAATAATACAAGATATACAATACCCAACCCCATTTGGACAACATGAAACATAAAAAATTCAAAGATCCCAACACAAAACACCAAAAATAATACAAGACAGACAATAACCCAAACACCTAGTACCACATGAAGCATGCAAAATTCAGAGACACAACACAAAACACAAAAAATAATACAATATATACAATACCCAACCCCATTTGGACAACATGAAACATAAAAAATTCAAAGATCCCAACACAAAACACCAAAAATAATACAAGACAGACAATAACCCAAACACCTAGTACCACATGAAGCATGCAAAATTCAAAGACACAACACAAAACACCAAAAATAATACAAGATATACAATACCCAACCCCATTAGGACACCATGAAACATACAAAATATTGAAAAGTATAGAGTTAAAGATCTATAAGGAGACTATTTGGTTACCAACTCTCCATGATTTAGCTGGGGAGGGTCCCCTGAACCCTCTCAAAGACCATCGGTAGTCCCCCGGACCATTGCTTGAAAACATTTGCACTATGTGACTGAAATCACCTCATGGCATAAATGGTATTGCAGTTGTAAATATATATATAGAAATTGACCACTAGGGGGATATCCTTGACTTACACAAGAATTACATTCAAGGACCACTGGTGGTCCCCAGACCAATGATTGAAAAACATTTCCCTAGATGACTGAGATCACATCAGTGCATAAATGGTATTGCAGTGTAAATATTTATATAGAGCTTGAACACTAGGGGGGTATCATTGATTTTTCACAAGAATTACATTCAAGGACCATTGGTGGTCCCCACACCATTGATTGAAAAACATTGCCCTAGATGACTGAGATCACAGCAGGCCATAGTAGGTATTGCAGTGTAATTATATATATATAGAGATTGACCACTAGGTGGAATCACACACCCCCTGTCAATGTATGTAAGGAATTTAAATACTAACTTGATTAATTTATGCATACAATTCACTTCAAAGAGTGGAGCCCCCACCTCTGTGTTTATCTAATTTGCATGTCTGGCACCTGGCATTCCCCAAAGGGGGGAGCCCATCCCCCCAACCCACCCCCGCTCTTCATTTAATTTGCATGTCGCACCTGGCACCTGGTTAGAACCCATCCCCCCCCTTGTTTATCTAATTTGCATGTCTGGCACCTGGTTAGAACCCATCCCCCCACCCCACCCCCGCGCTTCATTTAATTTGCATGTCTGGCCCAGGGCATTCCACAAAGACTGGGAGCCCATCCCCCCCACCCCACCCCCGCGCTTCATTTAATTTGCATGTCTGGCCCATGGCAATCCACAAAGAGTGGGAGCCCATCCCCCCACCTCAGCCCCAGTGACAAACAAACAAATTTACATTTGTTTGTTTTTCACACCTTCGAGTCAGCATCTCTGCTGGCTTTTGGGGAGGCATGTCACAAGGAGAAGCAGGGAGAGAGAGAGATGAGATCAGCTAATCACACACACATCATGCATTTTATAAATAACTATCATTAGTTTTTATTATTATTTAATTATAAACTATTATATGCTAATTATATTTATGGATATTTATATTTATGGATATTTATGATTTATGATTATGCTAATTATATCTATGGAATTCCTGGAATGTTTAATTACTAATTTGCATAATTAATTATGCAAATTATGCATTAAATTGCTCACTAGCGCCACCAGTGGCCAAAAAAGGTATCAAACGACCATCCTATTAGACTACTCCCCTGTCAAAAAGAGCAAAAATCCCTAAAACGAAAGAAAGCAGGAAATGAAAAAGAAATTACACTCATCTTCTACTTTCTCTAATAACAACCTAAAACATGAACCTTGGTTGAAAAAAACTAAAGTTGTCCTTTAAAGTGTGTGTCCGTGTTAATCTCCAGATTATATTGTCAGAACAGCCTAACCTCGGGTGTTTCCGAGAATGCAGTGAAACTACTACAGCATTAATACCAAAAACACGCTTGACCTTTTGCTTTTGTTGCAACAGTGAGTCTCCTCTGACATGTTACATTCATTGTAGATGCAGAGGAATGTTTCCCATGATTCCCTGGATGCGGAGCCGCCACTTAAATGTCAGCATGGTTGCAACAGATGTCACGGAAGATATCCCAGACCACCCCTTGTGTGCTGTATGTCACTACAAAAGACCCTCGAATCTGAAAAGACTGATTGGAGCCAAGACTCAAAAATGTCAATGCTATACAGTATGGCAGTCACATATGTGACACGATAGGGGAGAAATGCACCTATAACACTAACCCTGACAGCAGAGAAACAGGACTCAAAAATGTCAATGCTATGGCTGTGGTTCTCACTCAAACATGTCCATGTCAAGGACCCCAAATTGATATGACCGTGGACCTCCATAACAGTGGATTTGTGACGTTAAATAGCGGAAATATAATGTGGTTAAACGGATGTGTGTGTGTGTGTGTGTGTGTGTGTGTGTGTGTGTGTGTGTGTGTGTGTGTGTGTGCGTGCGCGCGCGTGCGCGTGCATGCATGAGCACATAATTTCTATTTTTTAAGATGAATTAAACACCTTGTAATGTATAAGTTATGCTCAATATGAATTGAGCTAAAACATCTGTTCCAACCAGCCACAGTCTCCACCAAAATGTTTTATCATTGTCAAGGATTTTCTTACCATTATAAAGGTTTCTATATTCTATAAAGCTTTCCATTTGAGAGTAACGACAAGCTATTTGCAGTATATCTAAGAGTGATTTCTGACTGCTGGAAGCAGAGATGAACCCTGGATGGTTTGTTTTATATTTCCTTTCTGACTGTCCTTGAGAGAGGTCATCCAGATAATGTAAAAGACAAAGACTAAAAGATTCATTGTGTTGGTGACCTCATCCCTGCTAGGAGAGACAGTAAACTAGACCTCAGCAGTTAACCCACATGCCAGAGACACACATGGGAACATCTTACATGTGCGCGGGCGCACGCACGCACGCACGTCCCAATCCTGGACCAGAGTAAAAAAGAAAATCCCATCCTGTCCCACTCCTGTAGAATGACTCCTGATCCCATCCCGCTCCCCCTCGAAATTACTCCCACTCCCACTCAAAATGAGAAAACCAGACAATGAGTAATGGTGACTCAGTCACCATTACTCATGCAGAATTGGAGATGCACAATATCTATCTATCTATCTATCTATCTATCTATCTATCTATCTCTCTATCTATCTAAATATCTATCTATCTATCTATCTATCTATCTATCTATCTATCTATCTATCTATCTATCTATCTAAATATCTATCTATCTATCTATCTATCTATCTATCTATCTATCTATCTAAATATCTATCTATCTATCTATCTATCTATCTATCTATCTATCTATCTATCTATCTAAATATCTATCTATCTATCTATCTATCTATCTATCTATCTAAATATCTATCTATCTATCTATCTATCTATCTATCTATCTATCTATCTATCTATCTCTCTATCTATCTATCTATCTATCTATCTATCTATCTATCTATCTATCTATCTAAATATCTATCTATCTATCTATCTATCTATCTATCTATCTATCTAAATATCTATCTATCTATCTATCTATCTATCTATCTATCTATCTATCTATCTATCTATCTATCTAAATATCTATCTATCTATCTATCTATCTATCTATCTATCTATCTATCTATCTATCTATCTAAATATCTATCTATCTATCTATCTATCTATCTATCTCTCTATCTCTCTATCTCTCTATCTATCTATCTATCTATCTATCTATCTCTCTATCTCTCTATCTATCTATCTATCTATCTCTCTATCTCTCTATCTCTCTATCTATCTATCTATCTATCTATCTATCTCTTCCTGCTTCTCGAGACAGCCTACCAATAAAATTAACTTTGACTACCAAATACAGTATATTCATGAACAGAACTATAAGCTTAACAGTTAACAAGTGCTTTGTCAATATTGTTAAGATATATAATAGCTAAAAGTTAATATAATAGCCAATAAAAACATAATATAGGCTAAACTAAAGGGGGGGGGGGGGGGGTTGGGGCTAAATGACGCCCCTGTTCACGTATTACTGACATTGGCAGCGACCAACGCAAGTGGAGAGCCATTCTTCAAAGCTGTCCATGGTGAAAAATAATTTTGTGCCTTTGTTAGATCTCTAGGCTAGCCTGCATCACAATTGAAAGTGACATCCTCCGTGAACTTCATTTTGAGGACACAATCAAAGGACTTTTTTTTGCCATGGGAGAAGAATGAGTGAAGAATTACTGTCATTTTACAGATTTTATCGCTGCTGTCGGGTGGAAACCTTGTGTGTCCAAAACTGAGCCTGAGTTACAATGCTGTTAATGTT
Organism: Protomyctophum bolini; assembly: GCF_963924005.1. Classification (NCBI taxonomy): domain Eukaryota; kingdom Metazoa; phylum Chordata; class Actinopteri; order Myctophiformes; family Myctophidae; genus Protomyctophum; species Protomyctophum bolini. Next base: position 52,775,134 of record NC_137862.1, on the reverse strand, counting down.
ATTATTTGCTCACAAGCTCTTGTTAATACTTTTCATTGGTTCAATATTAATTTAAAACTGTCAAAGCATGACAGAAAAGGCCAATCTATTATAGCTTGCAACACGTCGCCAGCTTGTAGATCGGCTGTATTCACTTTATTGTGATGAAGTACAGTAGGGCTTTCATTTACCATGGGGAAAAAAAAGTTAAAAAGTATGGAGTTACAAGCTTTCTGCTTAACAGCAACCATTCCGTTCTATGGGGCCACCCAGATGGAATCTCTGTTGTTTTTGTTTTGTTCGTGTGAAAAATCGGATTAAAGTTGAAAACATAAAGCAACGCCAAGAGTTTAAATCAGATTGACTGCAGATAGAAGAGTATGCCGTGTCCCTCGGTAAGGGACTCAACACTTTCTCCCGCATCATAAATGTCAAATCAACAGTGGAACACTGTACAACATGGGATGTGTCTTTTGTTCATGTTATCGTGAGAATAGGCAAGGACGCCACTTGCAATATGATGGTATCACAGTTTTTTTCTGACAGTGTAACAGAGATACGAATGTTCATCTTAATGTCACAGTGAGTGTGTGTGTGTGCGTGCGTGTTACCGTGGCCTCCTGCTATACTCAACTCTCTGTGTGGCCTCACCCAGCTGCTTCTGCCTGGAGAGATTTCATCTCCTCCCTACATGTGTCCAGTGAGAAACACTCTTCACTGATGCCATCATCAGTATGATGTGATAGACTGATAATGGGTTCTGTATACTAAGTAGTCTGACAACGGGCACAACGAGTACAACGGATAATCATTGGATGACCGACCAGAAAGGGATATATATATATATATTCTCAACAGGCATTGTGGCCTAGTGTGCATACTTCCATCTTTACGTGTTCGTCTGTCCAGCAGCTTGGATTTGATCTGTCTCCGTAAACTGCATGCACTCCAACGAAACCAACAAATAATGAGTAACAGGGAGCTGCTGTTTGCTCGCGTCTTGCTACTAACAAACCATTCCAAACAAGTATAAAGACTCCACGGGGGGGTTTGGGAGCAAACAGGAAGGCTTTTGAAGTGCAGCAATGTTTGAACGTTTGCTCTGATTACATGGCACAGTTCCGACCTCGAGCCCACTCACTCATCAGGAAACAACAGAACAATGTTTGTCTGCATATCTCATAGTGTGAGGAGACTGAGGTGGTGTACGGACAAGGACGTATTCTGTGTTACTCGGGCAAGTCATTAGCCGATCTGCCCTTTTTGTCACACGGAGTCTAGACGGCGTTTTTGGGGGACGCGACTTTCTCATCTCCGTGTGTATAAAGCAAATGCCGGCTAATTTGCTGAAACGGTGATGTCATAGTCCCCTCGCCCCCTCCAAACTAACCAGTGTTAATGGTTTATTTCACCATAACAAGTTCATCCATCCATCCATCACAGCTATTTTATATTTGCACATAATGTCTATGAATCTCTTCTTCAAAAAATAGCCGATCTGCAGCCTGCATGCATGAGCTTGAGGTATTTTTGGAGAACAGATATAAACTAGAACTGCACTCTGTCGAGTGCCTACTTGCTTGTTGTGCGCAAGCAGAGCGCGCGAGTACTGTCGACCGCTACAAACTGTCAAATCTCAGCTTCTCTGTGAAGCAATGTTTGAAATGTTGAATTATTAGGTTTAGCTATTTGCTACCTACATACTTTATGCATGTAAAAAAGTAGTATTATGAAGTATGGTACTTCAATCTTCTTTTCTATCTATAAAAGACATACAGTTTTATCGATTTAGAATTATTCTGGATCCCTTTTTAGTTTCTCAAAGAGAAATAAATCATCGATATCCGATGAAAAAAAAGCTATATAAACTGAAACAAAATATGTTATGCACGTATACGGTATAATTATTTAATTATTTATTTTAAATTGTCAATTGCTTTAAATTTACTTAATCTGATGATGAAGAGCAATGCAGTGGTGACAGAATGCAACCCTGTCTTACACCGGTCACGATGTCAAAGTCATCTCGGTTGTGCCGTTGTTGGTTTTGACTCTGCAAGTGGAGTCGCCAGCTCGCTCCGGGTCCCACCACCAGGTGAAACCCAGGTCATCTTGTGGATCTGCTTGTGCCCAAAAAAGGTGTTTTTCCGATGCTGAAACCGTTGGTGCTGGTTAGTGGTTAGCATCAACAGTCTCTCCCCGCTGTCGTTTGTGGAGATGGCAGACCTGTGTGGTCCCACTGTGGTGTTGAGGCCCCTTCTCTCGTCTCGTGGTCATCCCTATACTCTCGTCTATTGAGTAGAACTGCCTGGACAATATCAGACTTTGTAGAACCAATTGGTCTCTCATCTGCGAGACCCGCATTGCAGATTTAAAAGGTATAGTGCATTGCTTTTATTATTATAATTTATTTTATTGGGTTTTTTTTTTGTTTTTTTACAGCTACTAAACATAATTATTATAATTCCATTTGGTCTCAGACAGTACAAAATCCCACCCCATTTTCTAAGAACCAACCATGTGGAAAATGTATGAAATATATATCATTCTGTATCCCATATGTACAGTATTCCCATCCGAACTGTATAGTATTGATAGGGTTGCAACCAGGATTCAGTTACTGTATGGAGCCCCCCCCCCCCCCCCAATTAAGGGTGCTGCTGAAATGTCACATTTCCCCCTCCTTTCTAATGTATGCCTTTGATAAATATCTCCCGTGTTGTGGTAACTACACTCAGATGCAAAATGATTTCCAGAAAGCAATCAAAAGAAAGTTAGGAGCTGTCGAAAGCAAATCACTCGCGATAAATCAGCTGAATGATGGAGTCGCTCGGTAATTGCACTCGGCGCTTGTTTAAGTGGAACCTTTAAAAGCTGTGTCGTCAAAAAAATAAACTGGATCTCTCAACTGCTTTGTTAAGCAGTGTGCCGTGCTGCGATAAACATTGCAATGGATGTCGCTGTTTTTTATGGGTGTCGTTGGAGGAGGCTTCGTTTATACGCTGTTGCATGACAGCGTGGCACGCCGACAATATAAGCGATCTATAAACTCGCAACGAGTCACGGTCTGCGTCACATTGTGAGCAACGGTGCAGTGTTGTTTTTGGCAGCAAATTTAGATTTTAGTTTTACTCGCATTTTAGTCACCTGGAATGTCTTAGTGTTTTAGTCTTTTAGTTGACTAAATGCCATAAGATTTTAGTCGACTAAATCTACAGTTGATTTAGTCGACTGAAATGTATTTTGATGCCGTCGTAATGACTGCATGGTTTTACACTTGCTGAAAATAGCCGGTTTACAAGCTCATACCGCGTCGCAGCGCGACACGTGAGCAATGGTGGAAAGTGACTATGACTACGTTTCCTCAGGTACTATACCGTTTTTAGGTACTTTTACTTTACTTGAGTTTGTAAAAAAAAATTACTTGTGTACTTCTACTCCACGTCAGAGGCAAATATTGTACTTTTTACACCACTAGCTTATAAGTCTGCTATTTTCAGTGCATCACAGAATGACACAACAAAGTATAAATTGGGCTAAAGCCAGCGCTGCCATGGCTCCCCTGAACGATCTATGTTATTGATCGGTTATCAGGATATTACCCACAAGAGACCGGAGGCCTGGACCTCAATCAGAAGCTGACATTTCATGTGAGTGAAAAGGCTGCCAAACGTCCCCTCATCATTAAAAGACTCATTACACACAACATTAATCAGACAATAATAACTGCTGGAGAGGTCTTTGCAAGACGTTTAAGCAGCTGGCTTGTATTAACACCAACTATTATAGAACCATTGTGCTCATGCTGCATGTGGCCGCGGGGCATTTTTTTAGTATAAACAAATAAGTGAAAGGTTGTCTTTGGGAGTACAGATGGGTGTCATTATTGTCTCACTGCATGTGATCACACAATTATCAAGTGTGTGCATGTGTGTGCACACTGCATGCGTGCGTGTGCGCATGCATGCATGTGTGCGTGATATACAGCAGGCTATGACTGCTTAGTGGTCTTTCTTGTGATCTCACGTGGGAGTTCATTTGCATGAAGTATCACATTGATAACTTTGCATGCCAACGGCATGTCAGCAACGCTTCCGTGTCCTGGAGAACACCTGCTGTACACTACATTATATCTCAAATACAACATTTTGTGTGAACTAAAAAGCTGCCACATAGCTGTACTGAGAGTATATCTTTTACCGTATATCCGAGGATATTCTAACTACATTATTGTGGGATACTGCATTGTGCTTTACACTTTTCAGTTCGACACCCACAGATGCAAGAACGAGGTTTCAGGGACACTTCCAGAGGTACCCCTCGCCATGTGTCTTGCGGGAAGGTCACGTATATATATATGGAGAGCTGTACAGTACATACAGCTGTACATACTGTAGGGTACAACTGTATGTACCCATTTAAGACCCGGTTCTTGTTTCTGCCACCAAATGTTCCGTTTAATATGGGTGTTTAATTCAAATAACGTTCCGAGGTGGAGAAGATATGGAGGCAATTATTAAAGACCTGAATTTGAGGCTAAATGTGAACGCTACTGGATGGCAATTGCCATCCCCCCGGGACCCCAAATGATGCTCCTGGATATAAGTATGTTGGGATTGACGCCAGCCTCAGCAGAATGGACATCAAATTCTGGCCTGAGGGACAGTGGCCTGGTGGAGCACAGCACCAGACAGAGCTAGGTTCTCAGACCCGTCAGATGACACTGACTGATGTGGGCTGTCTATGATCTTGTCTGTTCCTGTTTCTGTTGCATTGGGTATATAAACTGTGTTTCCCATTGTGATTTGTGACAATACGTTTGGCTCCAGAATTCAAATACTTTTAAATCTCTCATACTTTATATAGGATCTGAGTTGTTGTTTTTGTATCATTATTGTGTCCTGACTCCTTGTATTTTCTATTTTTTGTTAGTACCCCAATACAGATAGCTTTGACATTTGGAGGATCCACAGGAGAACATTGTTGCATGGCGTTGGATACTGCGCGATTCAGATTTTCTGGCTGTCTTCGCTTTTTAGCCGGCCATCACAGTGAGTTTTAAGTAATCTGTTTGGGTGTGCTATTATCTCTCTCTCTCTCGCACCAACGAGAGAGAGAGAGAGAGAGAGAGAGAGAGAGAGAGAGAGAGAGAGAGAGAGAGAGAGAGAGAGAGAGAGAGAGAGAGATAATATAATTACTTTGACTCTTGAGGCTGCATTAAAAACTAATGCAATAACTAAAGCGATCAAAGCTCTATAAAGTGATTATTGCCATTAAAACTTCAGGAAGCAGGCTAGGATCAGGGCCATGGCAAAGTAAACATTCTGAAATGTCAAGGAAACCATTCTGGAAGTCTGGATCTGTCAGTCCTTGTCCCTCTTATGCCCATATTATGGGGATCCCTGATGACATCACTATATGTCCATATACTTTTTGTGCCCATGAATGTTAAATGGTGCATTTATATGCCAGTCTAACCACAGATCCGACACAGGGGTACTGAACATCGCAACGTTCCACACTCTGTGGTGTCTCTCTAGTGAACATCACTCTGTGGTGTCTCTAGTGAACATCACTCTGTGGTCTCTCTAGTGAACATCACTCTGTGGTGTCTCTAGTGAACATCACTCTGTGGTCTCTCTAGTGAACATCACTCTGTGGTTTCTCTAGTGAACATCACTCTGTGGTTTCTCTAGTGAACATCACTCTGTGGTTTCTCTAGTGAACATCACTCTGTGGTCTCTCTAGTGAACATCACTCTGTGGTTTCTCTAGTGAACATCACTCTGTGGTTTCTCTAGTGAACATCACTCTGTGGTCTCTCTAGTGAACATCACTCTGTGGTCTCTCTAGTGAACATCACTCTGTGGTTTCTCTAGTGAACATCACTCTGTGGTGTCTCTAGTGAACATCACTCTGTGGTGTCTCTAGTGAACATCACTCTGTGGTGTCTCTCTAGTGAACATCACTCTGTGGTGTCTCTAGTGAACATCACTCTGTGGTGTCTCTCTAGTGAACATCACTCTGTGGTGTCTCTAGTGAACATCACTCTGTGGTGTCTCTCTAGTGAACATCACTCTGTGGTGTCTCTAGTGAACATCACTCTGTGGTGTCTCTAGTGAACATCACTCTGTGGTGTCTCTAGTGAACATCACTCTGTGGTGTCTCTCTAGTGAACATCACTCTGTGGTGTCTCTATAGTGAACATCACTCTGTGGTGTCTCTCTAGTGAACATCACTCTGTGGTCTCTCTAGTGAACATCACTCTGTGGTGTCTCTCTAGTGAACATCACTCTGTGGTGTCTCTAGTGAACATCACTCTGTGGTGTCTCTAGTGAACATCACTCTGTGGTGTCTCTAGTGAACATCACTCTGTGGTCTCTCTAGTGAACATCACTCTGTGGTCTCTCTAGTGAACATCACTCTGTGGTGTCTCTCTAGTGAACATCACTCTGTGGTGTCTCTAGTGAACATCACTCTGTGGTGTCTCTCTAGTGAACATCACTCTGTGGTGTCTCTAGTGAACATCACTCTGTGGTGTCTCTCTAGTGAACATCACTCTGTGGTGTCTCTCTAGTGAACATCACTCTGTGGTCTCTCTAGTGAACATCACTCTGTGGTGTCTCTAGTGAACATCACTCTGTGGTGTCTCTAGTGAACATCACTCTGTGGTTTCTCTCTAGTGAACATCACTCTGTGGTTTCTCTCTAGTGAACATCACTCTGTGGTTTCTCTCTAGTGAACATCACTCTGTGGTGTCTCTCTAGTGAACATCACTCTGTGGTGTCTCTAGTGAACATCACTCTGTGGTTTCTCTCTAGTGAACATCACTCTGTGGTGTCTCTCTAGTGAACATCACTCTGTGGTGTCTCTAGTGAACATCACTCTGTGGTGTCTCTATAGTGAACATCACTCTGTGGTGTCTCTCTAGTGAACATCACTCTGTGGTGTCTCTATAGTGAACATCACTCTGTGGTGTCTCTAGTGAACATCACTCTGTGGTGTCTCCCGTGGCTGGAGTTCACTAGAGACGGCAGCCCTCCGTCGTGGTCTAAAACTTTTGTTCCAAGTTGTTCCAAGGGGTGTGGATCGCTAGGCTAATGATTAGACCATTATGCTAGCGAGCTGGCTGGCAGAATGGTTCTCCTGTATAGGCTGTATTAGAAGGTGTAATTGCCCCTCTCTGCGGAACCCTAATACTACTACTACTAGTGTTTGCTTTTTTGGTAGGGTTTTAAATCAGGTGTCTCTGAGCAAGACTCTGTGGGCGGCACTCAGGTGAAATAGTTTTTTTTTTAAATGTCGTAGTCGACAGATAACGTTTTGGCTCCTGTCTGTCCCTCCGTCTGTCTGTGAACAGCTCGGCCACTGTTGGACCGCCGTTGGACCGCTCAGCGAAACTGTCTTTTGATTGGCTTGCTGTTTTATTTTCCTCCTTTTTATTGGTCCCACATGTCAGTGTTGTTAGGGGGCCACGCCTGAAGGGAAAGGCCACTATTGTTTTTTTACTGATTTATTTTCATCTTCTACCACTTTTTTTTTGCAGTCCTGGCAGTTCTGTGCTGTCTCTTTCCCGATATGGTAGAGGCTCATGGGAAACGGTCAAGCACTGAAGCACACAGTCATTCGTCACATGACCTCTGACCTTTAGAACTCCCAATTATATGATTGTATGAATCATATGCACTCTATGCACTCTTTCTTAGTAGCCTGGTTAACCACTCGCTTGAGATCAGCAGCTGTTGCTATAGTCATGGCTGCCAGTTCCCACCTGATGTTGTGTGGGAGTTCAGACTGCTCCAGACCGTACTGAATAACTGCTAGCTTACATAATGTCTTGAGGCTAGGACTGAAGTCTAAGACATACAGGTCATCAGGTGTGTATCCTCCAAAGAGGATGACACGATCTCCGACCATGCAACAGCACATCCTATACATATGTGGGCGTTTCCCATTGGGCTCAACCTTCTTCCAGGAGAAGGTCTCTGGACTGAATTTCCACAGATCATTTAAGTACTTGTTACCGTAGCGACCACCACATATGTACAGCTCTCCATTGTAGGTAAAGGCTGAATGATGAATGCGTCCTTCTGGACGAAGCTGTGTAGAAGGTGTGTCCAGCCAGAGGTTGGTCTCTGTGTCAAACACTCTGACGCCACCCAAAAGCCACCCAAAGGTCTGACCCCACCCAAAGCCCCCAAATACAAACATCTTTGTCCCGATAATGGTAGCAGAGTGATGTTCTGTAGCAGGAGGTGGAGTTCCTCTGGTGTTAATTAAAGTCCAGACCATTGTGGTGGTGTCCAACTTGCAGATGTCATTAGTGAAGTCATTCCGGGTTGATCCTCCATGAATATACATGACCTTCCCCAAAACACAGGCTGAGTGGTACCACCTCCCCTCCGGAACGGTCCCAGAAACCTGTGGTTTGAACCATGTATGGGCGTCGACATCAAACGCATAAAGCACGTTGCAGTTAGGATAACCTCCCCAGAGGTAGACGGTGTCTTCAATCAGAACAGCTGTGTGGTCCTGGCGCCTAGAGGGAACCTCGTGGTGACGTTCTCTTCCACGTGTCTCTGGGGTCAACTTCCTCCAGATCAAAGACTTTGTGTTGAAGACGTTCACCTCAATCTTCGTCTCACTGTGCCGACAGTGTCCTTCAAAGGAGTACACATAGTGTCTCACTGTCACAGCTCTTTGATTGGCTCTGTATCTTGGCTCTGTCCTCTCTGGTCCTCTCAGACGCTCCGCCCAGCGTAACATTACTCACTAGAATAAGTCCTATTGACCGATGGTATCCTATTGGTCAAGTCCTGCTGTGTAAAAGCATGTAATGTTCTCTGTCTTCACTTATATTGGTTCAGATGCACAAACGTCACGCACAGTCTGGCCAATCCCTGAAGCCGATGGTTTGGTTTGACCAATCAAGGATGTCGATGCGTGCAGACCTCCCTAATATGGTAAATTGATCACGATAGCAACTAGGGCTACATATGGTTGCTATGGAATTGGGAAAATGTCATACATATTTAGATATGTATGACAATCCTTGTGCCTATCGCGTCTTAGCGCGGTCAGTCGTCACGCCTCCTGACACGCTCCATATATGGGCCTTCTCCATATATATGAAGACCACGACACTGACTCTAACCCTGGATAGCCATACATGGAGAAGACTGGATGGCAGGTAAATAAAAGGTTGGGACATGTGGAGTTTGCTTTGGAGTACACATTTGAGTGAGGAGTCTGCTATAAACACGAGATATATAGCTAGATAGCTATAAACACAACATGAGATCACGACACTGGTATTCGGTATCAGTATCGGCTAACACAGAAATTGAGGTATCGGGATCGGATCGGAAGCGAAAAAAGTGTATCGGGACATCCCTAGTAGAATGGCTGGAATGGCTTAGGGTTGATGACAGACTACAGCATCTGGCAATGGGTCTGGTCCACAAGATTCGCTACACCACCAAGATACCTGTCTAAATACTTCCTTTATGTCAACGAAGTCCACACCCACAACACCAGAGGGAGTTCAACAAACCATGTGCAACCCAGATTCGGCACAAACAAGGGACTAAATTAATTTCGTTCCTATGCCACCAAAATGTGGAACGCTCTACCAACAGTCATTAGGACATGAAAATCCCTTGACTCCTTCAAAACTGCTCTCAAAGGGCACCTACGGACGGCTGCAATTCAAAACTGGCCCCCGCAAAATCTTACCTCCTATGTTGATTTCCTTTTGACTATATACGTAGTATTCGTACGTTTCTAAATGTTTTGATGAATTGGAAATGGTGGGCCTTATTGTAAACAAGTGTAATGCTTTATGGTGTCGTCCACTCACTGTTAACAGTTTTTGTATTGTTGTACTTGAAATGTACTGTAATTCTGCAAACTGTTGATAAATCAATCAATTAATCAATCAATAAATCAATTCCATTTATAGTGTAGCTGCATAGAGCACCGAAGTCTGACGTCAATCTCGGTGGAGGACACAAATCCACTGGTTCATGTACTTTTTGTTTGCATTGTAATCCCCATAGGGGGATCTTAGACCGCCTCGTATAATAACTGTGAAAAATAAACAAATCACCCAGGCCGCTTCACTCATATGGACATGAAGAATCAACTAACTGAGAGAAAACGCTATTGTTTCTGCTAATTAATTAGTTTTCAGTAACAGACTGTATTGTGTCGACTGTATTGTGTCCCAAAATGTACTGTGTCGCAAACGACACAGGGACACCTCCCTGACAATAACGCAGAGACAGCTTGTTTATTTTTGGACCACAACGCTTATATGATTATATATGATTATACGATTTTAAGATGAGCCCATGTTATTCTCCATATACAGAAATTACTTCCGTGAACCAGGCAGAACCAGGGGACGAGTGAGTGACGTCAGGACTTCGGTGCTCTATTGGGAACTCCTAATAGTCATAGTGAAATGGTGACGTGGTCCGCTTGCCGACCAATTATTATTAATTAGCCCATTATAATAAATACTAGGCTTGTAAAATGGACCACTTAGCGACTAAATCGATTGGTCTGATTTTGTATTATGCAAAATATGTAAGTATAGCTCACACTCTTACAGAGTTTCAATGACTGCTGCTGCTAAAGGTTTTAAAGAGTGGGACATTTTATCTAGATTGCATTACTCGTCCTGATGGGAAGTGATCTATATTTCTAACTCAAACTACTTATGCAGCCAGCTACAGATCTGATGTAGTGTCACCACCTCATAACAGGAGACGAGATCACCAAATTACAGAACATTTGCACTTCTGTGTTTTATAATCACATCATTAAGCAGCAGCCATGGCAGAAAGGAAAAGGGGTGGTAAATTGCCTCCAGGTTCAAATGGAGCCGCTTGGCCCCATTTAACATTCCTAATGTTTCAAACAGAAGCAGAAAGGTTCTCACCTGAAGGTTGCCTTTGATGCCGTCCAGCTCCTTTTGATGTCCTGGAGAGTTGGTGCAGAATGCCACTCCTTTCACAGAACACCTCCTTCAGCTTCTTTTCAGGGCCGGCCCCTCATAACTTTGTCTGTAGAGAGAGAGAGAGAGAGAGAGAGAGAGAGAGAGAGAGAGAGAGAGAGAGACCGTTGACCTTTAAAAGCACCTTTATTAAAACTGCAGTACATAAAATATGTCACTTCAAAATTGCAGTTAGCTCATATGAAAAGACTAAATATAAATAACACCTTTTTTCAGTACACAAAGGGTAAGTGGGTACACAGAGTACACTACAGGATCAAGTCATGCAATTCAAAGTTGGTGCTAAATTTACAAACAGTACGCCTACAAACTGTGTAGATTGAACACGGAAGCGAGTCACAGCCATTATTAGACTGTCATTCCGTATAGTCATTAGTCATTACAGCCACCTAGCGTGTAAGTTACGAGGAAGTATAGCAATTATAAAGGACAAGCACTGTATGCTAAGTAACGTAATTGCTCAATGCCTGCTTTGACCTGCTCTTGCATGGTGAAAGATGTTAGAGGGGCGGAGCTACGAGCCATTATCTGTTATACAAGAGAGAGCCTGGATGTGGGTGCAAGTGGTGTAGGTGCTTTTTGAGCAGGCAGTTTACAGGCCAGCCTTTAACAGTAGACCACAGAGCCACACAGAATGTGACAACGTTGCCATCAGTTTTTGAGCTACAACTACATCCATGCTCCACTGTTCACTTCACCGTGTTCTCTCAGCATCAGCACTTCTCTATTACTGCAGGGCCAGCTGCCTCATATAACCTCGCTATAGCTGCTGCTGGGCACAAAGCTCATACCTCCATGTTTCAGCGTTTTTTTTTTAATGTCACAATGTAATGCCCCACTTTGTTGTATGCCGTCCAAAAAAAACGAAGAAAAGAAAACCAGACCTCAGAACTATATGCAATAGGCCTATATGCAGGTTATTAACATAGTGTAACATATTGTGACAATTCGTGAGTGTGACTAAATAATAACTACATTGGATGCGATGGAAAACTGAGAAATGACACTTCAATATGTCCATGTGTCATATCCAATAAATGATGCCAACATTACACTTGTAGGGCGGCGCGCTGGTTATTATTGACAGGAAATGTAGTCACTGACCACTTACCAGCGTGTGTTTGTATAGGACAGAGAGCCCCATGCGCGCGAGGTAACAGCAGGCCCCCGCCACGCCTCTCCCTACCCCCACCCCCTGTCGACGGGCGTGCTTGTGGGAGAGATAAAGATCATCAAGTTCCAGTTCCACAAAGCCGCCCTGAGTGTGATGTCAAAAATAGCACATAAAATGTCACATTATACGATAGCACAGATACCTTTCTGGACATATAAGCCTGTTTGTCAGGCAGTGAAGCTGCTCATTAGCACACATTCTCTGACATCCAAAAGGGGATCTGTGTTAGGAGGGAGGGAGCCAGAATCCTATATAGCCTCTTAATAGGCCACAGTGTATAATTACGCAGCTCGTGTCATTTTTTTTGGCATTAGTGGCCAATTTGTATTTGACATTTGCTGTGTTCTCCTGTCATCTCCTGTGTCAGTGAACCTGAAGTCACAACAAGCCATCTCCATTCCACAGCCAGAGACAAACCTATTCCATGGGGTAATGAATACACTGGCAGACAGGGTGAACGCCCATCCCCCCTCTTTCCCTCTGCTGCATGAACCCACGATACATTTCCCACTGTTGCCATATGGTGGCAAGTCATGTGCAGGATGCAATATGCAGTGTTATTTATTATTTATTTATTCCAGGTGCTGCTTTTTTCTCTCTGTGGTTATTGTGTTGATCTGGTGATGGGGACTGTGTGTGTGTCACATGGATTACGCCAAGTTCCTGCACCATGGGACCAGGTTTCAACTAACCAATGAATGTTTGGATAACAAGGTAGCTATGCACGGTCAAACATAGTTTAACAATTTAGGCATTTAGCAGACCATCCTTCTTCAACCGCTTATCCGTAGTCGGGTCGCGGGGGCAACAGCTCCACCAGAGTGTTCCAGACTTCCCTCTCCAGAGCAACATTATAGTGACTTCCTCCTGGGGGATCCCGAGACGTTCCAAGGCCAGTAAGTCGATGCGTTTCCTCCAACTGCACCTTGGTCTGCCCCCCCCCCCCCCCCGGGGTCTCCTCCCAGTGGGACGTGCCTCGAAGAGCTCCCTAGGGAGACGCCCGAGAGGCATCCTAACCAGATGCTAACCACCTAAGCTGGCTCCTTTCCAGGCGAAGGAGCAGCGACTCTACTCTGAGTCTGACTGAGTGTGACTGAACTTCTCACCCTGTCTCTAAAGAAGATGCCAGCCACCCGTCGAAGAAAACTAATTTCGGCCGATTGTATTCGCGACCTTATTCTTTCGGTCATCACCCAACACCCACACTTCATGACCTTAGGTGAGATTAGGGATGCACGATATAATCGGAATAATAGGAATAGGCCATAGAAATGCCATATCGGTATCGGATTGGTGTAAAAATGCATCAATGAGTTCAATATAAATCAAAAGTGTCTAGTCTAGAACAAAAGCCAAATCAAATATGATGTAAAATCTTAAGTAAAAATAAACTTCACATTTTCTTTCATTTGTGTACTCATCTCATTCAGTAGTCATTCAGTTGTAAAAAGAGTATAGGCTATTTATTGATTGATTGCATACTTTATTAATAGGCATTTGGCCAAGCCCCTATAGGGCCTATAGGCTTGTTTCCATTGTGGTCCTCTGTATAATATCGGAAATGGTCAGAATCGGTATCGGCAGATATGACCTTGCAAATAATCAGATCTCGGATATCAGTCATATAATGTCATAGTTATTTTATTTTGTAGAATCTCTTTAATGATCATATTTCCATGCAAATGTGCTGACAAGTAATGTCTCCCCTTGGTACGGTGAAGAGTAAATGGGGAAGAAAAACACCTTCGCACTGACATACGAGTTCAGATTTATAAGGAGACAAGCACCTTTTGATAAATGGCTCCCTATACGTATGTTTTCCCACCAATAATTGGATAGACAACATGAATATTTATGGAAGAACAGTGCCAGTACTTTGGTGGGAGAAAAGCCATCTGTGTAGCATCAGGTTACTTCAAATGGGACGATTGGAGGGAATGGTATTTCTGTCTTGCATCTTTCATCCAGAGAACTGTGTTGAGTATATTTGTGTAGGCTATACGGTGCTGCGTTACTACTTGCCTATCTGGCCATGGCTCTTTAGTCGACAGGTGACGTACTGTGCCTTTGGAAATGGGGAACCCGGGTTCGTCTCCCTGCCGAGGCTACATTGGTGGCAGCTGTTTGTATGGGTAACCTGACCCAGTATGTTCCCGGGCGGCACAGACCTTAACCTAGGTAGTCGACAGCTCCGGACCGTCAGTCTCCCTGGGGCGGATATCCCCCCAGTCAGTCAGTCGAGCCTAGCTCCTCGCTGGCGCACGTGGACATGCTTCCAGGTGTGTGGGGGGGGGGGGACTGTAAGCTATACGGTGCTGTGTTACTACTTACCTATCGGGCCATGGCTCTTTAGTCGACTGGTAACGTACTGTGTCTTTGGAATGGGGAACACGGGTTCGCCTCCCGGCCGAAGCTACATTAGTCCTGCAGGGGTCCCTGGACCCTGGCACAACATATTTTCCAAAATGGTCCACAGATGAATACACATCAATTTTGGAGATTATCTCGACATGAACATATTTGAGAACTATACTGTTTTAGGGTGTATCTGTTAGACAGAAGGCATACTACTGCATATGAACAGAACACACATGATTACTACTGCATATGAACAGAACACACATGATTACTACTGCATATGAACAGAACACACATGATTACTACTGCATATGAACAGAACACACATGATTACTACTGCATATGAACAGAACACACATGATTACTACTGCATATGAACAGAACACACATGATTACTACTACATAATGAACAGAACACACATGATTAATGCCAGATGCACTATGTGCCCGTCCGTCCTTGCCCTTTACAGGATCACAACCAAAATACAAACAAATGCCGTGTGAAATGTCCGCGTCATCAGTGCCCATACCTGAGGCGGGGGTTGGCGATAGGGCCTTCCTGTGTGGAGTTTGCATGTTCTCCCCGTGTCCCCTAGGGTAGATACCCTCACAAAAAACATGCCGTAATCCTGGTCTCTAAAACTACCTCCCCCTGGCCAGCCGGGGGCGCCTGATGGAAGTGGAAAGGAACTGGTCGGAATAACGTGTCCCTTCCACGCGCTACGTCCGGCCGGGGAAATTCCCCTCTGTCAGGTGAAAAGAAGCAGCTTGGACTCCTCATGCATAGAAGGAGGCATGAGGTCAGTCCGCTGCCCCCCCCCCCCCCCCCCCCCCAGGTTGGCAGAGGAAGTGTAGCGCCCAGCATTACATTAGATAATTGGCACTGGGTGAAAAGAAAACTGGGTTACAAAATCGTGGGATAAAAAATTATCAAATTAAAAAAATGTCAAATTAATTCATTATTGATCCAAATACATTGCCTCTATATTGTATTTGGTTCTGTTTAATTGTATTATTTTAAAGAATAATTTGAGTATAATTACTCGTTTCATACCCAGACATACACATTGAATCATTGTTTGCTGTGTAGCCACAATCCTATTTAAGAACATCCGCAATGTACATCAATCAACATGGAAAGAAAGCAAGAGAGGAGTGATAAGGTCATCCATTAACTTCAATATTACCACCAGAGTATATAATTATGATCATGTGCATGTTAATGCTGCTTTTGATGTGTTGCAAGCAAAGCAGATACAGTGCATAGGCCCAGTAATGAATATACAGTATACAGTGAGCATGCCAGATTCAGTGAATTATGTTGTTGTATTAGAAATTCATGTGGAAAACTGTTACTTCAGGAATTTGAAAGAATAACCTGTTTTCCATTCCATCCACTATTTGTATGACATTGTCATATGACGCCCTGTGACAAAACTAGGTTAATTTATGAAAAAGGAAAAGGACAGTGACGATATTCTGTGATTTTGATAAGAACTTATGAAGTGCTTATTATATGATGCATACGTGTTTACTGTTACTATGTTACTGCTTAACAAAAGTAATAAAAGTCAAAAGAGTTTGACTGGCTAAATGCAAAAATCTCCAAAACTATGAGTGTCCAAAACTGACCATCCATTCCATGTTGTTTGTTTTTGTCCAAGACGAAAAAACTAAAAACAAAAATATAATGTTGCTGTCATTGAAAGTCATTCGAAAGAGTTACCGAACTGAATATAAAATTATGTTATTTGGCCGTCATGCAGACTGTTATGGGCAGACCGTGCTTTATGTGGTACTTCCAATTTCAGGCTGGATTAATTATGCCATTAAGAAGATGCAAATAAATACTTGTAATCAGGGGGACGGCCTCAGGCCGGTCATTAATCTATTCCTCTAACAGAGCAGCACCTTCCACCTGCAGCCTTCATCAAGCACTCATGTTTACTGACTCTTGTCTTGTATAAACAGCTCATGCAGACACCAGGGAATAATAATTGCACACATGTCTGGGATATTTGATGCTACTGTAAATCTCCTTTAATTGTTTAGAGGGTGTTTTGCTTTATTAACGCAAGACAAAGACACTTGACAGCCAACAACATAAAATGTAGTTGTCCTTTGTAAAACCCACTTACCCTTTGTAAACTTATATGGCAATTTGACAAATAGCATGAAGCTCACTTGCTACAAGCTCACTTGTACATCTTCTGTTTTCTTTTCTGCTTTTCATCGGTTTTGACATATTGCAATTGGTTTAATGATATTTATATCATTAATGTATGTTAACCATCCCACCAGCAAATCCAACCCTACACTACCTAATATACGGAATATTTAAAATTAACAAACGGTTTACAAACCTTATGATTGCCAATTCAGAGCATGCAAACATGAAAAAGCGAGAAAAAAATTTGCATCTCCAGGCAGTACTCATATTCAAGTAACAGTAATTTATTAATCAATAAAAACAATGTAGTAAACAATGTTGTGTAGTAATTGTTATTACTGGCAGGCTGAGCACTGCAGCCAATTAAAACAGAGATGGGTGGTGGGTCGCAGAACAGGGCAGCCAATTAAAATAGGGCTGAGATGTGTGGCATGACCAAGCTGTTTAGCAAACATCGAAAGAAAAGTTCAATGAAGCCATTATTGTGCCATTGTGTCTTAATAGTTATCCCACACAACACTTTACTTCCTTATTATTCTTGCCCAGACAAGCCTTCTCATTTGTCTGTCATTTAAAGGAACTATACAACATGCATTTTAAAACTGTTTTTTTATATTTAATATATTGTTTATGTCTCTCAAATGAATTTCTAATGGTTTGAACCTAAATCACCACTCTGTTATAACCAGTCCATGAAATTTCGGTCTTGCTTCTAAAGCAGTTTTAGCTGCAGTACCACAATGTCCTGATGTGGTGGGGGCGCTGTGTATGCAAATTATTTTCTCTGCCATACACTCATCCAAGCTACTCCCTTCCCACCCTCTTTGACTCATTATAATAAGGCCCACCCCCCTCCTGTCCCACATTCACCAAAGACAACATGCTAATTTGGAACTGAATGAATGAATGAATGACCTTTATTTATATAGCACCCTTCTCAGCACGAGTGCACAGGGTGCTTTACAATAATACAAAAATAAAACAACTGAAGAGGGGGAGACACAGTATAAAGATAGAGATACCTACGTATGACATCACGAGTAGCACCGAGGTGCATACTTAGTTTAGACTAGTCATTGGTTAGACATGGGTTAAGGTTAGGTTTAGGTGTGCTGCCCCGTGGGAGGTTAGGTTTAGGGTGAGGGTTTGAGATTATAGGTTATAGTTGTAGGACTAATGACTGGTCTAAACAATGAACTAGTCTAAACCAAAAACTGTCTAAACTAAGTACTGCACCCGTTGTGAGACCACTGTACATAAAAACCCAAATATGATGACGGCCTGGTTGTTCAAAATTGGGTATTTGTGGGGATAGAAGACACACAGGGGAGCTGGGAGCCCAATTAAAGAACACACATAAAATGGGACTAAGTTGAAATGCGTGGTGTAAGATCTTTAAATTATTTAAATTTCCACCACAGAGGGTTTAGCCATTGGAATAGAGATGCTTAGAAATATGAAATTAATATTTAAAAATGTGCAGGCATTTTAATACATAGGCTATAGGCCTACTGTAAGTAGATGCCAAATACTATACACCTCGGATTATGACAATTGTACAATAGCGTCGCAGTCCCGTCCCCGCCAGGCCCAGGAAATAATTCCCAATGCATTTTCCCCATAGACATTTCAAAAAGTATTTATTTAAATACTGTTCAAGTGTCGTACGAAGCCAACTGGAGTCGTGACAAATCATGACAACAAACACAATATTTTGGACCAAACAAATAATTGTTTTCTTCTTTCTAATGATACTATGATACTAATACTATAAGGAGTACCGTACAGTACAAAGGGGTACAGTACAGCACTCGCATCGCCCTCCCACTATTGCCTTCTTCCCATTTGCGACGCATCGCATGACGCTAGGATGAGCGGGCAGAAGGTCAGCGAAATTCTAGTGCTATACATAATTATGTACTATGACGTGCTATGACTACATACAATGCAATTTATTGTGCTGTCTACATGACATGCTATAAGTCTGTTTCAAATGCTATCTAAGTCTAAAACGACACTAACGACAGCAGTGACCATTGATACATTTGGAGAGGTTGCAACGGCCAGGACAGTCTAGCAACATTTGCATATGCAAATACAGCCTACCCTACAGCTCAACTTGACTCCACTCACTGTGTAACTGCTGGCCTGTTTGCCCTGCTGCTGTGCTCTCGTTGATGTTCATGTTCTGTATGGCTGCTGTTCTGCATGCCCTGCTGCTGTGCTCTTGATTGTTGTGTACATAGGCCTATATGCTATCTCATCACGATAGGTCCGCCACTCGTTTTATATACATTGCCTAGTCTGGTGTATGTGTCATTGTTATGTAATGTAGGCCTATATGTCTTGCTTGTTATGTCTAAAAAAAAAGCCTAATAAAAACACTGACGACAGTACTACATGTAGCTGAAGACAATTCCCCATCTTCCAGCTCACGTTAACGTACTGTACTGCCTGAACAGTATACAGTATTAAGATAACGACGCAAACTGTAGAATGAGAACTGTATTTCATCCAACCAGACAAGATCAACCTCACTCTTTAACCCTCTTTCTTTTTATTGACCCGTAAAGACGACATGAATGAAATATGAAAAGTGCATCTCGCCTGAGTTGATTTTCTAGACTTTTCAGCAAAGGAACAATTAGCATGTCAAAGAAAAAAGTCTGTCTCCTTTCATGCAGTCTTTCGTCGCACAATGAAAGTAACTAATTTGCGTCGAGCTACACAGAATTAGGCTTAGGTGTCTCAAGACACTGACATACTTTAGAAAAAATGATTTAGTTAGTGTCAAAGTGTCCTTGAGCAAGACTCTGAACCCCTAATTGCTCCCGATGTGCAGGTTGGTGCCGTATATGGTTTCCTCCGCCATCTGTTGTATGAATGTGTGTGTGTGCATGTGTCATGTAATGCAGCACAATGTATGTAAAGTGCTTTGGATGAAAGCGCTATGTAAATACACCATAAATACATAAACTAACATGCAGGAAAAAATTTCAACCAATTTCTGGCACTGATATGTTTACGAAATAAATGAGGAGTCAAGGATAGATGTTATACTTATATCCTCTTTGACATAGTTTACCGAGGTGCAAAAATGAAAGCTTTGGCAATGCTCAAGAGTAATATTTATCTTCATGGCTTATGGCCGTAGATACTTTTGGTAGATATGTTTGGAGCAGTTCCCTAACTGCTCCAAACATAAGCCAGGAAGAGCCATGCAGGGATCAATTAAACCGTAAACCTTCCAATTCCAAAGAGGCACCCAGGCGGTAAAAATACACTTATTATACTTTTTGAAAGTATACTAAATGTACTTGTTTGTACTTGAAACTATTTTAATTTAAATTGTGTTATTTTGAAACCACTGAAGTTGTATCCAGTATCCAGTATCCCAAGTATACTTTTTCCGATAATAATTTAGCAAAAATATAATTACAATGTGTAGTGAGTTGAGCTTTCCTAGACATGTGATGTGACTCCCCAATCAACCATATTCAGGACAGCTGTGACACCTGGCTGCTGACTGAATAAAGGGGAGCCACACCCGGCCATCAGAGTAGCTGGCTGGCTTGTTGTGGTTGCCTGGTGGTGTGTTGGGTCTAGGTGCAACAAGACACTCATTGATGGGCAGGCATTGACAGTGGGAATCCCAGATTCCCTGGGTGGGATAGGCTGCTTCTCCCCCCCCACATGTCGTAGCCTTAAGGCCTGTCTGCCATTAGCTGCTGATGGTTCAGTGGCATGGCGCTTCGAGTCATGGCCTCGTATGCCGACTGCATGCGGCGCCCTTCGGCTCCGGTTCGGTGTCATGCGGCGTTTATGGACCAGAGCATGACGTCATGTCCTATAGTGTGGCCCTCTTAATTTGAGACAAACCATGTTGAACCGCGAAGCAGCAGTTTCAAGGCCCCTGGCCCACTCCCAGCCCCTGTGGCCCCTGCAGGTCCTGGACCCCTGGCCCCAGGACCACTCCCAGCCCCCGTGGCCCCTGCAGGCCCTGGACCCCTGGCCCACTCCCAGCCCCTGTGGCCCCTGGACCCAGGCCCACTCCCAGCCCCTGTGGCCCCTGGACCCAGGCCCACTCCCAGCCCCCGTGGCCCCTGCAGGCCCTGGACCCCTGGCCCACTCCCAGCCCCTGTGGCCCCTGGACCCAGGCCCACTCCCAGCCCCTGTGGCCCCTGCATTTCCTGGACACCTGGCCCCAGGCCCACTCCCAGCCCCTGTGCCCCCTGCACGTCTCTGCTCCCCTTCTTATCTTTGCCCAGTGACGCTTGCAACCTGTAATGTACATATATTCTCTGGGTGAAATTCCATTAGTGGCGAAGTGGCTCGGTTTCTGGGCCTTAGTGCATGCCCAGGTTACAAATGCATTCTCAATGTAATTTCTGCATTCTCAATTACTATTGTAGACCTACTAAATATATATATATATTTTTTTTACTATTAATATGATTCGAGGCAAAAGGTGTACTTAAGTATGGAAAAAAAAATACTTTTCGCCTGGGCAGCTCTACCTCCTGAGCCACTGACACCCCATGACGACCATGGGGTGTCACTGTCAGACATAGGGCATGTCCAGAATAGGGACGCTAGGGCCCATGTCAACACGCACGGACACTTGCACCCTAATTCCATGTACTGTACAATGCACTGACTTGTGCAAAACTCACACTCATTCCCTGAAAATGGATGAAAACCACTGGATTAAACTAATAAGCCTCTTGATGTCATGGATTAAACCACACTATAATGGCAAATTGACCTTTCTTCCCAGAACTGAAATGAGCATGAGCCAAGATAAAGCGGTTTTATTTTAATTAAGAATAATTACTGGATGTCTGAGGTCTGCAGAATAAACTCTCTGGGTGCATTTAATTAAACCGTTTGCCTTGTCTTAAACCATTGAGAGTTGAAAGCTTGTGTTGGATGTGTAGAGAGCTACTTTCTACAACAATATCCATGAGATATTGTTGCTTATTTATGTCAATATTATACAGTATATGAGCATACACAACTTCAAGACATGATTGACTGGTCTGTACCATAATATTACACAACAATACAATTTCATATTTATTTATTTTGTTTAATTTAATGGTGTCACTGAGTGGTGAAGTCATTGCTCAGCTGGTTGGCCAAACAATACACTAGCCCTTGTGACATAATCATACTGTAAGCCACTGCCTTTATTCTAAGAAAAATAAGCTAATGAACTCACAATAATGCGTTACATTGTGTGTAGGGCTTAAGTAATAATGGCTATCCAAGAACACAGACTTGTCTTGCAGTGACACTGATTTAAAAAAAGTACACCCGTGTGAACTGAGTGGTGCAACTCCCCTCTAACCCCCCTCCCCTCTCTCTCTCTCTCTCTCTCTCTCTCTCTCTCATTAGCAGGCAACAGTGCAGCACTATCTCTCTCTGTTTCTGGCACAACAGCGCCCCTACTGGTGCTAAAGTGACATAGTCACATACATAGTAACATAGTCACATAGGTTAACACAGACATTGCTGTTCCTTGGAGTGGTCGCACCACTCAAAAACATCTGTGGTCTCATGGATAGTCCATATTTGCAATATTCTATGTCAATAATAATTATACATTTTGGTCACTGTGTTTATTCGACTACTAAGGAGATTTTGTGTGGAGACACATTAAAGTTCCCGCTCGTCTCGTTTACAGTCAGCCAAGGTGAAGCAGGTACAACGCGACTCAAACGCGTCGCATCTCGCATGTCGACCATTCATCTGCTGGGAGTGGCCGCGCCTAATTTGCATATTTTGGTCATAAATCACGCAGCAGTTACTGTACAGCGCCATATCGTTCCTGATGTCCACATCGCTGAAGATGAATTCCTTTGCGCCAGAGATGGTGATGATGGAGTGCAACACACGGAAGCAGCTCTCCTCTGGAGACGTTTACCAGTTCTTCAACAGGGATAAATTCTTCCAGTTAGACCTGCGGGAGTTTGAGTACTTCAAGTTTGCCGCGCTGAAGCTGGATTCCTTCGAGTTGTTGGACGCTGAGAACTTCCAGCAGCAGCCAGAGGAATCGGCGGAATCAGCCGTTGCCTACAGTGAAGAGATCAGGCGTGTGCTTCACAAGGAACGGTTTCTGCCGAGTCAGAGGGGGCAGCAACGGTCGTCTTTTGGTCGTCAGCCTGAGCACAACCACAAGGTCAACGAGGAGAAGTCAGCCGGGACGTTCATCATGGGTGAACTGTTACAAACGGAGAGAGCCTACATCAGAGACCTACGTGAGTGCCTGGAGACATACATGTTGGAGATGACCTGCGGTGGAGAGGACATACCTGCTGGCATTCTCAACAAGGAACACATTGTCTTCGGCAACATCAAGGTGATCTGTGACTTTCACAGCAACATTTTCATGGAAGAGTTGGTCAACTGTCAGCTACCAGAAGATGTGGGACAGTGCTTTGTGACATGGGCTGAAAGGTTCAGCATGTATGTGAGTTACTGCAAGAACAAACCTGCCTCCAGTGATCTTATTCTGGAACACACTGTAAGCTACTTTGACCACATCCAGCAGAAACATGGCCTGGGCGCATCCAGTTCTATTGACTCCTACCTCCTTAAGCCAGTACAGAGAATCTGCAAGTACCAGCTCCTGCTGAAGGACTTACTGTCTTGCTGTGCGAAGGGAGAGGGAGGAGACATTAAGGCTGCTTTGGAGGTGATGCTGAGTTTTCCCAAGAAGGCAAATGATGCCATGAACATTGCGATGTTGGTGGGTTGTGATGAGGACCTGGATGTCCAGGGGGACTTGATACTTCACGACCGTTTCCAGGTGTGGAAACCAAAGTCTATCATCCACAAAGCTCGCATGTCTCTCAACTGGAAGGCTCAGTACCACCACCTGTTCTTGTTTGAGAAGTTGCTGGTCTTCAGCAAGGACATCAAAGACTCTGCTGGCAGAACCACATACCAGTACACAAATAAAGAACTGACATCGGACCTATGGGTGACAGAGAACATTGATGGGGGCCCCGGTACGTTTCTTCTGTGGGCAGGAAAGCGCCCCTTTCACAAGACTGTAATTCAGGCATCCAGTGTGAAGGCCAAACAGAAGTGGATGAAGACCATCTGGGAGGCGTCACCACTTCACTTGCCAGGATGGCTATTGGCAGAAGAAACACCAGTACTGTCCCAACCCTCCAGGAACAGTACAGGACAGATAGACAATATACCCAGCCATCCAGGTCAGAAACTTTATGGAAACATACTGTGGAAATGGCTGACCAGCCGCAGTAGCCGCATTTACAATGAATTATCCTGAATATTGTCATATATTATTACCTTATTGTATTATGCCTATGCTCTTATTACCTGTGATTATTATTATATATATTATAGTTTATTAATGTTATTATCCTGTAATCAATTGTATTGTATATAGTTGTGGTACCAGAACATAAACCAAGTTCAGTGAACTTGCCAGACTACACCCTAAAAACACCCTAAAAAGAGACCATCTCTCTCTGCTCTCACACGGTCAAGCGCCTCACTCAGCTGCCGATTCTGATTCTGGAGCTCTTCCAGACAGGAGACGTTCTCGTCTCTGCACAGCTCCCCACTTTCCAGTTGCTTGATCTTTTCCTGAGCAGTCCTGAGGTCACCCGAAGTCTCGACCACCGTCTCCATGTTTGCCTCCAGGTCTGCTTTGAGCTGCTTTTTCTCCTGTCTCAATCCCTCCAGTATCTCCTCGAGTTGGTCTCTCTCTTCAGTGAGACAAGTTACTGTAGACATTGTACAGTTAGCGCTGGAAAGGAGACCATCTCTCTCTGCTTTCAGACTGGCGAGCTCCTCGCTCAGCTGCCGATTCTGGTTCTGGAGCTCTTCCAGATGAGAGAAGTTATCTGCACAGCTCCCGTTTTCTAGTTGCTTGATCTTTCCAAGAGCAGCCATGAGGTCCTGCTGATTATCGATCGCCATATCCACATTCTCCCGGAGGTCATCTTTCAGCTCGTTCCTCTCCTCTTTAACACCGTCAAGCTCCTGCTCAAGCCCTTGGATTTGACTGTGGCACTCGTCTAGCGTTTCCTCCAGACGTTTAATGTTCCCCTTCTGCCGACAGTTCTCCTCCAGAGTTGTCCTGAGCTCCTCCCGATTCATGTCCACACTCTCCTGCAGGTCCACTTTGAGTTGGTCGCCCTCTTCTGTCAGAGAAGAGACTTTAGACAGCAGGCTATCCACTTGCTCTGTAGAGCTCTGAGTGGCAGACGCCTTCTCAGACAAGAGACCGTCTCTCTCGGCTCGGGCATTCTGAAGCTCCTCAGTTAGCTGGCTTACTTGTTCTTGAAGTTCTTTGCAGATTTCCTCCTCCATATTTTTGGACTGTTCTGTCACTCCACAGACCATGTCTCCTCCCTGGCCACTCCCTCATTCCATTTCCATCACACTGCACACCTGTCTCCAACTCTCATCAGCCCTGCAGTGCTTCCCATTACACACCTGTGAACCCTTTACCATTTACCTGCTTCCTTAAATACTGGACTCATTACAAACACTCACTGTCATTCAGGTCAAAGTGCAGAGAAGATCTAATGTATCGAGTGCTTCACATGCACCATAACTTGATCCAAAAGGGAGTAGAGATACAGTTCATGTGGGTACCAGCGCATGTGGGGATTGAGGGAAATGAGACCGCAGATATGCTGGCCAAGGAAGCACTGCTAAGTGAGGAAATAGAGGTGGAGATTTATATAAGTAAAGCAGAGGCTAAATCAGTGAGAAGGTGATGGAAGAATGACAGCAAAGATGGGATGGAAAAGGAAAAGGAAGGCATTACTAAAGCAGCCAAAGTAAAGTGGGTGGAAGTAGAAAGAACAGTAATGGATGCAGGAGAAAGGAAGTAGTAATAACGCGGCTAAAGTTGGGACACAGTGCGTTAAACAAAACATTGAAGGTGATGGGCAAACATCCTACAGGCCTATGTGAACACTGCCAGGAGGAGGAGTCGGTGGAGCATGCCATTATGGACTGTAGACAGTATCAGAGAGAAAGAGAGAGTATGGTGGAAGAGCTGAGAGGGTTGGGAGTTGAAGACCTGGAGGCGTGATCAATGCCATTTGGCTATACTGAGTGGCCAAAGAGCATTGACCACGCCTCCAGGTCTAAGTTAAGTAATAAGACCTGGTATTTAAGACACGCAAAATACAGCCCAAAGGGTCTATAATGCTGTATTACAGACCAGTATAATAATACCACATGCCGCTACAAAGAAAGAAATGTGACTTATGTTTGACACGGTACATTTTTCTTCCTAAACTGAATAAATTAGTTAAGAACTCTCGACTGCTCACAATTCAGTATTTTAGCCGTGACGTGAGCGCCCCCTCCAGAGATACTTCCGGGTCCAACTTTTGTGTCGCTTTTGTGTCCCCATAGAGTTCTACTGTGACGCTCCGTCGGACTAAATCTGAGACGAAAACAACCACGAAAGTCTCATTTTACCGCTTCCTCACAACAACAAAACTGCTGCTCTCCCAAATCTGGCTGTGACAGGCCGTCTGCCCCACACGGAATACTATCGCCATTTTATTTCATTGTGTCAACTAAATCCTCATTAATTGCAAACTAGATTCAACATACTCAAGCCTGCACACATTCTAAATATGCCCCCGAAATATTGTACAGAGCAAATGGACTGTTATCACCTTCAATAATAATGATAATAATAGTTTTATTGTCTCCACATCATATATTTTCTTGTACAAAACATTAATAATTCTACTCGAGTTGGAAGCATTAAGACCCATTTTAACCCTCAATGGCTTCCTTTCTGAAAAATAACGTCATTGTAAAAAGATTCACGCGTTTAGATAATTATATTTACAATGAGATGCGGACGGGAGCTGTTGCCAAATTTCAATTTCAGCCAAGCCCAAAATAGACCACGTGGTCTAATATAGGTTGACATTATTTACTTTTAATGGTTTGCAGAGTCAAGGAAACTGATCAGAAACTGTGTATGTTCGCGGCGGAATCCCTGGTGGAGACTACAGTATATTGTTTCTTTTCAGGATTAAAATTAACAAATTGCAAAAGTAGCAGATCTACAAGCTCAAAACTCGTATCTTCTCGCAGTGTTGTTGATGTTGCAGATTTGCTACTTTTTATACTTTTGTGTGTAGTATGATCGAGTAGGGCATGATAACCCTTCCACAGTAGTAGCTTTATCATATCTTCGACTATTTTGCATATTTTCCTACATAATGCCTCATTTGCATATTTAAAAATGTAAAATTTGTAATACAATAAATCATTGTCTTCGTGTAAGTAGGCTACTCCATTTCATGGTGATAATAATCTAATATAGTTATGGTTTTGCCCACTCAATTAATAATTAACGTTTCAATTTTGGAGCTCTGGCTCATGGACTAAAAACCAAAAAGAACTCAACCGGTTCCCATTGGGAACCAACCGGGATACTGTCAGCCCTGTAACAGTCTCTCTGGGCTCTGACAATGGCAACACAGGGAGCATTGACTTTTTTTCCCCACCGGCAGCCTCCCTTCCTCTTTACTCCGCTGTCTCTTTATGTGAGTGTCAAAGTTGAGGAGGATGCGCTATCGTTGTTGCTCTGGGTTCCTCAGTTCTTCATCGAGGACCTTTGAGATAAAAGACCAGCTGTGAACCCTCTATACCTTCACTAGTGCACACTCCTTTTTTCTTCTGGGTTTTGATTAAATATTCAGAAGAACATTTTGAAGAAGCTTCAAAGTGCTGCTGAGAGGCGGCAAGCTAGGTGTGAAAGACAAAGACAATGCTGTGATCAAAGTATAAGAAAAAAATGAAAGAAATGACTCTTTTAGATCATTTCAACCAGGGTAAGTTATGTTGACGTTTCCATCTCTGTTTTGGCAATGCCCCACATGCACACCCGCACGCCCCCCCCCCTCCCACACACACACACACACACACACACACACACCTGAGAGATGCCCAGTACAAACACTGTTTATAAGTTCCAGTGGGTTCAGTGCCTTCGTCAAGTGCACTTGGATGTTTTTATTTTTTATTATTATTATTATTATTTCTTTTTTTTATTACCCATTTTTTCACCCAGTGTCAATTATCTAATGTAATCCTGGGCGCTACACTTCCTCTGCCAACCTGGGGGGGTGGGGGGCAGAGGACTGACCTCATGCTTCCTTCTATGCATGAGTAGTCCAAGCTGCTTCTTTGCACCTGACAGGGGAGTTTCCCTGGCCGGACGTAGCGCGTGGAAGGAACACATTATTCCGACCAGTTCCTTTCCCCTCTTATCTATCAGGCACCCCGGCTGGTCAGGGGGAAGTAGTTTAGAGACCAGGATTAATGCATGTTTTGTAGTGAGGGTACCTACCCTAGCGGACATGGGGAGAACATGCAAACTCCACACAGAAAGGCCCTTTTGCCAACTCGGCCTCGTGGGCTGATCACTCATGACGAGAAGGAGAGAACATGCCGCCTCAGCACCAGGCTTTACTTGACTACTTTGTTTTCAAAGGAAGATTAGATGTTTCTCTTGTGGGTGTTTTGATGTTTCTCAAGACGAGGAAAAACTCGACCTCCGATCTGGCATCTCACAGAGTATTTTAATTAGTTGCATAAAAAGATCAGATTGTAAGTAAAAGGCTGTTGATGAAAAAATTAAGAAAGGTATAATTTAGTCATAGTTGTTCTCTTGCTCTTCTTGATGTTTTCAATGGTTTTGCTTTGCTTTGTTTTAAAAGGAAAATATGCTATTTCAAGACGTGCCTTTGGGCTGTTAAAAAGAAAATGAGAATCTGTGCTAAAAGCAATGTTTCACATGATCAGTAAACTCATTGTTTTTGTCGTTTGAGGTTTTGGGGGTTTATCGTACTTTAATAAAACAATGTCTTGGCATATAAATATATTTTTACTAGTAATAAAACATTTGTCTTATTTTATGCTCTTCCTCTCTTAGGTAGGTTATCGAGCATGATGTCATGTTTAAACAATCAAGACAAGAGGCGATCAAGAAATAATCCATGCTGGCACAAACATGTCTTAAAGTGCATCGATACCTGCCAACCAGCGCTTTCCGGGTAAATACAATTTAGCTTTTAAAGTGACGGTACACATGTTAACCAGTTAACAGTTTAGTTAATATTACTTTATTGGTAAAAAGGTCAATTGCCGAGTCGTCTTGACCTTTAGGCCATGATCTGCCTCGACGTCCTGGGCTTTCGTCGCGACCTGCGCCTCTTTTCCGCACGGATGATGCCCGGTACGGTTTCTGCGTAGGCAATCAGAGAGAGAGAGGTACATGGTTATTATTACAATTATTATTATTATTACAATTATTATTATTATATATTATTCAACTAGAAATGCACTCTGTCTAGGTGCCAACTTGCACAACATGTCCAGACTCTGGTCTCCTGTTTTGAGAGTTCATATGCCGGTGCCTCCACCTTTCCTCCATCAACACGTGAAGAAGAGGAGCCACAACGGACTCTACTGCCAAACGCTGAGGAATGAACAGATGCCCTCGGCAGCCTGTCAGCAAATCAACAGCCCTGTAGCCATCCATAAACAAGGAGACACGGATGGACCAAAATATGACGGTCGTCGTCAACAGTTTACCAAGAATATATATCAGGCTGGAGACTTGAAGACACATCAGCTGAGTTACACAGGAATGAAGATATATACACCAGCAGACAGTGTGACAGGAGTTTCAAATGGGTTGGTAACCTGGAGTCACACCTGTGTATCCACACTGGAGAAAAACCTTTCGACTGTAAACAGTGTGACAAGAGTTTCAGTAGGTTTCGTAGTCTTAAGACTCACCTGCGTATCCACACTGGAGAAAAGCCATACCACTGTAAACAGTGTGAGAAGAATTTCAGTGATTTAGGTACTCTAATAAAACACCTGAGTATCCATAGTGGAGAAAAACGTTCCAAAAAAAAACAAATAAAAAATAAAACATTTCAAACATAGGAAACCAAACGAACACTTGATGGCTAAACTTTTTTTTATTTTGCCTTTATTGATAGTATCAAGTGAAGATAGACACGGGAAGGAGAGAGAAATGGGGAGAGACATGCAGCAAAAGTCGTCATGAACAGGACTCGAACTGTCAGGCCAAAGCCTATATGTGGCATGCGCCTGGACCACTTGCCAGCAGGGGCCCCTTGATGGCTAAACTTTAAGAAAACAAGAAACAGGAACTTAAGAATACTGCTACAGGCTATGGCTCCTTCAATGAGGCCCTGGCTCACAGCTCTGCCCTGATGTTCTTCCTGGCTAGCCTCAAGTCAAACTGAACATCATCCCACCTGCAGCCTGCCTGCTCTTAAACAGGTGGGACACACCAAGCACAATCACAGGAATTGGTATTAATTATCTCATGCAACGGCAAATCCAGGCCCATGAGTTGATCTGCAATTACTTACTTGCTTTAAAATGTTTTATTTTCAATAAACACCATTCGATACATATTTCAGGCGCCAAACACGTACAATGGAATGACTAAGTAACATGAACAGACACCCCTCCTCCTCTACAGTGCTTGGCACCTTTGGAGTGAGCTTCCAATCAACTAGAATACCAGCAATTCAGAGGAGAGCTAGGTGAAGTGACCAACACTGTAACACATAATTCCTACTTCTACACTCTTGTTTTTAATTGATCTTTTAAATTCCTTGTTATTCATGTCCTCACTGTATTGCATTACTGCTATTATTTTAATGTTTTATGCCTTCCTTTTCTTTTCTTTTTTCCCTCCATTGCTCTGTAAAGCACTTTGAGCTGCATTTCATGTAATGAAAGGTGCTATACAAATAAAACGTTTTATAATTATAATTACCAACCTTGAAACGTACCTTAGTTACGTCACCATTGTCAGCCAATAAGGGACCACCATTCTTACCCCGACATACATACATACATACCCAGACGATCACCAAATGTACATTAGTTAGGTCATCAACCTAGATTGGCCGACAGACACCACCGACATACACATCCGATTGCCGTACTTGCGCGCTCTGCTTGCGCAAGTAATCACTAGTAGGACTAACAAGTAATGTTATATAGAGAGGAGTGACGTCATACACTTCCAAATTAGGTTTGAGTCTGGGGTTGTTACGACCACAAATCAACCAGGCATTAGCAGGGTCCAGACTCCACACAGCCAACCATGCATTAGCCGGTCCAGATTCCACACAAACGAATCGAAAACTGCGATTTCAAGTGGGAATGGTTAACCAGTCTACGGAAATATTTGAGGTCACTTTTTTAACGTCGTCAAAAGTCGCTCAAGCAGCCTGCACTAGTTATGCTCAAGGCTTGCACTGCAACGGTTCATGTTGTGTGTGAGTCACGCGCACACACAGTTCTGACGTCACACAGTGTGACATCAGACCTCACCTCCTGGTCAGCTACATAAGGTGTGAAGTGCTGTTAGATTTTTACTTCATAGCAGAGCGACGTGTAGAGAGTTCTGTTAAGGGATTTACTTAATTAAGAGAGACAAAGGTATTGACAGAGACAGAGGAAGGGGACAGAGAAGACGGAGAGAGAAATATAAAACAAAGAGACATATTTCAGAAACCCAGAGAAACCCAAAACTCTCCTCCCACCTCAGTCCATTTATTGTGTAGCCTCATGTGATGATGGAAGGAAGAAGTGAGTCCAAACATGTCCAGACTCAGGTCTCCTGTTCTGAGAGTCCATATGCCGGTGCCTCCACCTTCCTCCATCAACATGTGAAGAAGAGAAGCCACAACGAACTCTACTGCCAAACGCTGAGGAATGAACAGATGCCCTCGGCAGCCTGTCAGCAAATCAACAGCCCTGTAACCAGCCAGAAACAAGGAGACACCGATGGACCAAAATATGACAGTCGTCAACAGTTTACCAAGAATATAGCTCGGGCGGGAGACTTGAAGACACATCAGCTGAGTTACACAGGAAAGAAGATATACACCTGCAAACAGTGTGACAAGAGTTTCAATAGGTCTGGTTCCCTGGAGTCACACCTGCGTATCCACACTGGAGAAAAACCTTACAACTGCAAAGAGTGTGGAAAGAGTTTCAGTCAACTAGCTCATCTACAGTCTCACCAGCGTATCCATACTGGAGAAAAGCCATACCACTGTTAACAATGTGAGAAGAGTTTCAGTGAGTTAGGTACTCTAAGGAATCACCTGCGTATCCACACTGGAGAAAAACCATACCACTGTAAACAGTGTGAGAAGAGTTTCAGTGTGTTAGGTAGTCTACAGTCTCACCAGCGTATCCATACTGGAGAAAAGCCATACCACTGTAAACAATGTGAGAAGAGTTTCAGTGTGTTAGTTAATCTAAGGAATCACCTGCGTATCCACACTGGAGAAAAACCTTACAACTGCAAAGAGTGTGAAAAGAGTTTCAGTCACTTAAGTAATCTAAAGAAACACCTGCATATCCATACTGGAGAAAAGGCATACCACTGTAAACAATGTGAGAAGAGTTTCAGTCACTTAAGTAATCTAAAGAAACACCTGCATATCCATACTGGAGAAAAACCATACCACTGTAAACAGTGTGACAAGAGTTTCAGTCAGTTACCTAGTCTTAAGACTCACCTGCGTATCCATACTGGAGAAAAACCTTTTGATTGTCAAGAGTGTGACAAGAGTTTCAGTTTTTTAGATGATCTTCGGAAACACCAGCGTCTCCACACTGGAGAAAAGCCATACCACTGTAAACAATGTGAGAAGAGTTTCAGTGTGTTAGGTAATCTAAAGACACACCAGCGTATTCATACTGGAGAAAAACCATACCACTGTAAACAATGTGAGAAGAGTTTCAGTGTGTTAGGTAATCTAAAGACACACCAGCGTATTCATACTGGAGAAAAACCATACCACTGTAAACATTGTGAGAAGAGTTTCAGTGTGTTAGTTCATCTAAGGAATCACCTGCGTATCCACTCTGGAGAAAAGCCATACCACTGTAAACAGTGTGAGAAGAGTTTCAATGAGTTAGGTCATCTAAAGAGACACCTGAGTATCCATACTGGAGAAAAACGTTCCAAAAAAACCAAATAAAAAAAAGGAAAACATTCCAAACATTGGAAACCAAACGAACACTTTTTATTTATTTTGCCTTCATTGATAGTATCAAGTGAAGATAGACAGGGGAGGGAGAGAGAGATGGGGAGAGACATGCAGCAAAAGTCGCCATGAACAGGACTCGAACAAGCGGCGCGCTGTCAGCCCAAAGCCTATATGTGGCATGCGCCTGGACCACTTGGCCAGCAGGGGCCGCTTGGCGGCTAAACTTTAAGAAAACAAGAAACAGGAACTTAAGAATACTGCTACAGGCTATGGCTCCTTCAATGAGGCCCTGGCTCACAGCTCTGCCCTGATGTTCTTCCTGGCTAGCCTCAAGTCAAACTGAACATCATCCCACCTGCAGCCTGCCTGCTCTTAAACAGGTGGGACACACCAAGCACAATCACAGGAATTGGTATTAATTATCTCATGTAACGGCAAATCCAGGCCCATGAGTTGATCTGCAATTACTTACTTGCTTTAAAATGTTTTATTTTCAATAAACACCATTCGATACATATTTCAGGCGCCAAACACATACAATGGAATGACTAAGTAACATGAACAGACACCCCTCCTCCTCTACAGTGCTTGGCACCTTTGGAGTGAGCTTCCAATCAACTAGAATACCAGCAATTCAGAGGAGAGCTAGGTGAAGTGACCAACACTGTAACACATCATTTCTACTTCTACACTCTTGCTTTTAATTGATCTTTTAAATTCCTCGTTATTCATGTCCTCACTGTATTGCATTACTGCTATTATTTTAATGTTTTATGCCTTGCTTTTCTTTTCTTATTTTTCCTCCATTGCTCTGTAAAGCACTTTGAGCTGCATTTCATGTAATGAAAGGTGCTATACAAATAAAAAGTTTTATAATTATAATTACCAACCTTGAAACGTACCTTAGTTACATCACCATCAACAGCCAATAAGGGACCACCATTCTTACCCCGACATACATACATACCCAGCCAATCACCAAACGTACCTTAGTTACATCATCAACACAGACCCAGACACCACCGACATACACAGCCGATTGCCATACTTGTGCGCTCAGCTTGCGCAAGTAATTACTATCAATACCAGTAAGACGCACAAACGCGGGAAGCGAACGTAGCTCGTACATATTTGGGTTGTGGACGTATAGCTGCTTTGGGGACTCCTTATATGGTTATGGCTGAGTCATGGTGATGTAATCACTCAGCTCCATATATGGGCAGAAAAGCGGGACAGACAGACAGACAGACACACAGACAGACATGATCTGCTAGGTCTCATAGTAAGTGCTCACTGCGTTCGCAATTAAGGACTAACAAGTAATTGCGAACGCAGTGAGCACTTACTATGAGACCTAGCAAATTATGTCTGTCTGTCTGTCTGTGTGTCCGTGTGTCACGCTTTTGTGCCCATATATGGAGCTGCTTTGGGGACTCCTTTTATGGTTATGGCTGAGTCATGGACATGAGTGTGATGGCGTGGTCCAACATGGGCCCATATATGGAGTTGCTTTGGGGACTCCTTATATGGTTATGGCTGAGTCATGGTGACATAACCAAATATGTACGAGCTGCGTTCGCTTCCCGCGTTTGCGCGTCTTACTGGTGTTATATAGAGAGGAGTGACGTCATACTCTTCCAAATTAGGTTGGAGTCTGGGTTTGTTACGACCACAAATCAACCATGCGTTAGCCGGTCCAGACTCCACACAGCCAACCATGCATTAGCAGGGTCCAGACTCCACACAAATGAATGGAAATGCGCGAATGGGAATGGTTAACCAGGCTACGAAAATATTTGACGTTGCTTTTTTAACGTCAAAAGACTTTTGACGTCATCATTTCCATAGGCTTGCACTGCAACGGTTTATGTTGTGTGTGACATCAGACCTCACCTCCTGGTCAGCTACATAAGGTGTGAAGTCTTGTTAGAATTTCACTTCATAGCAGAGCGACGTGTAGAAAGTTGTGCTAACGGTTTTACATAAGAGGTACAAAGATACGGCCGAGACAGAGAAAAGGGACGGAGAGAGAGATATAAAATAAAGCATATATTCCAGAGAGGAACCCACCCACAGTCCATCATATTTAATGATGGAAGGAAGAAGTGAGTCCAAACATGTCCAGACTCAGGTCTCCTGTTCTGAGAGTCCATATGCCGGTGCCTCCACCTTCCTCCATCAACACGTGAAGAAGAGGAGCCACAACGACCTCTACTGCCAAACGCTGAGGAATGAACAGATGACTTCGACAGCCTGTCAGCAAATCAACAGCCCTGTAGCCAGCCAGAAACAAGGAAACACGGATGGACCAAAGTATGACAGTCGTCAACAGTTTACCAAGAATATAGCTCAGGCGGGAGACTTGAAGACACATCAGTGGAGTTACACAGGAAAGAAGATATACACCTGCAAACAGTGTGACAAGAGTTTCAATAGGTTTGGTTCCCTGGAGTCACACCTGCGTATCCACACTGGAGAAAAACCTTACAACTGCAAAGAGTGTGGAAAGAGTTTCAGTCAACTAGCTCATCTACAGTCTCACCAGCGTATCCATACTGGAGAAAAGCCATACCACTGTAAACAATGTGAGAAGAGTTTCAGTGAGTTAGGTCCTCTAAGGATTCACCTGCGTATCCACACTGGAGAAAAACCATACCACTGTAAACAGTGTGAGAAGAGTTTCAGTGTGTTAGGTAGTCTACAGTCTCACCAGCGTATCCATACTGGAGAAAAGCCATACCACTGTAAACAATGTGAGAAGAGTTTCAGTGTGTTAGTTAATCTAAGGAATCACCTGCGTATCCACACTGGAGAAAAACCTTACAACTGCAAAGAGTGTGAAAAGAGTTTCAGTCACTTAAGTAATCTAAAGAAACACCTGCATATCCATACTGGAGAAAAGGCATACCACTGTAAACAATGTGAGAAGAGTTTCAGTCACTTAAGTAATCTAAAGATACACCTGCGTATTCACACTGGAGAAAAACCTTACAACTGCAAAGAGTGTGGAAAGAGTTTTAGTCAACTAGCTCATCTACAGTCTCACCAGCGTATCCATACTGGAGAAAAGCCATACCACTGTAAACAATGTGAGAAGAGTTTCAGTGACTTAGCTCATCTACAGTCTCACCTGCGTAGCCATACTGGAGAAAAACCTTTTGATTGTCAAGAGTGTGACAAGAGTTTCAGTTTTTTAGATGATCTTCGGAAACACCAGCGTCTCCACACTGGAGAAAAGCCATACCACTGTAAACAATGTGATAAGAGTTTCAGTGTGTTAGGTAATCTAAAGACACACCAGCGTATTCATACTGGAGAAAAACCATACCACTGTAAACAATGTGAGAAGAGTTTCAGTGTGTTAGGTAATCTAAAGACACACCAGCGTATTCATACTGGAGAAAAACCATACCACTGTAAACATTGTGAGAAGAGTTTCAGTGTGTTAGTTCATCTAAGGAATCACCTGCGTATCCACTCTGGAGAAAAACCATACCACTGTAAACAGTGTGAGAAGAGTTTCAATGATTTAGGTAATCTAAAGAGACACCTGAGTATCCATACTGGAGAAAAACGTTCCAAAAAAACCAAATAAAAAAAGAGAAAACATTCCAAACATTGGAAACCAAACGAACACTTTTTATTTATTTTGCCTTCATTGATAGTATCAAGTGAAGATAGACAGGGGAGGGTGAGAGAGATGGGGAGAGACATGCAGCAAAAGTCGCCATGAACAGGACTCGAACAAGCGGCGCGCTGTCAGCCCAAAGCCTATTATGTGAAATGCGCCTGGACCACTTGGCCAGCAGGGGCCGCTTGGTGGCTAAACTTTAAGAAAACAAGAAACAGGAACTTAAGAATACTGCTACAGGCTATGCCTCCTTCAATGAGGCCCTGGCTCACAGCTCTCCCCTGATGTTTTTCCTGGCTAGCCTCAAGTCAAACTGAACATCATCCCACCTGCAGCCAGCCAGCTCTTAAACAGGTGGGACACACCAAGCACAATCACAGGAATTGGTATCAATTATCTCATGCAAAGGCAAATCCAGGTCCATGAGTTGATCTGCAATTACTTACTTGCTTTAAAATGTTTTATTTTCAATAAACACCATTCGATACATATTTCAGGCACCAAACACATACAATGGAATGACTAAGTAACATGAACAGACACCCCTCCTCCTCTACAGTGCTTGGCACCTTTGGAGTGAGCTTCCAATCAACTAGAATGCCAGCAATTCAGAGGAGAGCTAGGTGAAGTGACCAACACTGTAACACACCAGTAAGACGCGCAAACGCGGGAAGCGAACGCAGCTGAGACCCTGCAGATCATGTCTGTCTGTCTGTCTGTCTGTGTGTCTGTCCCGCTGTTACTGTATATGTGCCCATATATGGAGCTGAGTGGACCTGGCCCCTTTTGTGCCCATATATGGAGATGAGTGATTGCTGATGCAACACACTCCATATTTGGATAGCGGGACAGACACACAGACAGACAGACATGATCTGCTAGGTCTCATAGTAAGTGCTCACTGGTTCGCAATAATTCCTACTTCTACACTCTTGGTTTTAATTGATCTTTTAAATTCCTTGCTATTCATGTCCTCACTGTATTGCATTACTGCTATTATTTTAATGTTTTATGCCTTGCTTTTCTTTTCTTTTTTTCCTCCATTGCTCTGTAAAGCACTTTGAGCTGCATTTCATGTAATGAAAGGTGCTATACAAATAAAACATTTTATAATTATAATTACCAACCTTGAAACGTACCTTAGTTACATCACCATCAACAGCCAATATCTTTATTGGTTTTTGAAGGGACAGACAGTAGGCTGACAGGAAACGGGAGAGAGATGGGGGATACCATGCAGTAAAGGCCATGTCGGGCTCGGGAGTCGAACCCGCGGCACCCTGCGACTGGATTATCAGTCGGGTGCCCAGACGGTTAAGCCACCGCCTGGGCCGGGACCACCATTCTTACCCCGACATACATACATACATACATACCCAGCCAATCACCAAACGTACCTTAGTTACATCATCAACACAGACACCACCGACATACACAGCCGATTGCCGTACTTGTGCGCTCAGCTTGCGCAAGTAATTACTTTCAATATTAAGGACTAACAAGTAATGTTATATAGAGAGGAGTGACGTCATACTCTTCCAAATTAGGTTGGGGTCTGTGTTTGATACGACCACAAATCAACCATTCATTAGCAGCTGGGTCTAGACTCCACACAGTCAACCATGCATTAGCCGGTCCAGACTCCACACAGCCAACCATGCATTAGCAGGGTCCAGACTCCACACAAATGAATGGAAATGCGCGAATGGGAATGGTTAACCAGGCTACGAAAGTATTTGACGTTGCTTTTTTAACGTTACTTTTTACGTCATCATTTCTATAGGCTTGCACTGCAACGGTTTATGTTGTGTGTGACATCAGACCTCACCTCCTGGCCAGCTACATAAGGTGTAAAGTGTTGTTAGACTTTCACTTCATAGCAGAGCGACGTGTAGAAAGTTGTTCTAACGGTTTTACATAAGAGATACAAAGATAGCGGCCGAGACAGAGAAGAGGGACGGAGAGAGACATATAAAATAAAGGATATATTCCAGAGAGGAACCCAGAGAGGAACCCGCCCACAGTCCATCATATTTGATGATGGAAGGAAGGAGTGAGTCCCAATTTGTCCAGACTCAGGTCTCCTGTTTTGAGTGTCCATATGCCGGTGCCTCCACCTTCCTCCATCAACACGTGAAGAAGAGGAGCCACAACGACCTCTACTGCCAAACGCTGAGGAATGAACAGATGACTTCGACAGCCTGTCAGCAAATCAACAGCCCTGTAGCCAGCCAGAAACAAGGAAACACGGATGGACCAAAGTATGACAGTCGTCAACAGTTTACCAAGAATATAGCTAAGGCGGGAGACTTGAAGACACATCAGTGGAGTTACACAGGAAAGAAGATATACACCTGCAAACAGTGTGACAAGAGTTTCAATAGGTTTGGTTCCCTGGAGTCACACCTGCGTATCCACACTGGAGAAAAACCTTACAACTGCAAAGAGTGTGATAAGAGTTTCAGTCACTTAAGTGGTCTAAAGAAACACCTGCGTATTC
Source organism: Protomyctophum bolini (assembly GCF_963924005.1). Taxonomy (NCBI): domain Eukaryota; kingdom Metazoa; phylum Chordata; class Actinopteri; order Myctophiformes; family Myctophidae; genus Protomyctophum; species Protomyctophum bolini. The sequence goes on along the minus strand of NC_137862.1, from coordinate 52,736,221 downwards.
ATACTGGAGAAAAGCCATACCACTGTAAACAGTGTGACAAGAGTTTCAGTCAGTTACCTAGTCTTAAGACTCACCTGCGTATCCATACTGGAGAAAAGGCATACCACTGTAAACAATGTGAGAAGAGTTTCAGGCAATTAAGTGATCTGAAGAAACACCAGCGTATTCACACTGGAGAAAAGCCATATCACTGTCAACGGTGTGACAAGAGTTTCAGGGACTCATCTAACCTTAAATCTCACCTGCGTATTCACACTGGAGAAAAACCATACCACTGTAAACAGTGTGAGAAGAGTTTCAGTGATTTAGGTACACTAATAAAACACCAGCGTATTCACACTGGAGAAAAACCATACCACTGTAAACAGTGTGAGAAGAGTTTCAGTGAGTTAGGTAATCTAAAGAAACACCAGCGTATTCACACTGGAGAAAAGCCATACCACTGCAAACATTGTGATAAGAGTTTCAGTGTGTTAGGTAATCTAAAGAAACACCTGCGTATTCACACTGGAGAAAAACCATACCACTGTAAACATTGTGAGAAGAGTTTCAGTGTGTTAGTTCATCTAAGGAATCACCTGCGTATCCATACTGGAGAAAAACTTTTAATAAAACGGGTCGGAGAGGCACATGCGGTGGCCCTGAAACCCGCGAGCTGGGACCCCTGAAAACCACTCCAGGGGGAAAACCAAAGGCACCCTTTCAATACCATCGGCGACCTATTACATTATCCGCGGCGCGATGCACGTGCGGGCGTCGCGGTGAACGGGCGTCATGGCCGGGCGTCATGGCGCACGGGTGGAACGTCGCGGAAAAGAGGCACAGGTCGTGACGAAAGCCCAGGACGTCAAGGCAGGACATGATCAAAGGCCAAAGGTCAAGACGACTCGAGGATGGAGCTGGAGTTCGCCCCTCCTGGCTCCATCACCGGCGGTGGTGGGAGAGTTAGAGAATGTCACAATATGAATCCATTCAACAACCTTTCAATACAACGGCTGAAACTAAATGCCACACATTTACTATTAGTTCAGCATGAGCTGTAAATTTAATTATTGAATGCATCAACCAGTGTGATATGTTAACATAATTAGATTATCTCTAATAATTATGAGACAAAGCTACAGAGTAATCTATCGCTATCAGTCCCCAATTCAACAAGCTCAAACAGGAATTGAGGCGAGAACAGCTAAAAGTCTGGAACAGCATACAGTAGCCAAAGTCTGAAACAGCATACATCAGCTAAAGTCTGAAACAGCATGCATCAGCTAAAGTCTGAAACAGCATAGCCTACAGTAGCTGCAACATGCACTGTCTCATAGTTCCCAGCTCAGTGCCGTCACTACCTATACGCGCGAGTAGGGCAACACGCCGAGGGGCGAGGGGGGACAACAAAATGTGCCAAAAAGTGCCAAAACCGACCCTCCAAATAACAATTTTCACCGCGGCTCCGCCACGTAATAACGAGCGGCCCTGTGTGCGTCCTCGCAAACAGCGAAAATAGCCGATCTGCATGATGAATAGCAACGCTCTCGTCGGGAGGAGGGGCAGCACAGATATCCTACGAGTAGGATATTGGTCAGCTACGTCCCTGTCCCAGCTACATTCATATTCTTCTAGCACAGTATTGTTTTGTCAATACTGTAACGACTGGTGCCTCTTAAGTATGATTCATACTTTGCTGTATGGCAGAGTACCTCATCTGAACCCAGTGCTACGTAGTTCTTAGCAGCTCTCTCCTGTACTCCTTCTATAATAATCTATAACATTTAAAAAGATGCCCATTTGCTTGACAACAAATACGAACACTGCTATTTAAACAGCATGTTATTTAGACAGATGCTATGTTTTATGTTTACCTGGCAGCACTAAATTGTTTTTTTGGCACTCTATCTATGTGAACCTTTATCATGTCATGTGTTGACTATGGATCGTGACATATACATTGATCTCACTCTTGTTCAATGGGTCTTTCAATATTCCATTGCAATCAGAACTGCAGACTCATTCCCAAGCCATTACAGAGGCTTCCAGTTCCAAGTATAAACACAAGCAGTTTACATTTGTAACAAAGCTGTATAATAGCACCCTTAAGACGCTGGTACTTTGGTGAGGAATGTCTCAACCAGACTGTGGTCGAATGTACAATTAACCTACTTCTCTACTGGCCTCTTCAACCACAACAACAACATCTGGTGAATTAGCTGTGACATCTGAAAAGGCATCTTCATTATTGCGCATGAACATGGCAGTTGAAACACAAGAGTGGTTATACATTTTAGTAGATGCTGAAACATATCCACTTATGTCCTTCACTAATAGGTCAGCAATTCTGTTGTGTACATTCCCTTATATACATAGCAGCCATTCAGAATATGTGACGTTTATATACAAATAGCAGCCATTCAGAATAGAGTTTCAGTAACTCCCTGTGGTGTTGTGTCATTGAAGTCGGTGGGTCTAACGGTTCTCGAGTTGCGTGCATTGCAACAGTACACACACACACTTTATTTGCATTCACATTTTACAAGGGATTTCTTGAACACAAATAGTGGATGCGCAAGCTTGAAAGAAAACTCTACAACAAGTGCTTCAGCATACAGATCACGGGTACAGAAAGCATCGCCTTCTCCATATATGGCGACTGCCAATTATTGCAGACACTGAACATAATTTTGCCGACTTGGGCATGCCTGCAATCTGCAGGCCCCTCACGACTGATTTATGGACATTACCGAGGCTTCCAAATATGAACACAAGTAGTTTACATTTGTAGCCAAGCTGTATAATAGCATCCTTAAGACGCTGGTACTTAAGCACCTTGGTAAGGAATGCCTCTTCCAGACTGTGGTCAAATGTACATGCCACTTCCAAAATGGTCACTTCTCTACTGTCCTCATCAACAACAACAATATCTGGTGTATTAGCTGTGACATCTGAAAAGGCATCATTTTCATTATTGTGCATGAACATGGCAGTTGAAACACGTGAGTGCTTATACATTTTGGCAGCTGATGAAACATATGAACTTATGTCCTTTAGCTAATAGGTCAACAATTCTGTTGTGCCTAGCAATGTACATTCCCTTATATACATAGCAGCCATTAAGAATATGTGACATCCCCCCCCCCACACACACACACACACACACACACACACACACACACACACAGATACGTGGTGCATTTATAGTTAGATAGCACACAGGGGGGCAGTCAGACAGATATTTTGTGAAGCCACAAGGAAATCGGGATTTTCTGAAAGTTCATATAATGGCCTGTTGTGGAGCTGTCATTGGGCCCAAAAAAACCCCATAGCCCCATAGAAGTCCATGTATTTGGGCCCAACTTCACCTAGACTGTATTACCTTAATAAACATGGTCATGAATACTTTTTGCTTCCAGTCACTAGAGTAAAGTCTCATTTCTAATATGTCATAATATTCTTTTTGGAAAATTATGGTCCCATTTATTTAAAAAAAATACCATAAAGTTGCGCATGTTCCGAGGGGCGTGGCTACCGTTACAGTCTATGAACGGGATCCCCCACCCACTCGAGTCAAAATAAAAACCAACGAAGAAGAAGGGGGGGGAAGTCCCGCCTCGTTGTCTGGGCCAGCCAATGGGCCAGCTGGGCCCAAACGGATCTAGAAAGATGGCGACTTCCATTGCAAGGACTGACAGGCTTCAATTTACGTTCATGTTAGACCCGGGGAACGCTTTGTCCATATTTTTTACAGTCAATGGTTGGAAGGAAGGAAGTGGGCCATGGGCTTAGAAGTAGTCAAATTAGTTTGTTTTGGGAGGTCTGAAGCTTAGTCTTAAGTGCCATTGCGATGCTGGAGAACCGAGAGGTGGAAGCATAGTCGGGGCCCACCACCCTCTGGTGGTGGGCGGGTGGTGTTACAGCGTGACACACCCACAGACAGACATGTTCTGCTAGCTCTCATATAGTCTCATAGTGCTCAGTGAATTCGCAATGAAAGTATGACATGGAAACAGCAGATCTACAAGCGACCGCAGTCTTGAGAGCGCATTTTGTTGACAAAAGAGGAAATTCTGCCCAGGAATTTGATTAACTTTTTTGATCACACTTGTTGCCATGCTTTCAGCAGTCAGTCCTCTTTTTTTAAACTTTTTTGAGTGCTCGGATCGCCGCTCTTTCCTCTACATTATAGTCCCTTTGATCTTTGAAGCATCATCTGTACTTTTTTTTTTAACTTTTTTGCACCTCCACTGAGCACCTAGTTTTAATTCTCGTTTTTTGCTTTCCACTCACCCTGGTATTCTGGCATTCTCTGTTATTGAACGACAAAGTCCCTATAGAATCACCCCATGCATTAGTCATCAACATATATTCAGCCCTTTGCATGGCTGCCAAACAGTCCAAAGCCCCTGCAGGCTGCATTCACAATACCTATAATTTCCATTTCAAATGGCGGAACAAAAGCGTTCTCCATCCACGCTTACAGCACTTAGCTGTTTCATGAATAAATCGCTGTCATGCCTGAAAATGGGAGTCATTTAACATTAATTAACATTGCATGAAAGAGAACTTGTCGGCACACAGCACTTGTTTCCCCTGCCTGTTGATGTAATGTGAAGATTATAGCGAGGTGTTGTTTTACTTCAATATGTCTGCACTATAACACTGTGGCAAGTCGTGTGTGGTGGAGGGAGAGTGTATTTCACCCACGCAATTGTCCATTGGGTACCAAAAACCTGAATTATACTGATCGACGTGCAACAACCCCTAGCAACGGCATACAAGCTGATAACACAAGTAAGACGCGTGGACGCGGGAAGCGAACGCAGCTCGTAAATAGCAATAACAATGTTCAATTATAATAAATTACGTACTTTTTTAAGGTTTTTTTTAAGTTCTCCTTTAAAAGAAAACTACGTTATTTATTTAGTGTATGTGTGCGCGCATGTTTTTTTAACGTTTTTTTAAGTTACGTGTGTGTGTGTGTGTGTGTGTGGTTGCGTGATTGCGCGTGTGTTTTTTGTGTGTGATACAGCTGCGCTCTCTGGTGGTGGGCGGATGGTGTTACAGCGTGACACACACACAGACAGACATGTTCTGCTAGGTCTCATAGTTAGTGCTCACTGATTCGCAATGAAAGTATGACATGGAAACAGCAGATCTACAAGCGACACCATCGGAAATTACAAACGTACAAATTGTATTATGAACCAGGCTTAACGCACTCAACAGGGTGGATGACACACTTGGATGTTTTTAACAAACTGAAACACAGATACTTGAACACAGCATTGTGATGGATGTGAGAATCGACATGTTGGACCTTACAAGACACTCCTCTGGGTTTACAACACAGATCTGCCCTCACATGACTGATGAGAGAGTCAGTCCTCAGGTCAGTGATGTTGAGAGTTGTCAATTGTGACATTCTGGACTGGAGACTGGCCATGTATGGTGTAAAATACGGTATGTAATGCTTTATTGCTGTATGGCTTTCAATAAGCAAATAGTCGGGGATCCACAGGCCCAAAAGCTCTTGAAAATGGGTTGAACCTGTGATGTCATGCTATACTTTTTTTTGGTGTTTTTTCTATTAATTTGGTCATTAAGGTCCATAGAATAAGAGGGCTGCTCTGCCGGAAACATCGCGAAAAAAAGTTATGGCCATTTTAGTATAATGAAACCTTTATTTTTTTGCCCATTTTCGCCTAAAACTAGGTTTCTTTTCTTAAAGTGCTCAGTAGGTTGTGTAGGCTGTCAATAAATGATTCCCAGATACACAGAACACATGTGTGAACAACACCAAGTCCAGAAATACACTCACAAAGCCTTTCCAAATGATTTATAGCCATTTTTGGTACCAAAAATTCATCCGTTTTTTGCATTTTTCCCAATACTTTCATCTTTACTTCAATAGTAATCAACTTTGCCATGGGTTATGACATCAGCCAATGTCTCATTCTTTTCATCAATCTTTATAGTCATTCCACATTTTTTTTAATTAAAATCAACCCTAAATTAAAGGAACTGTGGTGACTTTATTACCCTAATGCTCAAAATTCCCAGAGCCTTTTTTTCTTGAAAACAACTGTACCCCCACAAAATAAAAGTGTAACACAACAAATTCAAAACAACACAAGTATTTTTTTTATTATTATAAAATAAACAGATGTGCACAGCTGATTCTTTATGTTAGTTGAAATATCACACCTAGTGTGAAGTGAGCTGTGCTATTTATGAATACTAATATATATTGTCTCTGTTGTGATCATAGTGATGCAATTGCTATCCTTGATCTTGATTGGCGTACATACATGCTAAACGTCCCATGACGCTTGGAGCTATACTCCTTCCAGAAGCACAGCTCAAAAAAGGAAATTAAACATTGTCTGAATAAAATAATGTCTAATATCACGAAAATGAAAATTATCAGGAAAATGAAAACGACTAACTAATCAACTCACTCACTGTCACTGTCTTCGAGTGTGAGTTCAACTCGTGAACATCTTTTGGGGTCCCCAGTGCAGAGACAGGCAATGACATACTTGACACCGGCTCTTGCACAGGAGCATCCTCTGGCACACTTGCTTTTCTTGCAGTGGCAATATTTGGTGCGCTTGTATTGTGCAGGTTTTGCATCCTTCAGCATCATTGTTGCCACCAGCTTACCATTGACAAGCTCTCTGCCAAAGTTGGTTGCCACAGGGTAGGTTGGCTGAGACATGTGTGCCCTCTTACATACAACCAACTGATGCAGGGCTCTGAGAAGGTGTAATTTGAAGGCATCTTCAGTAGGTGGAAGGCAACGCATGTCTCCTTTGATGTTGCCAAAAAGATGGGCTCGCAGTGTATCCAAGTTACCACTGAAGTCACTCCTCTCATACAGTGAAGCCATGTATCATCTAGCCGCTGTCCCGACATCTTGTGTAACATCCAGACTTTCCCCAGAGTCACCATTTTGGCACAGAGGCAGAAGGTCTTTCAGGTGATCTACGGCAGCTTTGTAGGCACGTCTTTTTCCTCTTCTGTAAAGATAGCTCACTGTGTCACATCCAGTCAGTATGTAGGTGCTGAGGAGTATGGATGAAAGATCGGAAGCTTCAACATCATACTTCACTGCCAGGGCATCCACAATTGCATGAGCAGGTAGGTAGATATCCATCTTCTTTACCCATAGCTCCTGTAGGCCATCCATGTGTGTGATGTAATATGCACATCATGATCACATCTGTGTCAGTAGCCACAACCAGCCCGTTCGTGGTGCAGATGTTCTACTGAGTATGCAATGTGGGCAAACATCCTAGTATCTGCCTCCTCATGCTTCTCACAGTTCTGGAAGTTCTGGAAGCTCAACCTGGCAATCTGCTGATAACAGAACAGTGCGACTAGGATCACGGAGCCAGATCCATCCCTTGACCAAGGTTATGCCATGCGAAAAGGGAATAAGGCTGACTACTTGGCTGCAATCAAGACATCCCTTGGCAGTTCATGGTGTGAAGTGGACAGATTGCCACCATTCGACAAGCCTGTTGTAATGGTGGTTGATGCCATGGCATTCATCCAGCGTCAACAACATCTTGGTTGCAGCACCTTCCATGAACTGCAAGAAAAATACCTGAAGCAGCTCCTTAGTGGTATCCCAGACAACTGTGACTGCATCCACTTTGTTGGTGATCGATATGATGTCTCCAGCAAGATGAAGGAGTACAAGCCACATGATAGTCTTGCCTTACCTGAATGGAAAGGCTTTGTTCAAAATCCACTGAATAAAGCAAACCTGTTGAACTATATGGGAGAAGCATGGGCTGCTCAGCACAAATCACTTCCTGCTGGATGCACACTTATTCTGGGTGGACTTTTCCATGATCCTAGTCGCACTGTTCTGTTATCAGCAGATTGTCAGGTTGAGCTTCCAGAACTGTCCTGTGAGAAGCATGAGGAGGCAGATACCAGGATGTTTGCCCACATTGCATACTCAGTAGAACATCTGCACCACGAACGGGCTGTAGTTGTGGCTACTGACACAGATGTGATCATGATGTGCATATATTACATCACACACATGGATGGCCTACAAGAGCTATGGGTAAAGAAGATGGATATCTACCTACCTGCTCATGCAATTGTGGATGCCCTGGCAGTGAAGTATGATGTTGAAGCTTCCGATCTTTCATCCATACTCCTCAGCACCTACATACTGACTGGATGTGACACAGTGGGCTATCTTTACAGAAAAAGACGTGCCTACAAAGCTGCCGTTGATCACCTGAAAGACCTTCTGCCTCTGTGCCAATACGGTGACTCTGGGGAAAGTCTGGATGTTACACAAGATGTCGTGACAGCGGCTAGACGATACATGGCTTCACTGTATGAGAGGAGTGACTTCAGTGGTAACTTGGATGCACTGGGAGCCCATCTTTTTGGCAACATCAAAGGAGACCTGCGTTGCCTTCCACCTACTGAAGATGCCTTCAAATTACACCTTCTCAGAGCCCTGCATCAGTTGGTTGTATGTAAGAGGGCACACATGTCTCAGCCAACCTACCCTGTGGCAATCAACTTTGGCAGAGAGCTTGTCAATGGTAAGTTGGTGGCAACAATGATGCTGAAGGATGCAAAACCTGCACAATACAAGCGCACCAAATATTGCCACTGCAAGAAAAGCAAGTGTGCCAGAGGATGCTCCTGTGCAAGAGCCGGTGTCAAGTATGTCATTGCCTGTCTCTGCACTGGGGACCCCAAAAGATGTTCACGAGTTGAACTCACACTCGAAGACAGTGACAGTGAGTGAGTTGATTAGTTAGTTGTTTTCATTTTCCTGATCATTTTCATTTTCGTGATATTAGACATAATCTTTATTTTATTCAGACAATGTTTAATTTCCTTTTTTGAGCTGTGCTCCTGCTATCATAAATAGCACAGCTCACTTAACACTAGGTGTGATATTTCAACTAACAAAGAATCAGCTGTGCACATCTGTTTATTTTATAATAAAAAAATACTTGTGTTGTTTTGAATTTGTTGTGTTACACTTTTATTTTGTGGGGGTACAGGTGTTTTCAAGAAAAAAAAAGGCTCTGTGAATTTTGAGCATAAGGGTAATAAAGTCACCACAGTTCCTTTAATTTAGGGTTGATTTTAATTAAAAGAATTGTGGAATGACTATAAAAATTGATGAAAAGAATGACACATTGGCTGATGTCATAACCCATGGCAAAGTTGATTACTATTGAAGTAAAGATGAAAGTATTGGGAAAAATGCAAAAAACGGATGAATTTTTGGTACCAAAAATGGCTATAAATCATTTGGAAAGGCTTTGTGAGTGTAATTCTGGACTTGGTGTTGTTCACATATGTGTTCTGTGTATCTGGGAATCATTTATTGACAGCCTACACAACCTACTGAGCACTTTAAGAAAAGAAACCTAGTTTTTTACAATAGGCGAAAATGGGCAAAAAAATAAAGGCTTCATTATACTAAAATGGCCATAACATTTTTTCGCGATGTTTCCGGCAGAGCAGCCCTCTTATTCTATGGACCTTAATGACCAAATTAATAGAAAAAACACAAAAAAAAAGTATAGCATGACATCACAGGTCCTCTCAAATTTCCGGTGACTGGATCCCCGACTAAAAGAGGAAAACTTGACTGTATAAAAAATGAAGGAAAACTCTTAGACCGAGACTTGTTTTCCTTTTATTTTATCACGCGCATAAAGTGCTCTGTGCTCAAAGTGCAATTCAAAATCAAACGTTTCGGTCCTAAGACCTTCGTCAGTGCTATATCATATAGTACTGACGAAGTGCTATAGCACACTGACGAAGGTCTTAGGACCTTTAATATTCTTTTTTTTTACACAGTGAGCGAGTCTTTTTCTGTCAGGTTTTCCTCTATGTTTTTGAGAAGACCGCTCCTGTAGTCGAGTTTGCAAAAATGGACGAAGAAAGGCAGTTTTCGCAGTGTTTCAATAAGCAAACACGTGTTCTAAAGAGAATGTATCTCTCTAGCTTGGATATCATACGTTAATATTCATGTTAATATTCACGTTAATATTCATGGCACAACAACGTTTCTGTCGGCCTGGACGGTTAGGTGAACCGTCGACGTCCAAGCCTGACGGAAATACCTGATCTACAAGCTCACGACGTTGTGAGCTCGTAGATCGGCTATTTTCAGCAAGTGTAAAAACACTCGTCACGACGGCTTCAAGACCCGCCAGAATACATTTTAGTCGACTAAATCAACTGTAGATTTAGTCGACTAAAATCTTATGACATTTCGTCGACTAAAACTAGACTAACACTAAGACATTCCAGGTGACTAAAATGTGACTAAAACTAAATGAAGTTACAGTCCAAAGACTATGACTAAACTAAAATAGAAATTTGCTGCCAGAAAACAACACTGCTGTCAAACTACTGTAATCTATCAATAAATGCAAAAAATCCCCCCAAAAACGAATGTTTTGGTCTGTATCATTCTAATTAGCAGCTTATAATGGGTAGCCTCAGAAATCTTTCTGACTTATCTTTCGTATCACTTCATTTCCATATCCATTCATTCGACAAAAAGCCATTTGCTGAAATGCACATGGCCTCTTATCGCATACAGTATGCGAGGAAACAGGGATTATGCATTATGTCTCAGAAGCAAGTACCATTTTACATACACTAGATTCTAATGAGAGATAGTTGCTATAGGACAAATAGGAGCCTTTTCATTATGTTTAGCAAGAAGTCACGTTTTACTGCAGGGTAAACTGAATTCTGAGGGATACACAGTGTATCCCTCAGAATTCCGTTTACCCTGCAGTAAAACGTGACTTCATGCTAAACAGTGTATCATACACTATAGTACCTAATGTATGATTTATGCTTCAAAAATCTGATCTGCAAGCACTGCACAACACGACACACAACGATGCATTGTGAGCTTGTAGATCAGCAATGATCGGCGTGCCACACTATATTATGTATGAAGTATATAATTCAGGCTTAATAAACATATTGCCCCCCTTTTTCTGTCAAGAAACTCCAAGACAGTATATTATAAATAATGAAAATAAATGAAAGTCTGCAGCAATTTTTGTGAGTATATTGGGGCGAGAGTGCACAAATGTAAGGTTTGCTCAGCTGAAACACTGTCTATTACACTCATCGCCAGTGCATTTGATAAACTGCATGGAAGGATCTATTAATGGCCTACAGTGAGAGCATGCAGGGCTACTCATTTGCCTCAAGGCAGCTGACCATAAAACCAGCAGCAGCTTTGGAGTCTGTGCACAATGAGCTTCTAAAATAAACAACAAAACATGACATCGTATTAAAAGAGTGCAACTGCAGACAAATATATATTAAGAGAATCGACAAATAAAAGGTGCACTGCGGAATAAAAAAACAATAAATGTCAACATCTAAATTATGGTGAGTCTCTTCGACTAAAACCGAGCAATAACACAAAGTTTACAACGGAGGCCAAACAAACAATCAAACAAAACTGTCCCCAATCTGGCAAGGAATGAAAAGACCCCCAGGGGCACTGAGCTGTGCCCAACATAACGAGATAAATAATATAATGGAGATTATGTGACACAGAATGGGTCCAGTATTATGTTTTGCTTGACACACCATCATTTGGGTTTGAGGCCCTCACGCAAACCCAGACATTTAGATGGGTGCTGAACAGTGTTGTTTTCGTCGACTAAAACGAAGACGAAAAATGTTCGTCGACTACCTTTTTCCACTGACAAAAACGAATGGAAACTAAATGAAAACTAAGCTATGGTGACTAAAACTAAGACTAAATATACTGACAATTTCGTCGACAAATACAAACTAGACTAAAATGTTAGGAAGGGACTAGTGGACAAGAGATCCACTAATAAGTCATTTTACTCTTGGTTGCATGCTGACGCGTTGCGAGCTTGTACATCAGCTATTTTTAGTGTAAAAACACTCATTACGACGGCATCAAGGCCCACCAAAACACATTTTAGTCGACTAAATCACCTGTGGATTTAGTCGACTAAAATCTTATGACATTTAGTCGACTAAAACTAGACTAACACTAAAGACATTTCCAGGTGACTAAAATGTGACTAAAACTGAATGAAGTTTCAGTCCAAAGACTATGACTAAACTAAAATCGAAATTTGCTGCCAAAAACAACACTGGTGCTGAATCAAGATAGAAAGATCAGACCCGTCTGAAGTGAGTGGTGCCGTACTGTACTGTACTTGTGCCGTACGTACTGTACTGTACAAACTTGGCCCTGGCCTCTGTGAATGTGTGTCTGTGTGTTAGGCTGCACAACAGTGAGACTCTGTGGTGAAAATTATGCTATTTCCGTGCTCAGACCCAGGGACACGGCCAGGGACACACATAGCTGTCTATAGGAGTGGTTGCACTGCTCAAAAACTGTACAGAAAAACAGAAGGTCCACACACCGTGCTCCCAAAATATATTTTTCTTCATAGGCTCTCACTCTACACAGTATAAGCCAGTTCCAACACAACAATACCGGAGGAGTCAACCTAAAGCTTATAGAAACATGATGTAAAAACATCAGCCTCATATAGACCAAGAGGAGATGCAGAGGTTAACCCATTTTGGGCGGGAACCCATGCTGGTGTTTTAAGCATTATGTAATACTTTAGCTATTGAAAAATAGCAGATCTACAAGCTCATCGAGTGGCGCGCTACGAGCTTGTAGGTCTGCTATTTTTGAAAAGTCGTGAAAATGTGGCGCAAATCTTTGAATATATATTTCAGAGCGAACATTTTAAACTAAAATATTGGCTTCTGGGGGGTCCCTGGAACTACATATTTTGAGATGGGGGTCCGTGGCCCAATAGAGATCATTCTGGGGGTCCTTGACATGAAAAAGGTTGAGCACCACTGACATAGAAACATGTTTTTTCAGAAAAATGTTTTTGAAGCCTTTTTTTTATGAGAAGAACAGACAATTCAATTCAATTCAAAGGGCTTTATTGGCATGAGAAAACATACGTTTACATTGCCAAAGCAGAACAAACAGACAAACAGACAAACGAAAGCATGAAAAGGTCAATACTGTAGAATATACCGTCATGCAGGAACAATACGTTTAAAGATGTAGTGCCGTGATTTTTTTCCACCCTAAAACATGGAGAGATGATCATCAGGTCTTCTTGTTATAAAGGAGGTATAATTTTTTTGGTAGTGTGGACTTTTAAAGGACGAAATGCTTAAAATGTTGAACTAAACCTAAATCTGCAAGCTCATTGCGTTGTGAGTTGTGATACGTTTGAGCTTGTAGACCCCAATGCACACTTTATTATATAAAACGTCCGTGGTCGACCAAAAACAAAGTGCTGTGCAGGTCGATGCCCAAAACAATAACAAGAGGCCAAATCAACAAACCAGGAAACACACAGACAAGATAATAATGAATGACACAAATGAAAGAGCTAGGATATAAAAGCCGTACAAAAGCAAAGGCCAGGGGGTTTCAGTTGAAATAGAAGGATGCAGGGAGAAAAAGCGAGTGAGGAAACCCTATAGGACTGGGGAATAAGGAATTCCTGCCTGGGGGCAGCTGATGCAATGGCTCCTATTAGTTTTGTCTAGTTCTAGAATCATCAATACGTTTTTGTTTTTTGTTTTTTTGCTGAATGTTTGCCAAAGAACAGAGACACCAGGGTTCATGTGAATAAATAAGGTCATATAAACTACCTTGAATCGTTGCTGGTGGTGCCTGTGGAGGAAGACGTTCTCAGGTGTGTGTGTGTGTGTGTGTGTGTGTGTGTGTGTGTGTGTGTGTGTGTGTGTGTGTGTGTGTGCGTGCGTGCGTGCGTGCGTGGGTGCATATATCACACATTAGAACAACCTTAAAAGTGTACTAGTGCACATGCTTTCCACGACTGATCATTGTAAACATGCTGGTTTAGTTGGTAACATCATCCCACAATGAGCTCTCCAATGTTCTGAAAACACACAATCTAAAGAGCTCTCCAAGGTTCCAGAAAACGGTTGAGCCCATACATACAGTATGTCTAGAAACTAAGACTTTCAAAGCTACTGTATTTTATTTTCAGACCAGTGGAAATGTATCCAGTCCAAGTTCAGGCCAATAGCTTATCGACACTGACATAGAGAAGACTTTAGGAAGACCAAGGTAACACCACCAAGTAACACCACCAACTCATGGCCTCAAGTCAATGTGAAAGTGCACGAGTCAACTGTCAGAAATAGGGGTGGTGGGTTCCCGAACCTCGGGAACCGAACATGCTTGGGTACCTTATTTTATATCATTTTGGAAACCAAAATAGGGAATCGTTAGAAACCGGAATCGACCTTTTCAGTTATGTGTGGGTCAGCTCAAAAATAAATAAAACAGCTGGACAAGCAGCAATATACTGTATAAATGGATTGTTGACGTTTGGCAGACATGCTCTTGGGAGCAGACCAGCAGCTCTGGGACACTGTGCTCTGGATACATGAGTCCCAGCTTGAGTTGTTTGGCCGTGATGCCAGTTTGGCATTCTAGATGAAAACCCATAACTGCCTTTGAGCAAAAGATCCTGTAAAGCATGGTGATGAGAGGCATTATGGTCTGGAGCACCTGGCCAGCTCGCCAGCGTTGAATCATCCACAAATTCCCCACTGTACCAGAGGATAACTAAACATATTCTAGCAATACACAGCAGCACAAGTCATGCAGGGAAAGCACACCAGACCAGTGTCAGAAAACTCCCAGCGATAAACAAAATCATTTCCGAGGAAACATATCTACGGAATCTAATGAATTGCACTTTGCCTGATTTAGCCTATTATCTAAAATGTGTTTTGTTTTCTATGGCTCTTTGTACATTTCGTTTAATAATTGCTCTGTCTATAGTGTCTCCTGCCAGTAGCAATTAGGGGCTGGTGTAAGAGCCATATGCCATGATGACGTCACCAGAGGGCATGGCCAAGGTTGCCTGCGTGCATTTAATGCGTCCCCAATCAAGCAGCAGGTGTTGCTGATTGGCAGAGGCACACTGTTTTTAAGTGTGCAACAGGAGCTGTGGTCTGCATGTATTCTGGACGTTTGATTGTTTATTTAAGTATTTATTGAACGCCGAGGTGACAGATCGGCTGTGAAAATAAATATTGTTCATTTATTAATTCCACAAACAGTTTGGACCTCCTTGCCGTTAGTATATAATACCATGCAGTGCCTTTAGTACAGGACTTTGGGCACTACAACGCTCTATTGACAACACTGTAGCTGTTGTAACAGCTACAGTGCCAGTGTGAGTGTTTTGACTGTGATATATTTGTCTCTCTCTCAGGCCAGTAGAACATAACATGGTAAGAAGTGTTGCTATAGCAGGCCTACAAACGTGATGCTTTATTGCACTCTAGTGCTCTTTAGTGGGAGATATAGGACTGTAATGTAATGGAAAACAATCCTTAACATGGTGAATCACATCTTGATGATGTCATCAAGATGTGATTCACCAGGTTAATGCTTTTTTTCACACCTCCAGTTCTAGGAAACACAGAATGGGGGGGGGACTTTTCTTTTAAAATTATTTCCACACCCTTTAAGGTTTATGCTAAAGTTGTTGCGTGCCAGTGTCGTGCCCGCACCACCACTATATCCGGTGTGAGACACAAATGTGCAACAGAGTATATGAATCAGGGTTAATGTATACTTTGATGCCAGACGCCTTTCCTCAAAGGAAAAACTATTTTCAAAAGCATGTTTCTCAGTTAAATCGACAGAGATACTGTAACAGTTTCTCGTTGAGCTGCACTGCCACACAACAAAGTATATAAATGAGCCCTCAGAGAAAATGTGTGCGTCTGTATAATGAGCACAAATGCTTTATATTACTGTAGTGTAGAGTGAGCGTTTGATCTCCTACTGAAGTCCCTGCCATTGCAGAGCAACGCATATTAGATCATTTTACCTTTTCATCTGCATGAGGACATCATGTGAAATCACACTGATGAACCGTTCTGTGGGAACCTTTTTTCCACGGGCCGACCGCCTGGAATATACTTCCAATGAGGCCAGTGTGACAATGCATGAATTCCCATCTCCCATCGCCCTATCCCACCTCAACGTGATTTGATATTAACCTTGTGATGGGAAATTACTTGTATTAGCCAGGAGCCATTTACAAACACATGCTGGATATATTACTTTATACCTAAATATCTCAAGGTCACTGTCAAGGTCAAGGTTAGCTTTATTGTCCCTTGCGGAAAATTGGTTTGCAGCCAGATAATAGTAAAGAATACACACAACAAACAACATTCAAAACAAGATCTAAGAACAGGGCACTAGAGACAGATAATTCATGACACTCAAGTGCATTAGTGGGTAGTATGTGCAAAGAGGCTCACACAAGATTAGTTGCAAGATGTGCAAAAGGTTTGTTCTGAATTTACTAAATTAATAAATCAGGAACAATGCAAAAAGGAAATGAATGCCCCCATTGGTTATGCAATACATCAGGGATACTCAAATAGATTTACCTGTGGGCCACATTACAAAAATGGCAAGGGGCCAGGGGCCAGTAGATAAAATTACGACATTAATGATACTTGATAACTTCTCTCTTTCAATTGCTTTATTTTCGCAAAATGTATCAAAGTACAATGTGCATGCACACAATATGTAAATAAATAAATGTGTTACATTTTCTTGCATAAACACAAAGAGCTGTTTCCATAACTGCACAAATTATTGCACATAACATGAGTAGCTGTTATAATAACATAATAACATAACATGAGTAGCTCTTTGCCTGCCTGCCTGCCTGCCTGCCTGCCTGCCTGCCTGTCTGTCTGTCTGTCCATGAGTAGTTATTTGTCTGTCTGTCAATGAGTAGCTGTCTTACTGTCTGCCTGTCTATGAGTAGCTGTCTGCCTGCCTGTCTATGAGTAGCTGTCTGTCTGCCTGCCTGCCTGTCCAATTGTCCATGAGTAGCTGTCTGTCTGCCTGTCTGAGTAGCTGTCTGCCTGCCTGCCTAATTGTCCATGAGTAGCTGTCTGTCTGCCTGTCTATGAGTAGCTGTCTGCCTGCCTGCCTAATTGTCCATGAGTAGCTGTCTGCCTTCCTGCCTGTCCAATTGCCCATGAGTAGCTGTCTGTCTGTCTATGAGTAGCTGTCTGCCTGCCTGCCCAATTGTCTATGAGTAGCTGTCTGTCTGTCTATGAGTAGCTGTCTGCCTTCCTGCCTGTCCAATTGTCCATGAGTAGCTGTCTGTCTGTCTATGAGTAGCTGTCTGCCTTCCTGCCTGTCCAATTGTCCATGAGTAGCTGTCTGCCTGCCTGTCCAATTCTCCATGAGTAGCTGTCTGTCTGCCTGTCTATGAGTAGCTGTCTGACTGCCTGCCTGTCCAATTCTCCATGAGTAGCTGTCTGTCTGTCTGCCTGTCTATAAGTAGCTGTCTGCCTGCCTGCTAGCCAGCAAGTTGGTTAACAGAAAATAAATTGTTATGGCTGAGTAAAATAAAATACAATAAACACAATTTGCCTGAAAATAGATTACCCAGCTATGACCTTTTTCATGAAAAAAAATGAGTAGTGATATGGCTGACTGAGTAAAATAAAACAATCTACCTGAAAATAGATAGCTTTAAGTGAAGAGCAATTTCCGCAATTTCTGCAATTACCATTTCAGCAATTTCCGCAATTTCCATTTCCGCAATTTCCTCAATTTCCATTTCCGCAATTTCCATTTCCACCATTTCCGCAATTTCCGCAATTACCATTTCCGCAATTTCCGCAATTTCCATTTCCGCATTTCCGCAATTTCCGCAATTTCCATTTCCATTTCCAACTATTAATGGCAGCTGGGTTTCATCATTCAAATAAAATAGAATTCTGTCCGTTTAGCTATAAAATTATGTCAGGGAATAGGGATACACAGTATATGTCTTTCATTTGCATTGCATCTCCCCCCCCCCAAGCTTTTATTTTCGTTCGAGTAATAGTACAACTCTAATAGTATTACTTATAATAATGTAATTAAAGATAACTTCATTCAGATTTATTTATTTTTATTTCATTTTCCAGATTTTTTTTTCTTCTTTTTTTTTGATTTTCATTGGTGGGCCAGTCATAATGGTCCCGCGGGCCTGATGTGGCCCGCGGGCCTGAGGTTGAGTATCACTGCAATACATCATACATACCCTTAACCCGCTATGGAGCGTCGCAGTCTACCAGGGACCAGGAAAGTATTTATTTAAAGACCTTTTAAGCGTCGTACAAAGCCAACTCGAGTTGTGACAACAAGTACAACATTTTGGGGTGGGCCAAACAAATAATTACAAAGAAGAAAAACAACAAAAAAGTGTTGTAACCTGCCGTTTTCTTCTTCTTTCTAATTATTTGTTCGGCCTGAAAAAATGTGTTTGTTGTCACAACTCGAGTTGGCTTTGTACGAGGCTTAGAAGGTCTTTAAATAATTACTTTTTGAAATATCTATGAGAAGAATGAACGGGGAATAATTTTCTGGTCCCTGGTATAGGGGACGGGACTGCGACGCTCTATAAGGCCATGCGATGTATTGGAATTAAGTGGTTAATACATGAAAACCCTCTCTAAAGCCATGAAATTAGTGTTCAGAAAACAAGGTCTGAACAAATTCAAAGTCCCACTCAGATCAAAGTCTCACTCAGATCAAATAGTTCATAAGAAGACATAAGCTTCAAGTTCAACTACATTTGTTCCTGAAGGGTAATTGGTTTCGCAGCATAAAGTGCAACATAAGAACAAACATGAAATGACATCAGTACGATGTAGCACCGACTCAGCAGCACTGCTTCAATGAGCAAAGCAACATCATCACAACGCAACAAGAACAAGCTGACTAAACTGTCATGAACCATTAAGTATACAACGGTCAAAATGCATCTACATAAATTATGAACATCACATCTAAATCAACCAGCGGCAACGACATGAACATTAATATCATGCGGTTTGATTTGTGAAACAAAAAACAAAAAAGCTAAAAACTGGGTGAGAGGCATTAAACCACTCAAGCGCTATATACTTTGTTGTATACGACAGATAGTAAAATAAAATTGCACCCGTGTGAATTAGGTGGTGCGACTCCGTGTGGGGGTCCCGGGGGGAACTAAACCGCGTCCTAAACGATTGAGAAATGACAGTTACCATGTGGGGGTCCCCAGGGGGTCCATCTACTGTACTGTACTGATACACCTGAAATCATCATACTGTGTATACAGTTAATATGTATGTAGGCTGCACAACAGTGACACTTGGTTTTGAAAACCAACCAGATGCTATGGCTATTTGCCAAGCCAGAAAGCCTGGGTCCTCCACAACACATTTACAAAATGCTGCTGTGTCCCTTATTTCTCCTCGTAAAGAGGTGGCAATACTCGTTGCGAAGCACTTGCCCTGCTCATTCCACAGCATGTGGCTGTACTGTAGACACATTGGTGATCCTGCAATAACAAATACATTTTAAAATAAATTTAAATCTGAATAACCCTGCCTATAATTATATGCCCTCATATAATTGGACAGAATACGGTGATGTCACAATAATGTCCTGTCCTCTTCTGATTGGACAATATTATTCCTATAGAGGCAACCACACTATAGCATTTCCCCAGGATTGCATCTTTCTAGTTTGTAAATACAGGCTCCTCTGCTATACTGGCAACCCGAACACAATTTCAGTCAGTGTATTTATTTTTATTTTATGTTCAGAGCACCAGCAGATGAATTTAGACGTGTAGGATAATTGATGAGATGGGACACTGTCCGTCGGACTGGATGAAGACCCGTGGTTCAAGGTTTTAACATAGTATATTTATTGTAGCACAAGTTACATGGGGATTGGGGGACAGGGGAGAATACATGACATGATCACTCAGGTTTCCACTACAGCATTGTCCTACATTCTCCTAAAAAGCACTGCCCCAAAATCCTTCTGTGTGCGGTCTATATGATCCAGGATTTTGGCTTCTATCCAATGAGATTGTCCGGCTGGACACTGCCCTAATCTTTAGACTGTCTCCGGAATTGGAGAGCCTATCACACCGTTGCACGCAAGAGAGGTCTCAAGTTAGGGGCCTCTCACAAACGTGTCTTGGACATCTTCAACACGTGTCTAGTGTGCGTGTGCATAGGCAAGTACCTTACGTATGGCGTGCACATATGTGTGTGCGTTCGAGTCCCCAACACACTTATTTACTCTGAACCATCTGGTATGAATTATTCTGTTATTGAGCTCTCCTATTACTGACCATCCTATTATGGTCAAGCTGGCTTTCTGTTATGGTATGGTTTCTTCTAGGAATCAGCCTATGCTGTGTGTGTGTGTGTGTGTCTTCATCTTAAACCTCATCTTAACGACACACAATAATTGTCCAATACATGTATGTTTGTCTGTGTGTGTTCTACAAATTACACTACATCCCACCCTGTTTTCTGATTGCTACAGCAAACAAAAACAAACAAGAATAAGAACACACCAAAACAGACTACAGACAAAAATGATAAACAAAAGAACAACCTGTAAAGGGAATAAAACAACATACATGAATACGGAAACCCATATCATCAAAAGCCCCCCACCCTAGGTTACACAATTGCACAAGCCTTGCCCTGCCATCTTGGGGCCTCTTGGTCGACAGGCACTTGTCGTATGTGCATGTGTGTCATAGTTTAACACACTGGAAAAAAACACGCTCGCTCCAGGGTGATTGGGACCAGATGTTAAGGGCCAAAGAATTCCCTTATAGTACGGTATCTACCGTATGTCAGTCTGCCTACTATCATGTATTATAAACCTTACTAAATGTACAATATTCCCTATAGTTATCTTTACTTTTACCCAGGTTTTTCAGGCACAATTTTTTCAGGACCCCAAATTTTTGTATACTGTGCATCTTATATGCATACAGACAAACAGAAGCTACAGAATACTAAATACTCTACACTCCTCCCTGTTTTTGGAAGGCGACAGCCATGCAAAAACAAAAACAAAGCAAGAAAAATCGAAAATCAAAAACAAAGCAAGAAAAAACGAAACAACACGACCCACCACCCTAGGGTCAAAAACAAACAACACAATATAATCCCAAACAACAATGGAACGAAAAAATCAGACATGCATTATAGCACAACGGAATACTACCGCAACCTAAAAACATTAAAAAAACACCGTCCAGAAAAAACCGTCTTCGCCGGAAGGCCGGCACACTTACCTATGTTTTCTCAGAGAAGAGATAGAGGTAGAATAGATAGGATAGACATGTTCCTATATGGACTACGTGTCATGAGAAAATTGTATGTCGTGCATATATCAGTTAGAGGAACAGGGAGCCCGTGGAGCGGGCTGTGTCAACATTTCTGGGTCTCCCTCTTACAAACCCACCTCATAACTGTACCTACTGCCTGAAAGTCCATCATAGACCAAATCCCAGTCCTATACTGATTAACTACAAAACCTTACAAAATGGTTAAACAAAACAAACAAACAAACACCAAACAATGACCAAACAAGTTGAAATGTAAAACCACAGCAGTCTTATGACCTCCCCACACTACAGACCTGCAAGTGTTGTGAGCTGCATACTGTAGTGCAGCTGTGGAGACATGATCTATATTGTATATGCACCCTTATTCCAAAGTGTCCGGAGTTCTACCCGGAAGTGCCCATTACTGGGTGTATAAGTCTGTCAAATAAACACCTTGCTCTAGTAGCGCTATTGACATGCTGAGCGAGTGTATGTGACACACTCTGCCGTATTTCTCCATCCACCAGACCAATCTCATTTAGGCACTAACTAGCTATCTGGAAGCTCCTTGTCACTGTAATGACAACTCTGCCAATCACGGTATTCACATCCTGACATCCAGTCTGGTTCCAGCGGCCCCGCCCCGGGACGCAAAGGAAACAAGGGGATGAGACGATCCGCTGCGGCGGCCCCCACCTGCGCGACACAACGCATGCGCTGCAACTCACGAACTGCCTCTTGTTCCTGTGCCCTGATGGCCTCACGGTGGGCACTGACAAGACGCACAATATGTTGTATATATTCGACGCTCGTGACGTCACCAACATTCCTAACGGCTCGCATATGCTGTTGTACCGGTAACGGTAAACCTTGTTCCGTCCTGTCCCAAATAATCATATTTTCCAGAACACCCAGATCACCTTGTTCTGACGGTACTGACCCCGTGACAGCCAACCAACAATCACGAATTCTTCCTACATATTTTACTGGATCTTCGTCTCCCTTTAGCATGTCTGATGACATACTGTCGTATAAAAACATCAAGTCATATCCACTCATGGGTGTCTGTGTCATCTGATTTCGCTGTCCACCGGCCTGAGCCTCTTGGTCCAACTCTTGCTGCACTGTTTGTGTCCCTTTGTCAGCAGCCATTATTAACAACAAACACTGAAATACTATTCTATGTCTCAGAAGCCGTTATTCACAAGAAATGAGACGTTCACTGATGTCAAATCACCAAGTTCTTTCTTTCAGTCTGCTGAGGGGCAATATAGCTTTAACCCTTTAGTTTTCCCAGGGGCCAACTCGTCCCTCTCAGCACAATTAACTACCAGCTGATCTGTGACCAATGGTCCTTGTGCACTATAAGTTCTAGGAAGCGCGCGTCTCTGCCTTCGCTTCGACACCCTCCCACAAAACTCACAGTCACCCCTAAGCCAGTATTTGTTCTCATCTACTCGTGATCACTTAAGACATCAGACTCCACAGTTACATCACTCATGTATTCAGTTCTTATTGATCATTCCAACTAGGCCTCTCTCTGTTAGCAGCACCTTTTATCCGTGCATTGAATTAGTTCCTCTGTTTCTCTCCACAATCACATATCCTGTACAATTGGCTTACTATGTGTCACTTATGCTTTTCTTCCATCATCATATTCATCTATTTTAATTATCACACACTTAGAACAAAGGGCCTCTCCCAGCAACACCTTACATGGCATGATAACCTCTCACCAATGCAAAATTCCAAAAGGGAGAATTTGTGAAGTTCATTCCGTCAACCATACATTCATCATTTTTTCAAAACATTCATCTCCCCAGAGTTCACTCTCATCAGTCCGTCCCACCTAGGTCGTTTCTTAATACCTATGGGTCAATCAAACTTCTAGAATGTGTGCTGTGGTGTACTGTTGTCATATATCTCATTCATCAACCATTCACTGTCAAACCACACAACTACTTATAATACGTTTTCAATCAAAACAACACACATACCATGTGACTCATATCATTTGGAAAATATTCCCCATGGCTAGACTGCCTTCCCAATCAAATATTCTCACTTAAGCTCCTCCCTGTTTTCAGGCGTTCGTGGCTAGGCGAGACGCCGTCCCCATTCCAGCCACCAAAATAAGAAAATGTTCAAGGTCAGCGCTGTGGCATAACCTTGCTTTGCCTATTATATTTTCAATGATATGACTCATGCATGCACACATTCAAACACTTGGCTCACAATTACTACTAGACTAGGTTGTTCAAACTACAAAGGTCATGGCAGGTCTTTTACACACTGCTGCAGCCCGGGTCATCTGCCGTCTGCGTCTGCAGCGTGTCTCTGCGTCTCCTCTCTGCCTCAGAGTTATTCAGCAGTCACAGTCAGGGGAGATTTGGGTTCTGTGTCATTCATCACTGGATACTCCGCGTGTCGTGCATGGGCACAAGAACACAAACATTTATGCCATTAGTAACAGTTCTCCAATTATCACACACATGTGATTTATACCACTCACACAAACTAGATTCAAAATACTACCACAGTAGTAATTGCTGTCTCTCTTTTTTTTTTTACTGAGAGGGGCCTCCCTTGGCCCACTCAAATGACCCAATGACACATAGTGAATAATGACATGAAGCAACGTATTGCATACAACATATTGAAGACCTTTTGCACGGACAGATTGTACCCAAACAAGGGCCTTTAGTTGCATAATAGTTATATTATAATTTTAAATACTTTAAACATCATACGTCTACAGTACCATTTTATAGTTCCCTTATCTAATCTAGTTCATGCACCGTTTCATTTATTAACCTCCTATTAATTAGTCTGTTCATCTAGTTTATTTATAATTCATCAACCTCCTACAGAGAGGTTACTTATTGCAATCAAAGGGTTATAACGAGCCATAACGCTGACACAGCAGTCACTGTGTTCCCATCCACACATTATTTACTCATATTACACCATTCAACAATGTCCCCCATTATCCCACATCTGGTTAGTGGTCCCATATGGTCACTCTGTGACCTGGTTGTGTGCTCCTCCCTGCACACACGCACGGAGACTCATACTTTTGTCTCACCCTAAACGCTGTTTTGTCTCATAATTCAATTACTCATGCGTCTTACTAACAAGACAACTCTGTAGGGTTAAACATTCCAATATCAACCTATTGCCTACTTATTCTTTATTATCTCAGTGTAATCATTTCAATGAGAGAGGCAGTCTCATACCTTCTTAATTTTGCTTAAACCCCCAAATCAAAAACCCACATTTCTTTAAATCTCTGAGTTTTGGAACACCAGAAAAACACCACATATAAAGCTATTGACTTTGTCAAATTAAGTGAGCATCCCCGCCATAATATCTATATTTATTCATGTTATGAAAAAGTCAGTCCACCCTTTAAACCATCACTGATCAAAAATGAGGTTTGTAATGCTACTCTTTTCACCAAAGGCTACTTTTAATCCCACGCTCAGTTAGAATAACTGAGTGAAGTAATAGATTCAACTATTTTGACTACCATTTTCACCTCTGATTAATTTAGCCCACATCTTAAATCGCCTTTAAACATTAAATTTTATCGGCATTCACTGATCAGTGACAGGTTAAAAGTCAGCAAACCATTCAAAACTTGCTTTCAAACGTCTCTAAATAGGTTGTCACTGTATTAAACAGCATAACATGTGTGCATCATTATCAGTCATGAATGCATAAAAAAAACCACAGCGTACTGTGCATTGCATGCCCTGCACCTCTCTTCATGGGTGCAAGCGTCTGTGTTACAATTGACGTAGTACGGTACCGCGCGACCACCAGCCAACAGGCACAAAATGGCGGATCCTGGCGGATCTTTCGGAACAGAATGGAGGATCGTGATCACGTGATCGTTTGTAAGCCAACCAAGATCGTTAGCGTGAACGTGATGACGTGATGACGTAGTTTGTTGATATCCCGTTATAGTGTGTACTGTGTAGTCGCCAATATTAGCACACAGCCACAAACTTTTAATTTATATCGCCCGAGCTGCCAATATGCATTGTTCACGGAATTTAGACAACGCGAATCACACGCAACGTGGCACCAATAAAGGACTCATTGCCGTCCGCTCAAAAAGACAGCAGTCAATCGCCACAATTTAGCTTCCAACTATAGTATTGTAGTCGGCTCTTTTTCAAGTTTTCCAATCATATTAATTTGACTACCAGACCGCAGCGCGCAATCGATAGTATGCAAATAATGTAACACCACCAGTGTTGAAATAACAATGACCCTTATAACACAGACAGCCACCAGTTTTGTATCGAGCACTTATTAAACAGGCTCGCAATTAATTAAACAACCACACGATCATTATAGCATATTACACATTTTTAGTGCTTTCTATAATAACCGTAAATGTATTTCTCTTACCTAAGTTTAGGTATTTTTCCAATTTATTTCTTAATCCATTAATTCCAGTCCTTCATTTAGCCTATTTCCGAATTATTAAACTCCTAATAACTAGTCCCAAAATCCAATTAATCCATACCAGTCCCCCCTTAGAACATGAAATAACATGTTCTAAACACAAGAAATCCCAGCGGCCAATCTCATCTCCCGTAGAAACTTTTACTCTTTTTACCCCGCTCCTCAAAAAAAAAAAAATCACACACGAGCAGCCAATAGGACGCTGAGCACCCCCCTCCCCCCAGCCCCGTCCCCCTTCCAAGGGCGAACAAAGCAGGGGGGGAAGAAAGATCTCAAGGCAAAAACAGCCCCAGGAGCGTGTGCGCCTGCATAGCCCCCACCTTTTTCTATCCTCTCTCCCTCACTTGGAAGGAGCACTCCCGGTCGCCTAACACAGCCACATACATTGTTTTAATAAAGCTACCATTATTTAATCCTGCCCACATCACAAAACGAACACCACATGCGCATACAAATACCCCATGCGGTTTCAATCCCAGAACCAGCGACTGCATTAAAGACAGGCACCACATATTCAGTCAATTATTTAATTCAGTCAATTCTTCAATTCAGTCAATTCTTTAAGTCAATTCTTTAATCGCGAGTCCGCAGACAGTCACCACACCCTCTCACGGGACAACAAATCAAGGCGTTTACAGTTATGGCCAATAACCGTTTACCTATGACAGGGGTGTACAGTCCCTGACATTTATCTGATAAAACCTTGCTCCTCCATCAGCGTGGAGGGTTCATACCCTTGTCTCTACATCATTTCTTTTCATTCCATGTTTCAGGCAGGCCAAATTATAGCTAACTAATAGAGACAACACACATCGTCACAGACAATGAACCATATCACATGGACTTCTCTTCTCTAGATCCACATGAAAACCGTCACTTTCGACAAAGCAAAGATCAATCAGCACAGTATGTTTGTGCGAGTGCGCGCACAAACAAAGTAAAATAAATTCTGCCTGCTATCTATAGCACAGTACTTAGTCAACCCAATTTCGTCTGCTATCTACTAGCACAGTACTTAGTCAACCCAATTTCGTCTGCTATCTACTAGCACAGTACTTAGTCAACCCAATTTCGTCTGCTATCTACTAGCACAGTACTTAGTCAACCCAATTTCGTCTGCTATCTACTAGCACAGTACTTAGTCAACCCAATTTCGTCTGCTATCTACTAGCACAGGAATACCCCGCAATCTCCAAGATGAATGCTCAAGCAAGTGACAAACAAAAACAAAAATATCCAAAAATGAAACCTCCATAAAAAAAATACTGAACACAATACTACTCCTTGCAGGCCCAACCCATCCGACGGGCCCTGTCCCATCCAGTAAGTGGATTTGTTGGGTCTGTTGCGATGTCCCCCATAACAACAGAACGACCGGACGGGTGAGTGTGGATTAATGTAAAAAATTCACACTCACCTGTCACAAAAGTCGTCGTTGGGGGAAATTCGCATACCACGTTGGACGCCATTAATGTAGGATAATTGATGAGATGGGACACTGTCCGTCGGACTGGATGAAGACCCGTGGTTCAAGGTTTTAACATAGTATATTTATTGTAGCACAAGTTACATGGGGATTGGGGGACAGGGGAGAATACATGACATGATCACTCAGGTTTCCACTACAGCATTCTCCTACATTCTCCTAAAAAGCACTGCCCCAAAATCCTTCTGTGTGCGGTCTATATGATCCAGGATTTTGGCTTCTATCCAATGAGATTGTCCGGCTGGACACTGCCCTAATCTTTAGACTGTCTCCGGAATTGGAGAGCCTATCACACCGTTGCACGCAAGAGAGGTCTCAAGTTAGGGGCCTCTCACAAACGTGTCTTGGACATCTTCAACACGTGTCTAGTGTGCGTGTGCATAGGCAAGTACCTTACGTATGGCGTGCACATATGTGTGTGCGTTCGAGTCCCCAACACACTTATTTACTCTGAACCATCTGGTATGAATTATTCTGTTATTGAGCTCTCCTATTACTGACCATCCTATTATGGTCAAGCTGGCTTTCTGTTATGGTATGGTTTCTTCTAGGAATCAGCCTATGCTGTGTGTGTGTGTGTGTGTCTTCATCTTAAACCTCATCTTAACGACACACAATAATTGTCCAATACATGTATGTTTGTCTGTGTGTGTTCTACAAATTACACTACAGACGCATTTACATTTAGACCTGACACTAGATTCTACAAAATGTCTTCTAAATCCTGAAAGTAAAAAACAATGTTTCTGTGTCAGTGGTGCTCAACAATTTCATGTCAAGGAGCCCCATAATTATCTGTAATTGGCCGCCGACCCCCATCTGAAAATATGTAGTTCCAGGGACCTCCCAGAAGCAAAGATTTGAATTAAAAACGTCCGCTCTGAAAGAATATTCAAAGAAAATTCAAAAATAGCAGCTATTTTTCAATAGCTAAAGTATAGCAATAATGCTTAAAACACCAAAAGCTGTCCACATGCACCTTTCCGAGTTTCCTTAGGCAGTATAGAGTATAGTGTAAGTAAGTGTAAAGTGAAGAGTGTGGATTATTATTGGAACATTTTTGGCCATGCTGTGCAAACTGTGAAAATGTGTTTAAGAGAATATGAAATATCTGCTTTAACATGTATAGCAGCGTGAACACAGACACGGACCGAACACCCTGGCCTGTACCCTTCATGCGTTATTCATTTTAACGGCAGACTGTTGTACAAATTAACCCATTCTGATATGAGATCAGATTCACACGAGGTTTCCACTGGACACACACTGGTCTGATTAACCCATTCTGACCTGAGATCAGATTCTTCGATTTTTCAAAAATAGCAGACCTATACAAGCTCGTAGCGCGCGCTACGAGCTTGTAGATCTGCTATTTTTCAATAGCTAAAGCATAAACATGATGCTAACACCAAAATGGGTTCCCGTTCAGAATGGGTTAAGATGTAAGAGCGGTCCTACTGACCTATACCATATATGAGGGTGGATTTGCTTTTTTTTCTCCATTGGAATGGAGCATTTATTATTTATTATTTAGTATTATTATTTTTTGATGAATGACAACAAACTGCTCTAAAGCATTGGCATAATCCGCCCTCATATAATCCAGATCGGTGTGACTGCGTCTGCGACCCTAATATAAAGAATCATGATTGTATTAATTGAAACAAGTATGTATAGAAACTCCTATAGGGTACAGGACCAAAACAGACCGAACATCTTCTCTCTCCAGGGATCTGTAGACGCAAGTGCTAATGTACAGGCTTGCATGGGGAATAATGAACTCTTCCCAATTAGGATAACTAAATCCCCTGAGAACAGCTGTGGAGGAAGGATAAGTAAATCAGTGTGAGCAGACAGACAGACCGACCGACCGACCGACACACAGACAGCTGGATAATGAGAGGCTAATGTTAAACAAGAGTTGTTGATTGAGTTCAACAGTATTCTAACAACTTAAACCCTACTACTGTACTGTATCATTGATCTGAACGTTTTTCCTTTTCTATACAATTACACACACAGCTACACCTGAAAGCCACCTATATAGTGTATTGAGTATACACGGCAATACAAATGAGTGCAAAGCATCGTTTCAGAGTAGACGATAACAAAACCTTCAGAGTTTAATTAACAGAGGACTTTTTTACCGTGTATACAAATGCCAAGGCAGCATCTTTGAGTCACAAGTGCTGTATACAGGCTTATCTGTCTTGGCATTACATCGTAGTTTGAAGATAGAGTAAGTGCATGCCATGGCATTTACAGTATGCAGCACAGATGACCAGTGTGAGCCTTCTGCTTCTTGAATCCAGTGAGATGAACCATCTTCATACTGATCAAATATTCCATTAGATTGACATCCAGGGGACTTTTTTTGTTGTTGCGATTTTTTTGCTTTTTAGAAATGTGACCGTATATATAGGGCAGGCTAAAAATCAAACATCACAATATTTTTGACCAAATACTTCAACATTGATATTGAGGTTAGATATGAAATGCTATTTGAAAGTTTTGAAACGATAACCCAAATCCACAGTCATCGACATCAATCATTTTATCTTCCAGCCCAGCGGAACTCTTGAATAGTTTTCATATAGTTTTAGTCACATTTTAGTCACATGTTTCAACTAGATATCAGAGATTTTAGTCGACTAAATCTACAGTTGATTTAGTCGAACAACGCGTTTTGGCGGGCCTTGATGCCATCGTAATGACTGTTTCTTTCACTTGCTGAAAATAGTTGATCTACAAGTTACAGCTTGCAGCTCGGTTATTCTCAGCATGCAACTAATTGGAAAATTACTTACACTGGATCTTTTGTCCACTAGTCTCTTCCTAACATTTTGATCTAGTTTTTATTTGTTGACGAAATTGTCTGTATATTAAAGTCTCAGTTTTAGTCATCAAAGCTCATTTAGTTTCCATTGAGTTTTCTTCAGTGGAAAAAGGTAGTCGACGATCATTATTTTGTCTTAGTTTTAGTCGACGAAAACAACACTGGAGGACAGAGAGGAAGAAGGACAAACAACAACGCCCTCAGACGGACTCAACCCGGCTGCACCGTAAGCATACGGCTGTGTATACTACCCGCTCATCCACCGACGGAAGTATGCGCGCCCCTCTCCACTTCCAGAGACACAACGAAACAATGACGGATTGTGGATTATGAACGGCGCCACTCTCCAATCTGATTCTTCTATGATTCCCTTCAAACTAAATCTATGACCTGATTACATCATCAATCACTTAATCCCACGAGTGCCGGATCAAAGGACAATCAAAGGGTCTGCTGGCTAGCCTGGTGAGTGGAGACACAACTGCACACATCCAGGGTTACTGGATGAACAATATGCCATATCATAGCAACCAGTAAGACGCGTTAACGCGGGAAGCGAACGCAGCTGTTGTGGCAGTCTGACACACACACACACACACACACACACACACACACACACACACACACACACACACACAGACCTTTTTTCATTTTTATTTTGCGTGCATGTTCATTTTGTGTGTGTGATACAGCTGCGCCCCCTGGTGGCGGGCGGGTGGTGTAACAGCGGGACAGACACAGACACACAGACAGACATGATCTGCAGGGTCTCATAGTTAGTGCTCATTGCGTTCGCAATCACTGCGTTCGCAACAACACTATGTACATGCTGGGTAGAAATAGGGTAGGATTTAGAAGGATATAAAGAACCCCCCCCCGCTATTCATTTCAGTGGAAGTTGCTCAGTGGCGTTTTGAAGCACCCGGAAGACTTCCGGGAAGTATAATTTTAACTCAATGGTTCGAGCGAGCGGAAGTTTAGCCTAGCCTTTAGCCCCGGACCTCCGGGCTTACGCACGTGACATCATGAACGTCCGTCCTCTTCCATTAAAGTGCTGCAATTCCACATTCCGCCAGTAGACCAGTGGCATCTTCAACGTTAGGATAGCCTTACTGGGGTCTTGGATTTACCTCAAGCATCGTATGTAGCCTATACGCTATTTACCTTATGCAGACTGCGGCCATCTTGCCAACTTACAAAAATAATCACCTGCAAGGAATTAAATTCTAAAGTAGCCCATAGCTTAACCTGACTCCGCCAGATGGTGGCGGTATTAAGTTCACAAGGCCAGGTTAATGATGAATGCTATAGTGAAAAGAAATACAGTACAAATACAGGCGCTTCTCGTCTCGCCTACATCCCGCCTCTAGCTACCCCTGATTGGTCCCACCATGTGGCGGGAGACGCATGATTCTATTCTACGTCCGAGCATAGACGTGGTAACGCCCGCCTGTCTCTGATTGGCCTATACCGACACTGCCGGTCCGGCCTTAGCAGACTTTCCTCTGAGGTGGATAGCCATGGTGGGTAGTCTGACACGAGGTAACTCGATGGTGGGAAATAACACAAGTACGACATAATACAAGAGAATGGCCAGTGGCGTAAGCGTGGATCTATTCTACGTCCGAGCATAGACATGGTAACGCCCCGCCTGCCTCTGATTGGCCTACTGACACAATATAGCTTTCATGTAATTAATTATACGCGTCGTCTATATTATGCAATATGTGACAGTATATAATACACATGCAAATTAAACTTCAGTCATCAGTATTACAAAGAGCAGGCTAAAAGCAGAGACTCAACTATAATTCTGTTGATTCATTGATTCCCGCCACTTGATTCACATTTCTTCAAACGTGGGGAGAGTGGCGCGACCGGGGCTTTAGCTTATTACAGCATGCTTATGAAATCTAATATGGACCGGGCTCCATTTCTCATAAATGCAGTACCAGAAATTAGCCACGGCACACCATGACTCCATTTGGTAAATTCATTCAAGGAGGGAGCAGGAAGTCAATACCTGACTGTGGCTGGCAGACACAGCCGCACGCACGCACGCAGAGGGTAAAGGATCAGAGACAGCATGGTGCAACTTGTGGGCAAAATGACACAGATTTTAAATATTAAACTCTAACACTGTAAAGCCTGAGGTGTTTAGTGTATAGGTCCTGTCAGTATCCTGATAACTCTTTTTTTCAAAATTTCAAAAAACATGGGCTATAACCCATCGTTTTTTTCATTTTTTTTCAAATCCTCAAAAATGATTAAAAACGGCGTGCTATAGTATGCCGTACGATATGGGCTATAGCCCATGGTCCAAAATGATGAGAAACGAGGATAACTCTAATTGTCGTAGTGGTTAAGATGTTGGCTTTCCACGTGGGAGACCAGGGTTCGATTCCCGGCTGTTACACTATCATACAAAAGAAGACCTCAACAGCGCTAAGAAACATCTGATTAATATGATGCTGTGTTATTTAAACTTTACTAACTGAAGGCTAACGAACAAAAGATCACTTCAAAATTACCAGGAGACTTTGCCTGAGAGTGTCTGACTGATGGTGCAGTGGTCTAATCATCAGGCTTTCAGTACAGACGTTCCATGTTCAAGGCCTGTTCCTCCTACAGCTCAATGCTGCAGTAATTTGAACTTTTCAAGGCTTGAATAAAAAAGAAAAACTCAAAAGCACCAGGAGACATCTGCTGAATGCCCAAAGGTGCCTTGGCGTAGTGGTGTGGAGAGCTTGACCCGTTGCCTCTGCTACAGACAGTTGGCCGGTTCAAGTCCCGTGTCATGACATCAAGGTGCTGGAGGACCATCGGGAGACGGTGCTCTCTCCCCCTGTTTCCTGAGATGTAACGGTTGGGGCTTATGTCTGAAAGAACCCTGTCCAGCTAACTTTTTACCATGAAAATGTCCAATTTAACATACTCTTACCTCTCAGTGTGCCCTTTTCCAGCGCGCTTGGTCGAGTTCCATCTTCGTCCTTTTTTTGTTCCAAGTGTTTCAACAATGTTGCAACTTCCGGGCCACCGATTGGCCGGTGCCCGGATCGTGCAGGCTACCATTGGCTGGTTCCAACTGGGGTTCCAACCCAGGAGCCAATGGGGGCATGGTCCCGCCCCTACCTCTCAGTAATTCCAAAACAGCACGGCGGCGGCCATCTTGTTACAGTGTGCGGTGGATGGAGGTATTCATAATTTTAATAAATCGTACAAGGTGTTTGGAAAATATTTAAAGGCAGCAGGGCTTTCTCCAGGGGCCAATAAGGGAACGATTTTAATTTGGAACATTTCTGTCCATTTTTGGCTTAGTTATGGACATGTAGTATCTGTTAGCATGTTAGCTAGCTGCTGGATGATGATGATGATGATGGGTTCTTAATATTATGTGTGAATATTTCATATTTTTTTATTAAATCGTACAAGGCGTTTGGAAAACATTTAAAGGCAGCAGGGCTTTCTCCAGGGGCCAATAAGGAATCGACTTTAATTTGGAACATTTTTGGTTCATTTTGGCATAGACATGGACATTGCAGCATATGTTAGCATTAGCTGCAATGGGTTCTTCTCATTATTGCGAACGCAGCGATTGCGAATCCAGTGAGCACTTACTATGAGACCTAGCAGATCATGTCTGTCTGTCTGTCTGTCTGTCTGTCTGTGTGTGTCTGTCCCGCTATCCAAATTTGGAGTGTGTTGCATCAGCAATCACTCAGCTCCATATATGGCCACAAAAGGGGCCAGGTCCACTCAGCTCCATATATGGGCACAAAATGTGAAAATTATGTAATATGAGCCAGATTGTAGATTGGCTATTTTAGTATTTTTCTTGTTTTATTTATTTAACTGTCTAGGCCTATTCACATGCAATGAACTCAAGTGTCACAAAGCAAAGCAACACGAAAAGCGATGGTAATAGTACTATTAGCCAGCTTCTGCTGACCTATATGGGGTGCGAGGCCCTGCATTGCTCAATAACCTGCTTTGATGACACTTTTGTCCTTTTGTATGTTTAAATCAAATGTCAAATTATAGTTCAAAGACACCAAGAAGATAGTCTGTGATTACAATATCAATTTAAAATGTATTACCCATTTCTTGTTTCCTGTTTTCCACTTCATGATAAATGCTTTTATGTGATGTATTCCCATGCTTTTGTTCTTGCTTAATGTAAGTCGCTCTGGATTAAGAGCGTCTGCTAAATGCCTAAATTGTAAAATTGTAAATTGTCCCCTTGCGCGCAGGGTCCGGCCCATTCCTCTCTGTTATGTCATATGACGAGCATTTAACTTTTAATATCACAATTATTGTAGCTAATCTTTAACTGAATCTGGAAGTATTCCTTTATTAAATTATTCTTCATAGTCTGGAATTGTAACTGATTAATTTTCTTTTGTGACTTTCGCCTTTATTTTATATGGAGGGACAGTCAGTGGTGTAAACTTTATTTATATAGCACATTTCATACATAAAATGCAACTCTGTCACATTCTGTCTCTCCCTCAGTCTCCACACTGGCCTCCCATATCCCATTCCAGCACACCCAGTTCCATTTACACACCTGTCAACTACCTCATCAGCCCAGCAGTGAACACTTCTCCAATCAACCTGCTCACTATAAAACTGGACTCAGTACAAACACTCATTGTCAGTTCATAACCTGTGTCACAGATGTCCTGCCTGTTCATGTGTTGACTTTGATGTCATTCTGATTCATGCCTGATTCCTACCTGCATTCCCCTGTGTAAGATATCTCGTAATTCTTTATTAAATACTTTATTATTATACTCTAGTTTGTTGTGACTTTGCTCCTGGGTTCAACTCTGTCTGCATCCTTGACAACTAAAGTACTTCACATATTAAACTTTATTTATATAGCACATGTCATACATAAAATGCAACTCAAAGTACTTCACATGAAAATAAAATAAAAAATAACAAGCAGCGGAATGCCATAAACAAAAAGTAGGTCAATCTACAATTAGCAAATAAAAATAGCAATTCAAAACTAAAACATTAAAAATGGTAAGGAAATTTGTATTGGATAATACATTTTAAATTGATATTATTAGATATTCAACTTTATTGACATTTATAATTAAATTGGTGTCTTTACACTGTAGAATCCATTGTTGTTTGTTTCTGTTGCTTAACTCTGTTGCTTTAACTACATATAAGTGTCTATTTGTTTGTCTCTAAATGTTTTGATGAATTGAACATTGCCCTTTGTTCAATTCATGCCATACTATAGCACGCCGTTTTTCATCATTTTTGAGGATTTGAAGAAAATTCAAAATTTCAAAAAACATGGGTTATAGCCCATCGTTTTTTTAATTTTTGAAAAAAATGTTATCCTCATTTTTCATCATTTTTGAACATGGGCTATAGCCCCTACCGTACGGCATACTATAGCACGCCGTTTTTCATCATTTTTGAGGATTTGAAGAAAATTCAAAATTTCAAAAAACATGGGTTATAGCCCATCGTTTTTTTAATTTTTGAAAAAAATGTTATCCTCATTTTTCATCATTTTTGAACATGGGCTATAGCCCCTACCGTACGGCATACTATAGCACGCCGTTTTTCATCATTTTTGAGGATTTGAAGAAAATTCAAAATTTCAAAAAACATGGGTTATAGCCCATCGTTTTTTTAATTTTTGAAAAAAATGTTATCCTCATTTTTCATCATTTTTGAACATGGGCTATAGCCCCTACCGTACGGCATACTATAGCACGCCGTTTTTCATCATTTTTGAGGATTTGAAGAAAATTCAAAATTTCAAAAAACATGGGTTATAGCCCATCGTTTTTAGAATTTTTGAAAAAAATGTTATCCTCATTTTTCATCATTTTTGAACATGGGCTATAGCCCCTACCGTACGGCATACTATAGCACGCCGTTTTTCATCATTTTTGAGGATTTGAAGAAAATTCAAAATTTCAAAAAACATGGGTTATAGCCCATCGTTTTTTGAATTTTTGAAAAAAATGTTATCCTCATTTTTCATCATTTTTGAACATGGGCTATAGCCCCTACCGTACGGCATACTATAGCACGCCGTTTTTCATCATTTTTGAGGATTTGAAGAAAATTCAAAATTTCAAAAAACATGGGTTATAGCCCATCGTTTTTAGAATTTTTGAAAAAAATGTTATCCTCATTTTTCATCATTTTTGAACATGGGCTATAGCCCCTACCGTACGGCATACTATAGCACGCCGTTTTTCATCATTTTTGAGGATTTGAAGAAAATTCAAAATTTCAAAAAACATGGGTTATAGCCCATCGTTTTTTGAATTTTTGAAAAAAATGTTATCCTCATTTTTCATCATTTTTGAACATGGGCTATAGCCCCTACCGTACGGCATACTATAGCACGCCGTTTTTCATCATTTTTGAGGATTTGAAGAAAATTCAAAATTTCAAAAAACATGGGTTATAGCCCATCGTTTTTTGAATTTTTGAAAAAAATGTTATCCTCATTTTTCATCATTTTTGAACATGGGCTATAGCCCCTACCGTACGGCATACTATAGCACGCCGTTTTTCATCATTTTTGAGGATTTGAAGAAAATTCAAAATTTCAAAAAACATGGGTTGTAGCCCATCGTTTTTTGAATTTTTGAAAAAACATTATCCTCATTTTTCATCATTTTTGAACATGGGCTATAGCCCCTACCGTACGGCATACTATAGCACGCCGTTTTTCATCATTTTTGAGGATTTGAAGAAAATTCAAAATTTCAAAAAACATGGGTTATAGCCCATCGTTTTTTGAATTTTTGAAAAAAATGTTATCCTCATTTTTCATCATTTTTGAACATGGGCTATAGCCCCTACCGTACGGCATACTATAGCACGCCGTTTTTCATCATTTTTGAGGATTTGAAGAAAATTCAAAATTTCAAAAAACATGGGTTATAGCCCATCGTTTTTTGAATTTTTGAAAAAAATGTTATCCTCATTTTTCATCATTTTTGAACATGGGCTATAGCCCCTACCGTACGGCATACTACAGCACGCCGTTTTTCATCATTTTTGAGGATTTGAAGAAATTTCAAAATTTCAAAAAAACATGGGTTATAGCCCATTGTTTTTTGAATTTTTGAAAAAAATGTTATCCTCATTTTTCATCATTTTTGAACATGGGCTATAGCCCATACCGTACGGCATACTATAGCACGCCGTTTTTCATCATTTTTGAGGATTTGAAGAAAATTCAAATTTTCAAAAAACATGGGTTATAGCCCATCGTTTTTTGAATTTTTGAAAAAAATGTTATCCTCATTTTTCATCATTTTTGAACATGGGCTATAGCCCCTACCGTACGGCATACTATAGCACGCCGTTTTTCATCATTTTTGAGGATTTGAAGAAAATTCAAAATTTCAAAAAACATGGGTTATAGCCCATCGTTTTTTGAATTTTTGAAAAAAATGTTATCCTCATTTTTCATCATTTTTGAACATGGGCTATAGCCCCTACCGTACGGCATACTATAGCACGCCGTTTTTCATCATTTTTGAGGATTTGAAGAAAATTAAAAATTTCAAAAAACATGGGTTATAGCCCATCGTTTTTTGAATTTTTGAAAAAAATGTTATCCTCATTTTTCATCATTTTTGAACATGGGCTATAGCCCCTACCGTACGGCATACTACAGCACGCCGTTTTTCATCATTTTTGAGGATTTGAAGAAATTTCAAAATTTCAAAAAAACATGGGTTATAGCCCATTGTTTTTTGAATTTTTGAAAAAAATGTTATCCTCATTTTTCATCATTTTTGAACATGGGCTATAGCCCCTACCGTACGGCATACTATAGCACGCCGTTTTTCATCATTTTTGAGGATTTGAAGAAAATTCAAATTTTCAAAAAACATGGGTTATAGCCCATCGTTTTTTGAATTTTTGAAAAAAATGTTATCCTCATTTTTCATCATTTTTGAACATGGGCTATAGCCCCTACCGTACGGCATACTATAGCACGCCGTTTTTCATCATTTTTGAGGATTTGAAGAAAATTCAAAATTTCAAAAAACATGGGTTATAGCCCATCGTTTTTTTAATTTTTGAAAAAAATGTTATCCTCATTTTTCATCATTTTTGAACATGGGCTATAGCCCCTACCGTACGGCATACTACAGCACGCCGTTTTTCATCATTTTTGAGGATTTGAAGAAATTTCAAAATTTCAAAAAACATGGGTTATAGCCCATCGTTTTTAGAATTTTTGAAAAAAATGTTATCCTCATTTTTCATCATTTTTGAACATGGGCTATAGCCCCTACCGTACGGCATACTATAGCACGCCGTTTTTCATCATTTTTGAGGATTTGAAGAAAATTCAAAATTTCAAAAAACATGGGTTATAGCCCATCGTTTTTTGAATTTTTGAAAAAAATGTTATCCTCATTTTTCATCATTTTTGAACATGGGCTATAGCCCCTACCGTACGGCATACTATAGCACGCCGTTTTTCATCATTTTTGAGGATTTGAAGAAAATTCAAAATTTCAAAAAACATGGGTTATAGCCCATCGTTTTTAGAATTTTTGAAAAAAATGTTATCCTCATTTTTCATCATTTTTGAACATGGGCTATAGCCCCTACCGTACGGCATACTATAGCACGCCGTTTTTCATCATTTTTGAGGATTTGAAGAAAATTCAAAATTTCAAAAAACATGGGTTATAGCCCATCGTTTTTTGAATTTTTGAAAAAAATGTTATCCTCATTTTTCATCATTTTTGAACATGGGCTATAGCCCCTACCGTACGGCATACTATAGCACGCCGTTTTTCATCATTTTTGAGGATTTGAAGAAAATTCAAAATTTCAAAAAACATGGGTTATAGCCCATCGTTTTTTGAATTTTTGAAAAAAATGTTATCCTCATTTTTCATCATTTTTGAACATGGGCTATAGCCCCTACCGTACGGCATACTATAGCACGCCGTTTTTCATCATTTTTGAGGATTTGAAGAAAATTCAAAATTTCAAAAAACATGGGTTGTAGCCCATCGTTTTTTGAATTTTTGAAAAAACATTATCCTCATTTTTCATCATTTTTGAACATGGGCTATAGCCCCTACCGTACGGCATACTATAGCACGCCGTTTTTCATCATTTTTGAGGATTTGAAGAAAATTCAAAATTTCAAAAAACATGGGTTATAGCCCATCGTTTTTTGAATTTTTGAAAAAAATGTTATCCTCATTTTTCATCATTTTTGAACATGGGCTATAGCCCCTACCGTACGGCATACTATAGCACGCCGTTTTTCATCATTTTTGAGGATTTGAAGAAAATTCAAAATTTCAAAAAACATGGGTTATAGCCCATCGTTTTTTGAATTTTTGAAAAAAATGTTATCCTCATTTTTCATCATTTTTGAACATGGGCTATAGCCCCTACCGTACGGCATACTACAGCACGCCGTTTTTCATCATTTTTGAGGATTTGAAGAAATTTCAAAATTTCAAAAAAACATGGGTTATAGCCCATTGTTTTTTGAATTTTTGAAAAAAATGTTATCCTCATTTTTCATCATTTTTGAACATGGGCTATAGCCCATACCGTACGGCATACTATAGCACGCCGTTTTTCATCATTTTTGAGGATTTGAAGAAAATTCAAATTTTCAAAAAACATGGGTTATAGCCCATCGTTTTTTGAATTTTTGAAAAAAATGTTATCCTCATTTTTCATCATTTTTGAACATGGGCTATAGCCCCTACCGTACGGCATACTATAGCACGCCGTTTTTCATCATTTTTGAGGATTTGAAGAAAATTCAAAATTTCAAAAAACATGGGTTATAGCCCATCGTTTTTTGAATTTTTGAAAAAAATGTTATCCTCATTTTTCATCATTTTTGAACATGGGCTATAGCCCCTACCGTACGGCATACTATAGCACGCCGTTTTTCATCATTTTTGAGGATTTGAAGAAAATTCAAAATTTCAAAAAACATGGGTTATAGCCCATCGTTTTTTGAATTTTTGAAAAAAATGTTATCCTCATTTTTCATCATTTTTGAACATGGGCTATAGCCCCTACCGTACGGCATACTACAGCACGCCGTTTTTCATCATTTTTGAGGATTTGAAGAAATTTCAAAATTTCAAAAAAACATGGGTTATAGCCCATTGTTTTTTGAATTTTTGAAAAAAATGTTATCCTCATTTTTCATCATTTTTGAACATGGGCTATAGCCCCTACCGTACGGCATACTATAGCACGCCGTTTTTCATCATTTTTGAGGATTTGAAGAAAATTCAAATTTTCAAAAAACATGGGTTATAGCCCATCGTTTTTTGAATTTTTGAAAAAAATGTTATCCTCATTTTTCATCATTTTTGAACATGGGCTATAGCCCCTACCGTACGGCATACTATAGCACGCCGTTTTTCATCATTTTTGAGGATTTGAAGAAAATTCAAAATTTCAAAAAACATGGGTTATAGCCCATCGTTTTTTGAATTTTTGAAAAAAATGTTATCCTCATTTTTCATCATTTTTGAACATGGGCTATAGCCCCTACCGTACGGCATACTACAGCACGCCGTTTTTCATCATTTTTGAGGATTTGAAGAAATTTCAAAATTTCAAAAAACATGGGTTATAGCCCATTGTTTTTTGAATTTTTGAAAAAAATGTTATCCTCATTTTTCAACATTTTTGAACATGGGCTATAGCCCCTACCGTACGGCATACTATAGCACGCCGTTTTTCATCATTTTTGAGGATTTGAAGAAAATTCAAAATTTCAAAAAACATGGGTTATAGCCCATCATTTTTTGAATTTTTGAAAAAAATGTTATCCTCATTTTTCATCATTTTTGAACATGGGCTATAGCCCCTATCGTACGGCATACTATAGCACGCCGTTTTTCATCATTTTTGAGGATTTGAAGAAAATTCAAAATTTCAAAAAACATGGGTTATAGCCCATCGTTTTTTGAATTTTTGAAAAAAATGTTATCCTCATTTTTCATCATTTTTGAACATGGGCTATAGCCCCTACCGTACGGCATACTACAGCACGCCGTTTTTCATCATTTTTGAGGATTTGAAGAAATTTCAAAATTTCAAAAAACATGGGTTATAGCCCATTGTTTTTTGATTTTTTGAAAAAAATGTTATCCTCATTTTTCATCATTTTTGAACATGGGCTATAGCCCCTACCATACGGCATACTATAGCACGCCGTTTTTCATCATTTTTGAGGATTTGAAGAAAATTCAAAATTTCAAAAAACATGGGTTATAGCCCATCGTTTTTTGAATTTTTGAAAAAAATGTTATCCTCATTTTTCATCATTTTTGAACATGGGCTATAGCCCCTACCGTACGGCATACTATAGCACGCCGTTTTTCATCATTTTTGAGGATTTGAAGAAAATTCAAAATTTCAAAAAACATGGGTTATAGCCCATCGTTTTTTGAATTTTTGAAAAAAAAGTTATCCTCATTTTTCATCATTTTTGAACATGGGCTATAGCCCCTACCGTACGGCATACTATAGCACGCCGTTTTTCATCATTTTTGAGGATTTGAAGAAAATTCAAAATTTCAAAAAACATGGGTTATAGCCCATCGTTTTTTGAATTTTTGAAAAAAATGTTATCCTCATTTTTTATCATTTTTGAACATGGGCTATAGCCCCTACCGTACGGCATACTATAGCACGCCGTTTTTCATCATTTTTGAGGATTTGAAGAAAATTCAAAATTTCAAAAAACATGGGTTATAGCCCATCGTTTTTTGAATTTTTGAGAAAAAAATTATCCTCATTTTTCATCATTTTTGAACATGGGCTATAGCTCCTACCGTACGGCATACTATAGCACGCCGTTTTTCATCATTTTTGAGGATTTGAAGAAAATTCAAAATTTCAAAAAACATGGGTTATAGCCCATCGTTTTTTGAATTTTTGAAAAAAAATTATCCTCATTTTTCATCATTTTTGAACATGGGCTATAGCTCCTACCGTACGGCATACTATAGCACGCCATTTTTCATCATTTTTGAGGATTTGAAGAAAATTCAAAATTTCAAAAAACATGGGTTATAGCCCATCGTTTTTTGAATTTTTGAAAAAAAATGTTATCCTCATTTTTCATCATTTTTGAACATGGGCTATAGCCCCTACCGTACGGCATACTATAGCATGCCGTTTTTCATCATTTTTGAGGATTTGAAGAAAATTCAAAATTTCAAAAAACATGGGTTATAGCCCATCGTTTTTTGAATTTTTGAAAAAAATGTTATCCTCAT
Organism: Protomyctophum bolini; assembly: GCF_963924005.1. Taxonomy (NCBI): domain Eukaryota; kingdom Metazoa; phylum Chordata; class Actinopteri; order Myctophiformes; family Myctophidae; genus Protomyctophum; species Protomyctophum bolini. Next base: position 52,693,894 of record NC_137862.1, on the reverse strand, counting down.
TTTTCATCATTTTTGAACATGGGCTATAGCCCCTACCGTACGGCATACTATAGCACGCCGTTTTTCATCATTTTTGAGGATTTGAAGAAAATTCAAAATTTCAAAAAACATGGGTTATAGCCCATCGTTTTTTGAATTTTTGAAAAAAATGTTATCCTCATTTTTCATCATTTTTGAACATGGGCTATAGCCCCTACCGTACGGCATACTACAGCACGCCGTTTTTCATCATTTTTGAGGATTTGAAGAAATTTCAAAATTTCAAAAAACATGGGTTATAGCCCATTGTTTTTTTAATTTTTGAAAAAAATGTTATCCTCATTTTTCATCATTTTTGAACATGGGCTATAGCCCCTACCGTACGGCATACTATAGCACGCCGTTTTTCATCATTTTTGAGGATTTGAAGAAAATTCAAAATTTCAAAAAACATGGGTTATAGCCCATCGTTTTTTGAATTTTTGAAAAAAATGTTATCCTCATTTTTCATCATTTTTGAACATGGGCTATAGCCCCTACCGTACGGCATACTATAGCACGCCGTTTTTCATCATTTTTGAGGATTTGAAGAAAATTCAAAATTTCAAAAAACATGGGTTATAGCCCATCGTTTTTTGAATTTTTGAAAAAAATGTTATCCTCATTTTTCATCATTTTTGAACATGGGCTATAGCTCCTACCGTACGGCATACTATAGCACGCCGTTTTTCATCATTTTTGAGGATTTGAAGAAAATTCAAAATTTCAAAAAACATGGGTTATAGCCCATCGTTTTTTGAATTTTTGAAAAAAAAGTTATCCTCATTTTTCATCATTTTTGAACATGGGCTATAGCCCCTACCGTATGGCATACTATAGCACGCCGTTTTTCATCATTTTTGAGGATTTGAAGAAAATTCAAAATTTCAAAAAACATGGGTTATAGGCCATCGTTTTTTGAATTTTTGAAAAAAATGTTATTCTCATTTTTTATCATTTTTGAACATGGGCTATAGCCCCTACCGTACGGCATACTATAGCACGCCGTTTTTCATCATTTTTGAGGATTTGAAGAAAATTCAAAATTTCAAAAAACATGGGTTATAGCCCATCGTTTTTTGAATTTTTGAAAAAAAAATTATCCTCATTTTTCATCATTTTTGAACATGGGCTATAGCTCCTACCGTACGGCATACTATAGCACGCCGTTTTTCATCATTTTTGAGGATTTGAAGAAAATTCAAAATTTCAATAAAAACATGGGTTATAGCCCATCGTTTTTTGAATTTTTGAAAAAAAAATTATCCTCATTTTTCATCATTTTTGAACATGGGCTATAGCTCCTACCGTACGGCATACTATAGCACGCCGTTTTTCATCATTTTTGAGGATTTGAAGAAAATTCAAAATTTCAAAAAACATGGGTTATAGCCCATCGTTTTTTGAATTTTTGAAAAAAATGTTATCCTCATTTTTCATCATTTTTGAACATGTGCTATAGCCCCTACCGTACGGCATACTACAGCACGCCGTTTTTCATCATTTTTGAGGATTTGAAGAAAATTCAAAATTTCAAAAAACATGGGTTATAGCCCATCGTTTTTTGAATTTTTGAAAAAAATGTCATCCTCATTTTTCATCATTTTTGAACATGGGCTATAGCCCCTACCGTACGGCATACTATAGCACGCCGTTTTTCATCATTTTTGAGGATTTGAAGAAAATTAAAAATTTCAAAAAACATGGGTTATAGCCCATCGTTTTTTGAATTTTTGAAAAAAATGTTATCCTCATTTTTCATCATTTTTGAACATGGGCTATAGCCCCTACCGTACGGCATACTACAGCACGCCGTTTTTCATCATTTTTGAGGATTTGAAGAAATTTCAAAATTTCAAAAAACATGGGTTATAGCCCATTGTTTTTTGAATTTTTGAAAAAAATGTTATCCTCATTTTTCATCATTTTTGAACATGGGCTATAGCCCCTACCGTACGGCATACTATAGCACGCCGTTTTTCATCATTTTTGAGGATTTGAAGAAAATTCAAAATTTCAAAAAACATGGGTTATAGCCCATCGTTTTTTGAATTTTTGAAAAAAAAATTATCCTCATTTTTCATCATTTTTGAACATGGGCTATAGCTCCTACCGTACGGCATACTATAGCACGCCGTTTTTCATCATTTTTGAGGATTTGAAGAAAATTCAAAATTTCAAAAAACATGGGTTATAGCCCATCGTTTTTTGAATTTTTGAAAAAAAATGTTATCCTCATTTTTCATCATTTTTGAACATGGGCTATAGCCCCTACCGTACGGCATACTATAGCACGCCGTTTTTCATCATTTTTGAGGATTTGAAGAAAATTCAAAATTTCAAAAAACATGGGTTATAGCCCATCGTTTTTTGAATTTTTGAAAAAAATGTTATCCTCATTTTTCATCATTTTTGAACATGGGCTATAGCCCCTACCGTACGGCATACTATAGCACGCCGTTTTTCATCATTTTTGAGGATTTGAAGAAAATTCAAAATTTCAAAAAACATGGGTTATAGCCCATCGTTTTTTGAATTTTTGAAAAAAAAATTATCCTCATTTTTCATCATTTTTGAACATGGGCTATAGCTCCTACCGTACGGCATACTATAGCACGCCGTTTTTCATCATTTTTGAGGATTTGAAGAAAATTCAAAATTTCAACCATCGTTTTTTGAATTTTTGAAAAAAAAGTTATCCTCATTTTTCATCATTTTTGAACATGGGCTATAGCCCCTACTGTACGGCATACTATAGCACGCCGTTTTTCATCATTTTTGAGGATTTGAAGAAAATTCAAAATTTCAAAAAACATGGGTTATAGCCCATCGTTTTTTGAATTTTTGAAAAAAATGTTATTCTCATTTTTTATCATTTTTGAACATGGGCTATAGCCCCTACCGTACGGCATACTATAGCACGCCGTTTTTCATCATTTTTGAGGATTTGAAGAAAATTCAAAATTTCAAAAAACATGGGTTATAGCCCATCGTTTTTAGAATTTTTGAAAAAAATGTTATCCTCATTTTTCATCATTTTTTGAACATGGGCTATAGCCCCTACCGTACGGCATACTACAGCACGCCGTTTTTCATCATTTTTGAGGATTTGAAGAAAATTCAAAATTTCAAAAAACATGGGTTATAGCCCATCGTTTTTTGAATTTTTGAAAAAAAATGTTATCCTCATTTTTCATCATTTTTGAACATGGGCTATAGCCCCTACCGTACGGCATACTATAGCACGCCGTTTTTCATCATTTTTGAGGATTTGAAGAAAATTCAAAATTTCAAAAAACATGGGTTATTGCCCATCGTTTTTTGAATTTTTGAAAAAAATGTTATCCTCATTTTTCATCATTTTTGAACATGGGCTATAGCCCCTACCGTACGGCATACTATAGCACGCCGTTTTTCATCATTTTTGAGGATTTGAAGAAAATTCAAAATTTCAAAAAACATGGGTTATTGCCCATCGTTTTTTGAATTTTTGAAAAAAATGTTATCCTCATTTTTCATCATTTTTGAACATGGGCTATAGCCCCTACCGTACGGCATACTATAGCACGCCGTTTTTCATCATTTTTGAGGATTTGAAGAAAATTCAAAATTTCAAAAAACATGGGTTATAGCCCATCGTTTTTTGAATTTTTGAAAAAAATGTTATCCTCATTTTTCATCATTTTTGAACATGGGCTATAGCCCCTACCGTACGGCATACTATAGCACGCCGTTTTTCATCATTTTTGAGGATTTGAAGAAAATTCAAAATTTCAAAAAACATGGGTTATAGCCCATCGTTTTTTGAATTTTTGAAAAAAAATGTTATCCTCATTTTTCATCATTTTTGAACATGGGCTATAGCTCCTACCGTACGGCATACTATAGCACGCCGTTTTTCATCATTTTTGAGGATTTGAAGAAAATTCAAAATTTCAAAAAACATGGGTTATAGCCCATCGTTTTTTAGAATTTTTGAAAAAAATGTTATCCTCATTTTTCATCATTTTTGAACATGGGCTATAGCCCCTACCGTACGGCATACTATAGCACGCCGTTTTTCATCATTTTTGAGGATTTGAAGAAAATTCAAAATTTCAAAAAACATGGGTTATAGCCCATCGTTTTTTGAATTTTTGAAAAAAATGTTATCCTCATTTTTCATCATTTTTGAACATGGGCTATAGCCCCTACCGTACGGCATACTACAGCACGCCGTTTTTCATCATTTTTGAGGATTTGAAGAAATTTCAAAATTTCAAAAAACATGGGTTATAGCCCATTGTTTTTTGAATTTTTGAAAAAAATGTTATCCTCATTTTTCATCATTTTTGAACATGGGCTATAGCCCCTACCGTACGGCATACTATAGCACGCCGTTTTTCATCATTTTTGAGGATTTGAAGAAAATTCAAAATTTCAAAAAACATGGGTTATAGCCCATCGTTTTTTGAATTTTTGAAAAAAAAATTATCCTCATTTTTCATCATTTTTGAACATGGGCTATAGCTCCTACCGTACGGCATACTATAGCACGCCGTTTTTCATCATTTTTGAGGATTTGAAGAAAATTCAAAATTTCAAAAAACATGGGTTATAGCCCATCGTTTTTTGAATTTTTGAAAAAAAATGTTATCCTCATTTTTCATCATTTTTGAACATGGGCTATAGCCCCTACCGTACGGCATACTATAGCACGCCGTTTTTCATCATTTTTGAGGATTTGAAGAAAATTCAAAATTTCAAAAAACATGGGTTATAGCCCATCGTTTTTTGAATTTTTGAAAAAAATGTTATCCTCATTTTTCATCATTTTTGAACATGGGCTATAGCCCCTACCGTACGGCATACTATAGCACGCCGTTTTTCATCATTTTTGAGGATTTGAAGAAAATTCAAAATTTCAAAAAACATGGGTTATAGCCCATCGTTTTTTGAATTTTTGAAAAAAATGTTATTCTCATTTTTTATCATTTTTGAACATGGGCTATAGCCCCTACCGTACGGCATACTATAGCACGCCGTTTTTCATCATTTTTGAGGATTTGAAGAAAATTCAAAATTTCAAAAAACATGGGTTATAGCCCATCGTTTTTAGAATTTTTGAAAAAAATGTTATCCTCATTTTTCATCATTTTTTGAACATGGGCTATAGCCCCTACCGTACGGCATACTACAGCACGCCGTTTTTCATCATTTTTGAGGATTTGAAGAAAATTCAAAATTTCAAAAAACATGGGTTATAGCCCATCGTTTTTTGAATTTTTGAAAAAAAATGTTATCCTCATTTTTCATCATTTTTGAACATGGGCTATAGCCCCTACCGTACGGCATACTATAGCACGCCGTTTTTCATCATTTTTGAGGATTTGAAGAAAATTCAAAATTTCAAAAAACATGGGTTATAGCCCATCGTTTTTTAGAATTTTTGAAAAAAATGTTATCCTCATTTTTCATCATTTTTGAACATGGGCTATAGCCCCTACCGTACGGCATACTATAGCACGCCGTTTTTCATCATTTTTGAGGATTTGAAGAAAATTCAAAATTTCAAAAAACATGGGTTATAGCCCATCGTTTTTTGAATTTTTGAAAAAAATGTTATCCTCATTTTTCATCATTTTTGAACATGGGCTATAGCCCCTACCGTACGGCATACTACAGCACGCCGTTTTTCATCATTTTTGAGGATTTGAAGAAATTTCAAAATTTCAAAAAACATGGGTTATAGCCCATTGTTTTTTGAATTTTTGAAAAAAATGTTATCCTCATTTTTCATCATTTTTGAACATGGGCTATAGCCCCTACCGTACGGCATACTATAGCACGCCGTTTTTCATCATTTTTGAGGATTTGAAGAAAATTCAAAATTTCAAAAAACATGGGTTATAGCCCATCGTTTTTTGAATTTTTGAAAAAAAAATTATCCTCATTTTTCATCATTTTTGAACATGGGCTATAGCTCCTACCGTACGGCATACTATAGCACGCCGTTTTTCATCATTTTTGAGGATTTGAAGAAAATTCAAAATTTCAAAAAACATGGGTTATAGCCCATCGTTTTTTGAATTTTTGAAAAAAAATGTTATCCTCATTTTTCATCATTTTTGAACATGGGCTATAGCCCCTACCGTACGGCATACTATAGCACGCCGTTTTTCATCATTTTTGAGGATTTGAAGAAAATTCAAAATTTCAAAAAACATGGGTTATAGCCCATCGTTTTTTGAATTTTTGAAAAAAATGTTATCCTCATTTTTCATCATTTTTGAACATGGGCTATAGCCCCTACCGTACGGCATACTATAGCACGCCGTTTTTCATCATTTTTGAGGATTTGAAGAAAATTCAAAATTTCAAAAAACATGGGTTATAGCCCATCGTTTTTTGAATTTTTGAAAAAAAAATTATCCTCATTTTTCATCATTTTTGAACATGGGCTATAGCTCCTACCGTACGGCATACTATAGCACGCCGTTTTTCATCATTTTTGAGGATTTGAAGAAAATTCAAAATTTCAAAAAACATGGGTTATAGCCCATCTTTTTTTGAATTTTTGAAAAAAAAGTTATCCTCATTTTTCATCATTTTTGAACATGGGCTATAGCCCCTACCGTACGGCATACTATAGCACGCCGTTTTTCATCATTTTTGAGGATTTGAAGAAAATTCAAAATTTCAAAAAACATGGGTTATAGCCCATCGTTTTTTGAATTTTTGAAAAAAATGTTATTCTCATTTTTTATCATTTTTGAACATGGGCTATAGCCCCTACCGTACGGCATACTATAGCACGCCGTTTTTCATCATTTTTGAGGATTTGAAGAAAATTCAAAATTTCAAAAAACATGGGTTATAGCCCATCGTTTTTAGAATTTTTGAAAAAAATGTTATCCTCATTTTTCATCATTTTTTGAACATGGGCTATAGCCCCTACCGTACGGCATACTACAGCACGCCGTTTTTCATCATTTTTGAGGATTTGAAGAAAATTCAAAATTTCAAAAAACATGGGTTATAGCCCATCGTTTTTTGAATTTTTGAAAAAAAAATTATCCTCATTTTTCATCATTTTTGAACATGGGCTATAGCTCCTACCGTACGGCATACTATAGCACGCCGTTTTTCATCATTTTTGAGGATTTGAAGAAAATTCAAAATTTCAAAAAACATGGGTTATAGCCCATCTTTTTTTGAATTTTTGAAAAAAAAGTTATCCTCATTTTTCATCATTTTTGAACATGGGCTATAGCCCCTACCGTACGGCATACTATAGCACGCCGTTTTTCATCATTTTTGAGGATTTGAAGAAAATTCAAAATTTCAAAAAACATGGGTTATAGCCCATCGTTTTTTGAATTTTTGAAAAAAATGTTATTCTCATTTTTTATCATTTTTGAACATGGGCTATAGCCCCTACCGTACGGCATACTATAGCACGCCGTTTTTCATCATTTTTGAGGATTTGAAGAAAATTCAAAATTTCAAAAAACATGGGTTATAGCCCATCGTTTTTAGAATTTTTGAAAAAAATGTTATCCTCATTTTTCATCATTTTTTGAACATGGGCTATAGCCCCTACCGTACGGCATACTACAGCACGCCGTTTTTCATCATTTTTGAGGATTTGAAGAAAATTCAAAATTTCAAAAAACATGGGTTATAGCCCATCGTTTTTTGAATTTTTGAAAAAAATGTTATCCTCATTTTTCATCATTTTTGAACATGGGCTATAGCCCCTACCGTACGGCATACTATAGCACGCCGTTTTTCATCATTTTTGAGGATTTGAAGAAAATTCAAAATTTCAAAAAACATGGGTTATAGCCCATCGTTTTTTGAATTTTTGAAAAAAATGTTATCCTCATTTTTCATCATTTTTGAACATGGGCTATAGCCCCTACCGTACGGCATACTATAGCACGCCGTTTTTCATCATTTTTGAGGATTTGAAGAAAATTCAAAATTTCAAAAAACATGGGTTATAGCCCATCGTTTTTTGAATTTTTGAAAAAAATGTTATCCTCATTTTTCATCATTTTTGAACATGGGCTATAGCCCCTACCGTACGGCATACTATAGCACGCCGTTTTTCATCATTTTTGAGGATTTGAAGAAAATTCAAAATTTCAAAAAACATGGGTTATAGCCCATCGTTTTTTGAATTTTTGAAAAAAATGTTATCCTCATTTTTCATCATTTTTGAACATGGGCTATAGCCCCTACCGTACGGCATACTATAGCACGCCGTTTTTCATCATTTTTGAGGATTTGAAGAAAATTCAAAATTTCAAAAAACATGGGTTATAGCCCATCGTTTTTTGAATTTTTGAAAAAAAATGTTATCCTCATTTTTCATCATTTTTGAACATGGGCTATAGCTCCTACCGTACGGCATACTATAGCACGCCGTTTTTCATCATTTTTGAGGATTTGAAGAAAATTCAAAATTTCAAAAAACATGGGTTATAGCCCATCGTTTTTTGAATATAAAAAAAAATGTTATCCTCATTTTTCATCATTTTTGAACATGGGCTATAGCCCCTACCGTACGGCATACTATAGCACGCCGTTTTTCATCATTTTTGAGGATTTGAAGAAAATTCAAAATTTCAAAAAACATGGGTTATAGCCCATCGTTTTTTGAATTTTTGAAAAAAATGTTATCCTCATTTTTCATCATTTTTGAACATGGGCTATAGCTCCTACCGTACGGCATACTATAGCACGCCGTTTTTCATCATTTTTGAGGATTTGAAGAAAATTCAAAATTTCAAAAAACATGGGTTATAGCCCATCGTTTTTTGAATTTTTGAAAAAAATGTTATCCTCATTTTTCATCATTTTTGAACATGGGCTATAGCCCCTACCGTACGGCATTTGTAAGTGTAAGGCTTAATTGGGTCGTCCACTCACAGTTAACAGTCTTTGTATTGAGTTTGTGCTTGAAATGTAGGCCTACTGTAATTCTGCAAACTGTTAATAAATATTTCAATCAATCAATCAATCAAAATTGACATTTCAACTATTGATCAGACGCTGTGCATTGACGACACCTAGTGGTCATTCATTTTAATTGCATGCATGCAGAGAAATCACAACATTGTGAGACGCACTGGGTCGTTGCCATGTTTTGCCACGGAAACCAGCGACCTGCCTTGTGTAAGTAAGTAAGTCAATTTTATTTATAAAGCACCTTTCTTAACAATGTTACAAAGTGCTGTACAGTGACACAATAAAATCAATCATAATTAAAACAGGACAGTACAACAAGCAAATAAGAACAACATAATCAAGTCAAATAAAATCAGAAAAATGTTCCCGAAATAAAAACGTTTTCAGTGGACGAAGCCAGGCTTGATACGAGCAGACGTGGCAACGCGATCGAAACACAGGGGCAATCTCCCGTTGGCCGAGAGGTTGGAACTCACGGGCCAATGGGAGCCTGTGTCGTGTAATTTCTCCCTTTACACTGACTATAATTCTATCTATTTGAGACAGAAACGGCTAAGCAATACGGCAGGCTGTAGGCTGTAGTCAAAAGCACCGGACGAATGAAGGCAGGCAGAGAGTGTTCTGAAGTGTAGTGTAGAGTCGATCATTTTATTGCAACCGAGACCAAGACAGAGAGCTTCGCCATTGTCCCTGAGCCTGGAGCTCAGGGACTCCCTCGTACTGAACCGCTGCCGCGGCCAGTTTAAGACTCCCTAAACCTTGCATTTTACAGGACATATATACAGTGTTTTTGCATAGACACAGATATACGGAGGTGGAGACTGAAACTTTACATACCGGTATTCATCAACATATTGCCACTTGGTAAGCAAAGGTCTCTCCTGGATACAATAGAATGCTAAGTTCCCTATCACACCTGGCCAGGCCAAGCTACTTGACTAAGGCCCACGACACCTTGACTTTAAATATCAAAGACAGGCCTCTGCAGACACAGTGACTGCAGATAGTGACAGTTGACTTATTTAGCATGCCCTTAGCACAGTGACCAAATGTATAAGTCGGACATTTTAACATGGCTTATATATGAATATCATGAAATATAGATACCACACCTGCATGCTTTTGGGCGGCCAATAAGGGCAGGGGTAAAACAGAGAGAATTGTTCCGGATCCTTAACATCAACTAGCACAGAAAAGCTGTGTTGTAGTAACCAGCAGTTAGCTCAGTGTGATGAGTGTCTGTGTTTGTGATCCACAGGTCCAGGGTTCAAATCCCACATTATTCATGTGTCTCTGTGATGCTTTGCTTTGCACACTGACTTTCAGAAGGACAACTTTAAAGCAGCACAGAAATTCCCAATGATTGTGTGCCTCAGTGGACCAACGGATAAGTCAAATGATATCCGTAGTATACCTAGTAGAAGTGTGCCGGTTCGAACCCCGACATACTCAAATCTTTACTGACACTTTGCATTCCACACTAACATCAACTAGCACAGAAAAGCTGTGTTGTAGTAACCACCAGTTAGCTCAGTGTGATGAGTGGCTGTACTTAGTTGTGATCCACAGGTCCACGGTTCAAATCCCACATTATTCATGTGTCTCTGTGATGCTTTGCTTTGCACACTGACTTTCTTGAATAAAAAATAAAAACTCAAAAGCACCAGGAGACATCTGCTGAATGCCCCAAGGTGCCTTGGCTCAATGGTGTGGAGCGCTTGACCCGTTGCCTCTGCTTCAGACAGTTGGCCGGTTCAAGTCTCATGTCATGACATCAAGGTGCTGGGAAGGACCATCGGGAGATGGTGCTCTCTGCCCCTGTTTCCTGAAAAGTAACGGTTGGGGGTTATGCCGTACGATATAGGCTATAGCCCACGGTCCAAAATGATGAGAAACGAGGATAACTTTTTCTTTCAAAATTTCAAAAAACATGGGCTATAACCCATCGTTTTTTTCATTTATTCCGCAATTTCCGCAATTTCCATTTCCACAATTTCCATTTCCGCAATTTCCGCAATTTCCGCAATTTCCATTTCCGCAATTTCCGCAATTCCCGCAATTTCCGCAATTCCGCAATTTCCGCAAATACAATTTCCGCAATTTCCGCAAATTCCGCAATTTCCATTTCCGCAATTATAATTTCTGCAATTTCGCAATTTTGCATTTTCCGCAATTTCCATTTCCGCAATTTGCGGAAATTGCGGAATAAATGAAAAAAAAACAAAAAACGATGGGTTATAGCCCATGTTTTTTGAAATTTTGTAAAAAAAAAGTTATCCTCGTTTCTCATCATTTTGGACCGTGGGCTATAGCCTATATCGTACGGCATAACCCCCAACCGTTACTTTTCAGGAAACAGGGGGAGAGAGCACCGTCTCCCGATGGTCCTTCCCAGCACCTTGATGTCATGACATGGGACTTGAACCGGCCAACTGTCTGAAGCAGAGGCAACGGGTCAAGCGCTCCACACCATTGAGCCAAGGCACCTTGGGGCATTCAGCAGATGTCTCCTGGTGCTTTTGAGTTTTTATTTTTTATTCAAGAAAGTCAGTGTGCAAAGCAAAGCATCACAGAGACACATGAATAATGTGGGATTTGAACCGTGGACCTGTGGATCACAACTAAGTACAGCCACTCATCACACTGAGCTAACTGCTGGTTACTACAACACAGCTTTTCTGTGCTAGTTGATGTTAGTGTGGAATGCAAAGTGTCAGTAAAGATTTGAGTATGTCTGGGTTCGAACCAGCACACTTCTACTAGGTATACTACGGATATCATTTGACTTATCCGTTGGTCCACTGAGGCACACAATCATTGGGAGTTTCTGTGCTGCTTTAAAGTTGTCCTTCTGAAAGTCAGTGTGCAAAGCAAAGCATCACAGAGACACATGAATAATGTGGGATTTGAACCCTGGACCTGTGGATCACAAACACAGACACTCATCACACTGAGCTAACTGCTGGTTACTACAACACAGCTTTTCTGTGCTAGTTGATGTTAAGGATCCGGAACAATTCTCTCTGTTTTACCCCTGCCCTTATTGGCTGCCCAAAAGCATGCAGGTGTGGTATCTATATTTCATGATATTCATATATAAGCCATGTTAAAATGTCCGACTTATACATTTGGTCACTGTGCTAAGGGCATGCTAAATAAGTCAACTGTCACTATCTGCAGTCACTGTGTCTGCAGAGGCCTGTCTTTGATATTTAAAGTCAAGGTGTCGTGGGCCTTAGTCAAGTAGCTTGGCCTGGCCAGGTGTGATAGGGAACTTAGCATTCTATTGTATCCAGGAGAGACCTTTGCTTACCAAGAGGCAATATGTTGATGAATACCGGTATGTAAAGTTTCAGTCTCCACCTCCGTATATCTGTGTCTATGCAAAAACACTGTATATATGTCCTGTAAAATGCAAGGTTTAGGGAGTCTTAAACTGGCCGCGGCAGCGGTTCAGTACGAGGGAGTCCCTGAGCTCCAGGCTCAGGGACAATGACGAAGCTCTCTGTCTTGGTCTCGGTTGCAATAAAATGATCGACTCTACACTACACTTCAGAACACTCTCTGCCTGCCTTCATTTGTCCGGTGCTTTTGACTACAGCCTACAGCCTGCCGTATTGCTTAGCCGTTTCTGTCTCAAATAGATAGAATTATAGTCAGTGTAAAGGGAGAAATTACACGACACAGGCTCCCATTGGCCCGTGAGTTCCAACCTCTCGGCCAACGGGAGATTGCCCCTGTGTTTCGATCGCGTTGCCACGTCTGCTCGTATCAAGCCTGGCTTCGTCCACTGAAAACGTTTTTATTTCGGGAACATTTTTCTGATTTTATTTGACTTGATTATGTTGTTCTTATTTGCTTGTTGTACTGTCCTGTTTTAATTATGATTGATTTTATTGTGTCACTGTACAGCACTTTGTAACATTGTTAAGAAAGGTGCTTTATAAATAAAATTTACTTACTTACTTACACAAGGCAGGTCGCTGGTTTCCGTGGCAAAACATGGCAACGACCCAGTGCGTCTCACAATGTTGTGATTTCTCTGCATGCATGCAATTAAAATGAATGACCACTAGGTGTCGTCAATGCACAGCGTCTGATCAATAGTTGAAATGTCAATTTTGATTGATTGATTGATTGAAATATTTATTAACAGTTTGCAGAATTACAGTAGGCCTACATTTCAAGCACAAACTCAATACAAAGACTGTTAACTGTGAGTGGACGACCCAATTAAGCCTTACACTTACAAATGCCGTACGGTAGGGGCTATAGCCCATGTTCAAAAATGATGAAAAATGAGGATAACATTTTTTTCAAAAATTCAAAAAACGATGGGCTATAACCCATGTTTATTGAAATTTTGAATTTTCTTCAAATCCTCAAAAATGATGAAAAACGGCGTGCTATAGTATGCCGTACGGTAGGAGCTATAGCCCATGTTCAAAAATGATGAAAAATGACGATAACATTTTTTTCAAAAATTCAAAAAACGATGGGCTATAACCCATGTTTTTTGAAATTTTGAATTTTCTTCAAATCCTCAAAAATGATGAAAAACGGCGTGCTATAGTATGCCGTACGGTAGGGGCTATAGCCCATGTTCAAAAATGATGAAAAATGAGGATAACATTTTTTTCAAAAATTCAAAAAACGATGGGCTATAACCCATGTTTATTGAAATTTTGAATTTTCTTCAAATCCTCAAAAATGATGAAAAACGGCGTGCTATAGTATGCCGTACGGTAGGAGCTATAGCCCATGTTCAAAAATGATGAAAAATGACGATAACATTTTTTTCAAAAATTCAAAAAACGATGGGCTATAACCCATGTTTTTTGAAATTTTGAATTTTCTTCAAATCCTCAAAAATGATGAAAAACGGCGTGCTATAGTATGCCGTACGGTAGGGGCTATAGCCCATGTTCAAAAATGATGAAAAATTAGGATAACATTTTTTTTTTAAATTCAAAAAACGATGGGCTATAACCCATGTTTTTTGAAATTTTGAATTTTCTTCAAATCCTCAAAAATGATGAAAAACGGCGTGCTATAGTATGCCGTACGGTAGGAGCTATAGCCCATGTTCAAAAATGATGAAAAATGAGGATAACATTTTTTTCAAAAATTCAAAAAACGATGGGCTATAACCCATGTTTTTTGAAATTTTGAATTTTCTTCAAATCCTCAAAAATGATGAAAAACGGCGTGCTATAGTATGCCGTACGGTAGGGGCTATAGCCCATGTTCAAAAATGATGAAAAATGAGGATAACATTTTTTTCAAAAATTCAAAAAACGATGGGCTATAACCCATGTTTTTTGAAATTTTGAATTTTCTTCAAATCCTCAAAAATGATGAAAAACGGCGTGCTATAGTATGCCGTACGGTAGGGGCTATAGCCCATGTTCAAAAATGATGAAAAATGAGGATAACATTTTTTTCAAAAATTCAAAAAACAATGGGCTATAACCCATGTTTTTTGAAATTTTGAAATTTCTTCAAATCCTCAAAAATGATGAAAAACGGCGTGCTGTAGTATGCCATACGGTAGGGGCTATAGCCCATGTTCAAAAATGATGAAAAATGAGGATAACATTTTTTTCAAAAATTAAAAAAACGATGGGCTATAACCCATGTTTTTTGAAATTTTGAATTTTCTTCAAATCCTCAAAAATGATGAAAAACGGCATGCTATAGTATGCCGTACGGTGATGAAAAATGAGGATAACATTTTTTTCAAAAATTCAAAGAACGATGGGCTATAACCCATGTTTTTTTTGAAATTTTGAATTTTCTTCAAATCCTCAAAAATGATGAAAAACCGCGTGCTATAGTATGCCGTACGGTAGGGGCTATAGCCCATGTTCAAAAATGATGAAAAATGAGGATAACATTTTTTTCAAAAATTCAAAAAACGATGGGCTATAACCCATGTTTTTTGAAATTTTGAATTTTCTTCAAATCCTCAAAAATGATGAAAAACGGCGTGCTATAGTATGCCGTACGGTAGGGGCTATAGCCCATGTTCAAAAATGATGAAAAATGAGGATAACATTTTTTTCAAAAATTCAAAAAACAATGGGCTATAACCCATGTTTTTTGAAATTTAGAAATTTCTTCAAATCCTCAAAAATGATGAAAAACGGCGTGCTGTAGTATGCCGTACGGTAGGGGCTATAGCCCATGTTCAAAAATGATGAAAAATGAGTATAACATTTTTTTCAAAAATTCAAAAAACGATGGGCTATAACCCATGTTTTTTGAAATTTTGAATTTTCCTCAAAAATGATGAAAAACGGCGTGCTATAGTATGCCGTACGGTAGGGGCTATAGCCCATGTTCAAAAATGATGAAAAATGAGGATAACATTTTTTTCAAAAATTCAAAAAACGATGGGCTATAACCCATGTTTTTTGAAATTTTGAATTTTCTTCAAATCCTCAAAAATGATGAAAAACGGCGTGCTATAGTATGCCGTACGGTAGGGGCTATAGCCCATGTTCAAAAATGATGAAAAATTAGGATAACATTTTTTTTAAAAATTCAAAAAACGATGGGCTATAACCCATGTTTTTTGAAATTTTGAATTTTCCTCAAAAATGATGAAAAACGGCGTGCTGTAGTATGCCGTACGGTAGGGGCTATAGCCCATGTTCAAAAATGATGAAAAATGAGGATAACATTTTTTTTTTAAATTCAAAAAACGATGGGCTATAACCCATGTTTTTTGAAATTTTGAATTTTCTTCAAATCCTCAAAAATGATGAAAAACGGCGTGCTATAGTATGCCGTACGGTAGGGGCTATAGCCCATGTTCAAAAATGATGAAAAATGAGGATAACATTTTTTTCAAAAATTCAAAAAACAATGGGCTATAACCCATGTTTTTTGAAATTTAGAAATTTCTTCAAATCCTCAAAAATGATGAAAAACGGCGTGCTGTAGTATGCCGTACGGTAGGGGCTATAGCCCATGTTCAAAAATGATGAAAAATGAGTATAACATTTTTTTCAAAAATTCAAAAAACGATGGGCTATAACCCATGTTTTTTGAAATTTTGAATTTTCCTCAAAAATGATGAAAAACGGCGTGCTATAGTATGCCGTACGGTAGGGGCTATAGCCCATGTTCAAAAATGATGAAAAATGAGGATAACATTTTTTTCAAAAATTCAAAAAACGATGGGCTATAACCCATGTTTTTTGAAATTTTGAATTTTCTTCAAATCCTCAAAAATGATGAAAAACGGCGTGCTATAGTATGCCGTACGGTAGGGGCTATAGCCCATGTTCAAAAATGATGAAAAATTAGGATAACATTTTTTTTTTTAATTCAAAAAACGATGGGCTATAACCCATGTTTTTTGAAATTTTGAATTTTCCTCAAAAATGATGAAAAACGGCGTGCTATAGTATGCCGTACGGTAGGGGCTATAGCCCATGTTCAAAAATGATGAAAAATGAGGATAACATTTTTTTCAAAAATAAAAAAAACGATGGGCTATAACCCATGTTTTTTGAAATTTTGAATTTTCTTCAAATCCTCAAAAATGATGAAAAACGGCGTGCTATAGTATGCCGTACGGTAGGGGCTATAGCCCATGTTCAAAAATGATGAAAAATGAGGATAACATTTTTTTCAAAAATTCAAAGAACGATGGGCTATAACCCATGTTTTTTGAAATTTTGAATTTTCTTCAAATCCTCAAAAATGATGAAAAACCGCGTGCTATAGTATGCCGTACGGTAGGGGCTATAGCCCATGTTCAAAAATGATGAAAAATGAGGATAACATTTTTTTCAAAAATTCAAAAAACAATGGGCTATAACCCATGTTTTTTTAAATTTTGAAATTTCTTCAAATCCTCAAAAATGATGAAAAACGGCGTGCTGTAGTATGCCGTACGGTAGGGGCTATAGCCCATGTTCAAAAATGATGAAAAATGAGGATAACATTTTTTTCAAAAAATTCAAAAAACGATGGGCTATAACCCATGTTTTTTGAAATTTTGAATTTTCTTCAAATCCTCAAAAATGATGAAAAACGGCGTGCTATAGTATGCCGTACGGTAGGGGCTATAGCCCATGTTCAAAAATGATGAAAAATGAGGATAACATTTTTTTCAAAAATTGAAAAAACAATGGGCTATAACCCATGTTTTTTGAAATTTTGAAATTTCTTCAAATCCTCAAAAATGATGAAAAACGGCGTGCTATAGTATGCCGTACGGTAGGGGCTATATAACCTGACGCTGCCAGATGAGGGCGGTATTGCGGAAACATATTCCCCAACACAACACTCATCTGGGATCTCTGACGGAGTTGAGCCCTGAGTCAGATCTGCTTCGTACCGAACCAATCAGCGTGAGCTAAAGGCGGGATGCGGATGTGACGGTATATAGACACGTCGATATGATTGGTTGTGTTTGCACGCCCACACGGTGATAGACAGACGCTCCCATCCAATCATCTACCATGTATCTTGAAAAAAAGGAACAGCCCCGTCATCGAATTTTCTTCCGTGATCCCAGATCCAAATAAGCTGTGAAACAAATTTGTGTAGCAAGCTTTTTGGATCTGGCAGCGTCAGGTTAGGGGCTATAGCCCATGTTCAAAAATGATGAAAAATGAGGATAACATTTTTTTCAAAAATTCAAAAAACTTTGGGCTATAACCCATGTTTTTTTAAATTTGGAAATTTCTTCAAATCCTCAAAAATGATGAAAAACGGCGTGCTATAGTATGCCGTACGGTAGGGGCTATAGCCCATGTTCAAAAATGATGAAAAATGAGGATAACATTTTTTTCAAAAATTCTAAAAACGATGGGCTATAACCCATGTTTTTTGAAATTTTGAATTTTCCTCAAAAATGATGAAAAACGGCGTGCTATAGTATGCCGTACGGTAGGGGCTATAGCCCATGTTCAAAAATGATGAAAAATGAGGATAACATTTTTTTCAAAAATTCAAAAAACGATGGGCTATAACCCATGTTTTTTGAAATTTTGAATTTTCTTCAAATCCTCAAAAATGATGAAAAACGGCGTGCTATAGTATGCCGTACGGTAGGGGCTATAGCCCATGTTCAAAAATGATGAAAAATTAGGATAACATTTTTTTTAAAAATTCAAAAAACGATGGGCTATAACCCATGTTTTTTGAAATTTTGAATTTTCCTCAAAAATGATGAAAAACGGCGTGCTGTAGTATGCCGTACGGTAGGGGCTATAGCCCATGTTCAAAAATGATGAAAAATGAGGATAACATTTTTTTTTAAAATTCAAAAAACGATGGGCTATAACCCATGTTTTTTGAAATTTTGAATTTTCTTCAAATCCTCAAAAATGATGAAAAACGGCGTGCTATAGTATGCCGTACGGTAGGGGCTATAGCCCATGTTCAAAAATGATGAAAAATGAGGATAACATTTTTTTCAAAAATTCAAAAAACAATGGGCTATAACCCATGTTTTTTGAAATTTAGAAATTTCTTCAAATCCTCAAAAATGATGAAAAACGGCGTGCTGTAGTATGCCGTACGGTAGGGGCTATAGCCCATGTTCAAAAATGATGAAAAATGAGTATAACATTTTTTTCAAAAATTCAAAAAACGATGGGCTATAACCCATGTTTTTTGAAATTTTGAATTTTCCTCAAAAATGATGAAAAACGGCGTGCTATAGTATGCCGTACGGTAGGGGCTATAGCCCATGTTCAAAAATGATGAAAAATGAGGATAACATTTTTTTCAAAAATTCAAAAAACGATGGGCTATAACCCATGTTTTTTGAAATTTTGAATTTTCTTCAAATCCTCAAAAATGATGAAAAACGGCGTGCTATAGTATGCCGTACGGTAGGGGCTATAGCCCATGTTCAAAAATGATGAAAAATTAGGATAACATTTTTTTTTTTAATTCAAAAAACGATGGGCTATAACCCATGTTTTTTGAAATTTTGAATTTTCCTCAAAAATGATGAAAAACGGCGTGCTATAGTATGCCGTACGGTAGGGGCTATAGCCCATGTTCAAAAATGATGAAAAATGAGGATAACATTTTTTTCAAAAATAAAAAAAACGATGGGCTATAACCCATGTTTTTTGAAATTTTGAATTTTCTTCAAATCCTCAAAAATGATGAAAAACGGCGTGCTATAGTATGCCGTACGGTAGGGGCTATAGCCCATGTTCAAAAATGATGAAAAATGAGGATAACATTTTTTTCAAAAATTCAAAGAACGATGGGCTATAACCCATGTTTTTTGAAATTTTGAATTTTCTTCAAATCCTCAAAAATGATGAAAAACCGCGTGCTATAGTATGCCGTACGGTAGGGGCTATAGCCCATGTTCAAAAATGATGAAAAATGAGGATAACATTTTTTTCAAAAATTCAAAAAACAATGGGCTATAACCCATGTTTTTTTAAATTTTGAAATTTCTTCAAATCCTCAAAAATGATGAAAAACGGCGTGCTGTAGTATGCCGTACGGTAGGGGCTATAGCCCATGTTCAAAAATGATGAAAAATGAGGATAACATTTTTTTCAAAAAATTCAAAAAACGATGGGCTATAACCCATGTTTTTTGAAATTTTGAATTTTCTTCAAATCCTCAAAAATGATGAAAAACGGCGTGCTATAGTATGCCGTACGGTAGGGGCTATAGCCCATGTTCAAAAATGATGAAAAATGAGGATAACATTTTTTTCAAAAATTGAAAAAACAATGGGCTATAACCCAT
This sequence comes from Protomyctophum bolini, assembly GCF_963924005.1. Taxonomy (NCBI): domain Eukaryota; kingdom Metazoa; phylum Chordata; class Actinopteri; order Myctophiformes; family Myctophidae; genus Protomyctophum; species Protomyctophum bolini. Next base: position 52,674,178 of record NC_137862.1, on the reverse strand, counting down.
GTTTTTTGAAATTTTGAAATTTCTTCAAATCCTCAAAAATGATGAAAAACGGCGTGCTATAGTATGCCGTACGGTAGGGGCTATATAACCTGACGCTGCCAGATGAGGGCGGTATTGCGGAAACATATTCCCCAACACAACACTCATCTGGGATCTCTGACGGAGTTGAGCCCTGAGTCAGATCTGCTTCGTACCGAACCAATCAGCGTGAGCTAAAGGCGGGATGCGGATGTGACGGTATATAGACACGTCGATATGATTGGTTGTGTTTGCACGCCCACACGGTGATAGACAGACGCTCCCATCCAATCATCTACCATGTATCTTGAAAAAAAGGAACAGCCCCGTCATCGAATTTTCTTCCGTGATCCCAGATCCAAATAAGCTGTGAAACAAATTTGTGTAGCAAGCTTTTTGGATCTGGCAGCGTCAGGTTAGGGGCTATAGCCCATGTTCAAAAATGATGAAAAATGAGGATAACATTTTTTTCAAAAATTCAAAAAACTTTGGGCTATAACCCATGTTTTTTTAAATTTGGAAATTTCTTCAAATCCTCAAAAATGATGAAAAACGGCGTGCTATAGTATGCCGTACGGTAGGGGCTATAGCCCATGTTCAAAAATGATGAAAAATGAGGATAACATTTTTTTCAAAAATTCTAAAAACGATGGGCTATAACCCATGTTTTTTGAAATTTTGAATTTTCTTCAAATCCTCAAAAATGATGAAAAACGGCGTGCTATAGTATGCCGTACGTTAGGGGCTATAGCCCATGTTCAAAAATGATGAAAAATGAGGATAACATTTTTTTCAAAAAATCTAAAAACGATGGGCTATAACCCATGTTTTTTGAAATTTTGAATTTTCTTCAAATCCTCAAAAATGATGAAAAACGGCGTGCTATAGTATGCCGTACGGTAGGGGCTATAGCCCATGTTCAAAAATGATGAAAAATGAGGATAACATTTTTTTCAAAAATTGAAAAAACAATGGGCTATAACCCATGTTTTTTGAAATTTTGAAATTTCTTCAAATCCTCAAAAATGATGAAAAACGGCGTGCTATAGTATGCCGTACGGTAGGGGCTATATAACCTGACGCTGCCAGATGAGGGCGGTATTGCGGAAACATATTCCCCAACACAACACTCATCTGGGATCTCTGACGGAGTTGAGCCCTGAGTCAGATCTGCTTCGTACCGAACCAATCAGCGTGAGCTAAAGGCGGGATGCGGATGTGACGGTATATAGACACGTCGATATGATTGGTTGTGTTTGCACGCCCACACGGTGATAGACAGACGCTCCCATCCAATCATCTACCATGTATCTTGAAAAAAAGGAACAGCCCCGTCATCGAATTTTCTTCCGTGATCCCAGATCCAAATAAGCTGTGAAACAAATTTGTGTAGCAAGCTTTTTGGATCTGGCAGCGTCAGGTTAGGGGCTATAGCCCATGTTCAAAAATGATGAAAAATGAGGATAACATTTTTTTCAAAAATTCAAAAAACTTTGGGCTATAACCCATGTTTTTTTAAATTTGGAAATTTCTTCAAATCCTCAAAAATGATGAAAAACGGCGTGCTATAGTATGCCGTACGGTAGGGGCTATAGCCCATGTTCAAAAATGATGAAAAATGAGGATAACATTTTTTTCAAAAATTCTAAAAACGATGGGCTATAACCCATGTTTTTTGAAATTTTGAATTTTCTTCAAATCCTCAAAAATGATGAAAAACGGCGTGCTATAGTATGCCGTACGTTAGGGGCTATAGCCCATGTTCAAAAATGATGAAAAATGAGGATAACATTTTTTTCAAAAAATCTAAAAACGATGGGCTATAACCCATGTTTTTTGAAATTTTGAATTTTCTTCAAATCCTCAAAAATGATGAAAAACGGCGTGCTATAGTATGCCGTACGGTAGGGGCTATAGCCCATGTTCAAAAATGATGAAAAATGAGGATAACATTTTTTTCAAAAATTCAAAAAACGATGGGCTATAACCCATGTTTTTTGAAATTTTGAATTTTCTTCAAATCCTCAAAAATGATGAAAATCGGCGTGTTATAGTATGCCGTACGGTAGGGGCTATAGCCCATGTTCAAAAATGATGAAAAATGAGGATAACATTTTTTTCAAAAATTCAAAAAACGATGGGCTATAACCCATGTTTTTTGAAATTTTGAATTTTCTTCAAATCCTCAAAAATGATGAAAAACGGCGTGCTATAGTATGCCGTACGGTAGGGGCTATAGCCCATGTTCAAAAATGATGAAAAATGAGGATAACATTTTTTTCAAAAATTCAAAAAACAATGGGCTATAACCCATGTTTTTTGAAATTTTGAAATTTCTTCAAATCCTCAAAAATGATGAAAAACGGCGTGCTGTAGTATGCCGTACGGTAGGGGCTATAGCCCATGTTCAAAAATGATGAAAAATGAGGATAACATTTTTTTCAGAAATTCAAAAAACGATGGGCTATAACCCATGTTTTTTGAAATTTTGAATTTTCTTCAAATCCTCAAAAATGATGAAAAACGGCGTGCTATAGTATGCCGTACGGTAGGGGCAATAGCCCATGTTCAAAAATGATGAAAAATGAGGATAACATTTTTTTCAAAAATTCAAAAAACGATGGGCTATAACCCATGTTTTTTGAAATTTTGAATTTTCTTCAAATCCTCAAAAATGATGAAAAACGGCGTGCTATAGTATGCCGTACGGTAGGAGCTATAGCCCATGTTCAAAAATGATGAAAAATGAGCATAACATTTTTTTCAAAAATTCAAAAAACGATGGGCTATAACCCATGTTTTTTGAAATTTTGAATTTTCTTCAAATCCTCAAAAATGATGAAAAACGGCGTGCTATAGTATGCCGTACGGTAGGGGCTATAGCCCATGTTCAAAAATGATGAAAAATGAGGATAACATTTTTTTCAAAAATTCAGAAAACGATGGGCTATAACCCATGTTTTTTGAAATTTTGAATTTTCTTCAAATCCTCAAAAATGATGAAAAACGGCGTGCTATAGTATGCCGTACGGTAGGGGCTATAGCCCATGTTCAAAAATGATGAAAAATGAGGATAATTCTTTTTTCAAAAATTCTAAAAACGATGGGCTATAACCCATGTTTTTTGAAATTTTGAATTTTCTTCAAATCCTCAAAAATGATGAAAAACGGCGTGCTATAGTATGCCGTACGGTAGGAGCTATAGCCCATGTTCAAAAATGATGAAAAATGAGGATAACATTTTTTTCAAAAATTCAAAAAACGATGGGCTATAACCCATGTTTTTTGAAATTTTGAATTTTCTTCAAATCCTCAAAATTGATGAAAAACGGCGTGCTATAGTATGCCGTACGGTAGGGGCTATAGCCCATGTTCAAAAATGATGAAAAATGAGGATAACATTTTTTTCAAAAATTCAAAAAACGATGGGCTATAACCCATGTTTTTTGAAATTTTGAATTTTCTTCAAATCCTCAAAAATGATGAAAAACGGCGTGCTATAGTATGGCATGAATTGAACAAAGGGCATTGTTCAATTCATCAAAACATTTAGAGACAAACAAATAGACACTTATATATATGTAGTTAAAGCAACAGAGTTAAGCAACAGAAACAAACAACAATGGATTCTACAGTGTAAAGACACCAATTTAATTATAAATGTCAATAAAGTTGAATATCTAATAATATTAATTTAAAATGTATTATCCAATACAAATTTCCTTACCATTTTTAATGTTTTAGTTTTGTATTGCTATTTTTATTTGCTAATTGTAGATTGACCTACTTTTTGTTTATGGCATTCCGCTGCTTGTTATTTTTTATTTTATTTTCATGTGAAGTACTTTGAGTTGCATTTTATGTATGACATGTGCTATATAAATAAAGTTTAATATGTGAAGTACTTTAGTTGTCAAGGATGCAGACAGAGTTGAACCCAGGAGCAAAGTCACAACAAACTAGAGTATAATAATAAAGTATTTAATAAAGAATTACGAGATATCTTACACAGGGGAATGCAGGTAGGAATCAGGCATGAATCAGAATGACATCAAAGTCAACACATGAACAGGCAGGACATCTGTGACACAGGTTATGAACTAACAATGAGTGTTTGTACTGAGTCCAGTTTTATAGTGAGCAGGTTGATTGGAGAAGTGTTCACTGCTGGGCTGATGAGGTAGTTGACAGGTGTGTAAATGGAACTGGGTGTGCTGGAATGGGATATGGGAGGCCAGTGTGGAGACTGAGGGAGAGACAGAATGTGACAGAGTTGCATTTTATGTATGAAATGTGCTATATAAATAAAGTTTACACCACTGACTGTCCCTCCATATAAAATAAAGGCAAAAGTCACAAAAGAAAATTGATCAGTTACAATTCCAGACTATGAAGAATCATTTAATAAAGGAATACTTCCAGATTCAGTTAAAGATTAGCTACAATAATTGTGATATTAAAAGTAACATGCTCGTCATATGACATAACAGAGAGGAATGGGCCGGACCCTGCGCGCTGGAAGCCAGACATAAAAGAGGGACTTTCCAACCAAGTTTTGGGCCACCAATCAGGGCCCAGTATGCAAATACACAGCCTATTCTGTCAGATGATGGGCCAAAACCATGAACTATAGTATGTCGTTTTTTCATCATTTTCACATTTGTTTTTGAAATCGTTGCGAAAACCATGAACTATATGGTTTTTGCGACGATTAAAAAAAAGATGAAAATGATTAAACAAATAAGTCAAGAAAATGACATTGCCATTGTCCACGAATATAATCGGGCCTCAGTAATACTCCGCAATTTTTCAAAAAAATTAAAAAAACGATGGGCTATAACCCATCGTTTTTCCGCAACACTCCGCAATTCCTCCGCAATACTCCGCAATTTTTAAAAAAAATCAAAAAACGATTGGTTATAACCCATCTTTTTTCCGCAACAACCCGCAATACAATTTTTTTCATTGTCAAAGGTCAAGAAAATGACATTGCCATTGTCCACTATTATAATCGGGCCCCAGTATGCAAAAACACAGACTATTCTTTCAGATGATGGGCCAAAATGCATTGCTATTTTATTTTTAAACGTTTGACCTAATTCTTATCTGTAATATTTTAGGTAGACAAGATTCTTTCAGACATAACCGCCAACTGTTACTTTTCAGGAAACAGGGGGAGAGAGCACCGTCTCCCGATGGTCCTCCAGCACCTTGATGTCATGACATGGGACTTGAACCGGCCAACTGTCTGTAGCAGAGGCAACAGGTCAAGCACTCCACACCATTACACCAAGGCACCTTTGGGCATTCAGCAGATGTCTCCTGGTGCTTTTGAGTTTTTATTTTTTATTCTAGCCTTGAAAAGTTGAAATTACTGCAGCATTGGTTGAGTATTAGTTTTTAAGCAGTAACCTTTGGATTATGAACCTCAGATTTATCTTTTGAGCCACACTGGCATGTAAGGTACAATCGGGAACTTATATTTAACCAGCCGTTTAGAATTTAGATGGATGTGAAAATGTTCTTCAGGAGAATTGAACCCTGAATGTTCTGTTAATAAACCCCAGATTTATCTTTTGAGCCACACTGGCATGTAAGGTACGATCGGGAACTTATATTTAACCATCCGTTTAGAATTTAGATGGATGTGAAAATGTTCTTCAGGAGAATTGAACCCTGAATGTTCTGTTTATAAATCCCAGGTTTATCTCCTGTGCCACACTGGCATGTAAGGTTACAATCGGGAACTTATATTTAACCATCCGTTTAGAATTTAGATGGACGTGAAAATGTTCTTCAGGAGACTTGAACCCTGAATGTTCTGATTATAAACCCCAGGTTTATCTCCTGTGCAACACTGGCATGTAAGGAATGATCGGGAACTTATATTTAACCATCCGTTTAGAATTTAGATGGACAGTGAAAATGTTCTTCAGGAGCCTTGAACCCTGAATGTTCTGTTTATAAACCCCAGGTTTATCTCCTGTGCCACACTGGCATGTAAGGTTACAATCAGGAACTTATATTTAACCATCCGTTTATAATTTAGATGGACGTGAAAATGTTCTTCATGTTTTCTTTACTGATCTTCAGTCTAACGCTCTCTCAACTGAGCTATTTCAGCTTACAAGTGTCACATCCAGAATGTATTTTAACATTGACTGTTCCTTGTTAAACAAATAAACTCATACAGCTTTTCCCCCAGTGAGATCGGTCTGGGAGTCATACGGTTTTCCGTACATCAGTTCACCTGCCGAAAACCGGGATCGAACCAGGGACATTTAGATCTTCAGTCTAACGCTCTCCCAACTGAGCTAAAGCTGGGGAACATTAGACTGTAAGAGGGGGGGAAGAAGAAAAATGGAGGGGGAAGAAGGGGGGAGAAGAAAAAGAGAAGAAAGAAGAGAAAAGGAGAGAAAAGGAGAGAAAAAAGGAAGGGAAAGGGTGCAATTCTAACTCAGCTTCATGTACAATCCTGCTGCAAGCGATAATGTATCCGAATATTTTCAAAAAGCACTGAAATGTTAAAACTAGCTTCTAGGAAGGGGAAGTACGGATCCAAGCTCGGGGTCCCAGTGTCACCGGTTCAAGCCCCGCTTAAAACAAAACGGTATTGAGTAGACTTATGACAGCAGTGAATGGCAAACGTTTAGCATTGGATTCAGAGTGATTTTGAGTAACTGCTACAGTCAACCAAATTATTTTTCACTGCAGGGAATTAAGTATGCGTTTACTGAACGTTGATATTAATCAGCATGCTCACATAATAGTTAGCGATATCTGCTGTCCTTGCATAAACACCTTGCTTCCTGCTTTAAGGAACTGACAAGCCCTTCCAGCACATAATGTTTGATAATTTCTTCAGTTTTTTAAGTCCCATTTTGTAAAACCCAAGTTTAAAGCATGCATCACTACTTATTAACCAATACATAACTAAGCCCTGGAACAAAATTCAACACAACGATGTAATAACATTCTTTTAAACATATATTTTCAGGTTTAACACAAGTAAATGTGCATTGTTGTACAAACATGCAAAGTGTGCAAAAATACTGTGCAATATAAAATATATGAAACATGTTAGGTTATTATTAATACAAGTAAGAGTATACAAATGGAACCAAATTGATCATCTTCTACAGAGCATAGGAGCAATACATTTCTAACTGTTGTAGCATTTGGCCTATATACAGCATCAAACTCATTTTACCCATTATAAAATGTTTAGTTTGCCATTATCTAGGTGAATGTCCCATGCACCTGTCATTAATGGCTAAGAGTCATTGCAAATTTGATTGGGGTCAGGGGACCCCCAGGGGTCCTTAAGTCAGTTCCAAGTGGTCCCCAAAATAAATATACACATTATATATAGCCTACATCAGAGCTATGTGAAAATAACCGATCTACAAGCTCACAGTGTTGGGTGAACTATTACAGGCAGGGTGGAAAAAAAACGTAAATAAACGTGTTAATAGACCAAATCTGCTATGTGAAAATAGCCAATCTACAAGCTTCTAGATTTGATTATTATAGCTATTTGTCTAGCATGGACAGCCTGTAAGAGATGGCACACAATTTATAGCCTATTATAAAAATCCCAGGTTGATATAATACACAATCCTCTGTGATCACCAACTCACCAGAACATCTCACATTAAAAACGTTTGGATTGTCATGTTTGAAAGTATTCTAGTAATGCAACACTGAGCCTGTAAACTGTGTGATGCTAACGCGCTAACACCGTTAGCATGGTCTGCCTTGGTCAAATAAAAAACGGGCAATCTAGACACACAAGGTTACATGAGTTTATAATGTTACATCGTGTGTTTCTGTGGTAAACAACTCACGTTAAGTCTGCGCACACTGTAGTTGCTATGGTAACCACTAACCTGTCATCAAATGCTGCTAACGTTGTGGTCGCCATTGTTAGCATTTGTGCTATCAGGCAAAAGCTGAGATAGATATAAAACTACTGGCCAAGATGTCATACAAAACACAACACCTAAAATCGGATTGTTATTGTGACCCATTGAGCACAAACAGACCATCACGATTTGCTTGCTGGACCTATAATTAATTTATTTGCATTAAATGTCCACTCGCCCATGTAAATTAAAAGCAAGATGGCTGCCGTGAACTTGCGTCAAGTCATGCCATTGGCCAGTTAAAGAAGCCGGGATCTTCCCCAGCTTCCGTCATTGGTCAGTTAATGAAGCCTGGAGCGCCGTGAATGGTGGATTAATGAAGCCCCCTCCTGTGATTGGTCAGTTAATGAAGCTCGAAGCCCCGTGAATGGTCAGTTAATGAAGCCCCTTACAGTCTTTCAGGGGCTGGGTAGAGCTATTTCGGCTTGCAAGTCTCACATCCAGAATGTATTTTAACATTGACTGTTACTTGTTACTTCTTAAACAAATGAACTGATACAGTTTTTCCCCCAGTGAGATCAGCCTGGGAGCCATACTGTTTTCTGTACCTCAGTTCACCTGCCGAAACCAGGGATCGAAACAGGGACATTTAGATCTTCAGTCTAACGCTTTCCCAACTGAGCTATTTCGGCTTGTAAGTCTCACATCCAGAATGTATTTTAACATTGACTGTTACTTGTTACTTCTTAAACAAATGAACTGATACATTTTTTCCCCCAGTGAGATGAGCCTGTGAGCCATACGGTTTTCTGTAACCCAGTTCACCAGCCGAAACCCGGGATCGAACCAGGGACATTTAGATCTTCAGTCAAACGCTCTCCCAACTTAGCTATTACGGCTTGCAAGTGTCACATCCAGAATGTATTTTAACATTGACTGTTACTTGTTAAACAAATAAACTAATACAGCTTTTCCCCCAGTGAGATGGCCTGGGAGTCATACGATTTTCTGTACCTCATTTCACCTGCCGAAACCCGGAATTGAACCAGGGACCTTTAGATCTTCAGTCTTAAGATCTCCCAACTGAGCTATTTCTGCTTGCAAGTGTCACATCCAGAATGTTTTTTAACATTGCCACTAAGTCTGGGACCAGCTGACACCAGAGAACGTCGCAGTCACGCCCGCCCCCCTTTCAGAACGACGCGGACACGGGAAGAGAATTTCCCATTTATTTTTCCATAGACGTTTCAGAAAGTATTTATTTAAAGACCTTTAAGCCTCGGACAAAGCCAACTCTGCTCCTGCCAAATCATGGCAATACATAGGCCTACACAACACATTTTTTGGGCCGAACAAATAATTAAAATGAAGAGGAAAGTGTACACAGCGTTTTACCCTGCCTTTTTTCTTCTTCTTTCTAATTATTTGTTCGGCCCCAAAAAATGTGTTTATTAGGAGCCGAGTAGACTTTGTCCGAGTCTTTAAACAGCTCTATTGAAAGAGATTATGGGCCAATCACATCAGTTGCTCCACACCACACCACACCGGAACAGCCCCCACAATTCAATTACATTTCCTCCCCTACCTGTGTGTTTTCACACACGTCGGGCTGCATGTTCTTTTTGCAGCTGGATTGCCTTCCCCCAAACATTCATGCACAGATCAAAATCAGGTAAGAGTTTTAAATAAAGTATTACGGTATATGTTGTAGGTATGTGGCACAGCACAGCTATGTATTTCCTAGCGGATTCGAATGTTATCGCCAGTATGTTCTTATCAAGACAATGCAATTGGAAACACGATGGACATTTCCTACATATTGACGTTGTTGTTGTCACCTCCTCTTCCCAGTACCAGCGTTCCCACTAACTAAATAAAACCTGAACGATGACACTTGGGAAATTGGTATCTTCTCACCCAGTTGCTTACTATGTGGGTCAAATACAAATAATGTGTTTATTTACTGTCTGGCTGACACTCTGGGACGGCCGGGGACGCAGCCGTGAATAGGCCAAAATAACCGCACCGCAAAACAACACCATTACACTGCCATAAAACCAGACAAAATCTAAACATCAGCACACAGGCCCCATGTGAGCTGGGCCGGTGCAAAATTGTCCCCTGCACCTTGGTAGCCACAGTCCGATTGTCCAACATAGTGTGACATTAGGATTAAGGGATTAGGCACTAGATTAGCTGACTTGTGTGACAATTACTGGATTTATGTTGTACGGCAGGGCTATTCAACTATAGATAAGGCCGGGGGCCACAACTGTAGAATGATTGTGTGTGTGTGTGTGTGGGGGGGGGCACACAACGTGCGCACTTTGCGTGCACGCAGAAAATGTGTGGGTTCTCAAAATGCATTTTGTGCTCAAACACAAAGATTGATTGCGACCGCATGTTGCATTTACTATGAAAATGTGCATTTCCCGTCATTTCCAGCAGTCTGCCGTCTCCCAGGCGGATGTGTGTACGTGACCTCACCCCTATTCCATATGTTGATCCTTCCCCATCCATCCTTCCTCTTCGATGTCGCCCGCCCCCAAAGTTATTAGTGCAGCTGCGCCCGGCAGCCGGCGAAAACTAGAGTTCTCAACAGGCCCGAAAACCTGGGCCCTCATCAAACCCTGTACACTCAAGACACGCCCCGTATATGGCCAGTACAGAATTAATTCCATATGTTGATCTGACCCCCCCATGCCAAAGCGCCAGTGCTCGCCCAGCAGTCTGCCGTCACCCAGGCGGATGCGTGCGCACGACCTCGTCGCTTCTCGCCCTCAGGGCGTCCACACTGGTGTACTGTATAATACTGCAGTATAATACATTTGTGCACAGTAATGAGCACGACATGTCTATACAGATACTGTGTATATGCTACCTTAGAATAGATGTAGACCTATTTGACAGTGCATAAACATAATTGCCTTGACATTAACAAGCGTCAACGAGCACCAGCTGGACGGACACACACGCCAGTTGAATACGCCTGCTGTTACGGTGTCACTACCTTATTCTGGGTCTATACTCCTGCATCAGTAATGCTCAATTGAAAGGACACCCGTTTGACATGGATTCGTCCACGGACCCCCATTTGATTCTGTGTTTCTTTATTTCAGGGACCTCAATCTATACTGTATTCTGTCCATTGTGCACTCCTGGTGGTCCCTGGACCCGATTATAATAAATGTAATCAAATATATGCCACTTAGTATTAAGTAATCAGTCAATCAATGACTCCATCAATGAATCAATCAATCGATCAATATAGTTTGTGTCTAGTCTGTTTGTATAAATATTTAGAATAGTTTTAGTTCCATTCATAGGATCTGCAATGTAGATTATAGAATGTAACATGAGCACAGACAAAGTATAAACGAGGCATAATATACTTGTATCCCTCCTCCTGTGACTCGTTCTCACAGACTCAATGTCACTCCAGGGATGAATGAAGTTTTATTTGATCTGAACTTATTATCTTACAAAAACATGGAAAGCTGACATATTCACCTCAATTGGATCCAATTAAGAAGCAGCGGTCTTTGACAGGCGTTTGACATTGCAAATCTAATTATGCCATCGATTGGGTGGGGGGGGGTTGTTGACTGGTTTCTTGTCCAGTGTGTATTGGCCCTTTAAGTGTCTTTCAAACCAATGGGGAGGTTTTGTGGCGAACACGGCCTGCATGTGTCCTCTCAACTTCAAGGACATGTAGGCAGGCAGGCTGGTGATCACTGTGAGGACCCTCCTCCGTCTGCAGGCTGGCTGGGTGAAACTATAGGTTGGTGGTTTCCAGTGAAACTATAGTTTGGTTTCGGGTGAAACTAGGTTGGTGGTTTCCTAGTTTGGTTTAACCAACCTAGTTTCTGAAACCTGTATAGGTTTTTTATGATGATCAGACACGTTTATTCATTTAGAGCTACGGTTCAAATCCCTAAAACATTTTGGGAACATATTTCAACAGCTTAATTAAACATATCTTCCAAGTTTTAATGTTTGGACAAGCTGTCACTGATGTATGGCCAGATTTGCCCCAAGCCCATGGATAATTATGTTTGGAATTGACGGTTAAAAAAAAAGGAAAATGTACGTAGCTTTGTGAATGAGATTTGAACCACATTCCTAGGCAGTTTGGAAAATAAATAAATAATAACAATAATAAAAAAAACATATGTGTTTAATTCGGACACTGAAGTCCATTCTACTTCCCAGGTGGGCTCTCTGCACATTAACATAACGAGCTGGCCGACACTCACACCAGATTGACGATGTCTGAATATACTGATCTGATCTGATCGCTTGCAAACAAACTTTGTGGACAGTCAGTCAAGAGATCAGATTTAAGACTGCAGTGACTGCAGTGCAGTCTGAATAAATCCACCTGCAGGGCAAAAAAGTATTTATGGTAAAGTGGTCCTTTTAAGGAATCCCACCAGCTCAGTAGATTTCACACCAAGCTTGTACAAGTGTTTTTAACACTAATCCATCAAATCCCTGCAAACACCCTCCCTCCCTGGGTTTACACGAAACTCCTTGAACCGGTGATACATGCAAAAGGCCTGTCCTGGAAACACTTCTGGACGAGAACCCCTTATGGTGTTTGCTGTAAACACTGTTGCACTTTAGCTGTTGAAAAATAGCAAATAATGTGGCGCAAATCTTTGAATATATATTCTTTCAGAGTGAACGTTATTAACTCTGCTTCTGGGAGGGTCCCTGGAACAACATATTTTCAGATGGGGGTCGGCCGGCCAAATACATATAAGTTTTGGGGTGCTTGACATGAAATAGTTTGAGAACCACTGACATGAAAACATAGGTTTTTCAGAAAACTCATGATTTAGAAGTCATATTGTAGAATCGAGCTCAGGTCTAAATGGGTTAACATGGTAAACAGGAAGATCTATCTATCGTATTGCCTGTTACATCTGTGAATAATATTGTGAATTAAATTCCATCCACGTAGGCCTACTGTAAACAAATGGAACAATATAAGAATATAAATGCAAACACACAATAAAACAGAAAATATAAGTAGCCTATACCAGCAGCAAAATGTTGTTGGGATGTCCCGAATATAATATTTAAGTACGAGAATAAATAACAAAATAACTAGATGGATAGATAGTGCTGTGCATATACATTCATCTAACTGTGTAATGTGCATTAATTCATTTTAAGCAATACATGACTAAACTAGAAATGCACTCTGTCGAGCTGCTAACCCTTCTGCCACCAGTTTGACACCCCTGGTCTACTCTAGACCACCCAACGTGCGAGGATGGCCTATGTGTAACAGTATTATATAATTACACAAAATATGATACAAATAAGTGCTTCTACCTGACTTAATTCTCCATGGTTCATGTGTATAGGAATACATAGTGCATTAGAGGTCACAGCTCCTTTAAGTCTCCCCCTTTTGCCCCCTGTATAAATGTCCTGCGACACCTCCACCTCTTCCTTATGTACTTCCGTCTTGGAACGAGGTTTGTTGACTTCTCTGTATAACATAATAAGAATTGTACTTGCAAATTGATTTATACAGTGTTTGTTTAACTCTGGTTAGAGAGGAGTCTATGCACTACTGAGAACTAACGTGGAGACGTGTCTGTTGTTATTCTTTGTCAGGTATGTTACGCTTTATTATTTGTTGTGTTACTGTCACTCTAGCTTATGTACTTCCGTCTTGGAACGAGAGAGGAGTCTATGCACTACTGAGAACTAACGTGGAGACGTGTCTGTTGTTATTCTTCGTCAGAATAAAACGTGGTTTCCAAAGAGAGTTCTGGGTCCGTCCGTCCTTCAACACAACGCAGAGAGAGACAGATTACACCGGTTACATAATGTATATTCTCTTTCCCATTGTAAATTGCAAGCTTCTTTGGCAAATGGGCAAATAGAAACAGCATCAGTATCAGCATCCATGGAATTGTCTAAATGTTTTAAGTGTCCTATATATAAGTCTGAAACTCAAATTGGTTACGTCATCCAGATTATGTCGGTGTTGGCCAATCAGGGATTGTGCATTTTTGGTGGCGTCGCTTGGCCAATCAGAGCACTGCGGTGGCACCCCTCGGCCAATTGGATTGTGTGTTGGTGCCGTTGCACCAATCAGGGATTGAATGATGTATTAACTATGTATGTTCATTTAAAATTACGGTGGTTCTTGATTGGCCGAGGGCGCCACCAAAATACACAATCCCTGATTGCCCGAGGGAGTCACAGACATACGCAGCCGGAAACAGTACTTGCGCTCTGCTCGCGCAAGTAACGACTCAAATGACTCAAATGAATGCACAAAGGAGTCAGCATATATATACTGTATAGGCCAGAATGAGAGTCATTGTTATCTGTAGCGTTTCTTATTTATTTATTTTTCACGTATTTATTTTGCCCATGTCCTCATTTAGTGTCTGGGAGATGCAGGGCAAAAGCTTTTTTGCTTTGCGTGAAACATCCAAAATACCTTTCTCTGTCCCCTGGCTTGATTCATGTTCATCCAATGATGAAATGCTCTGCTATTCATAACTGTGATCCTACTAGAAAGATTATATGATTAGAACCACATTAAGCTCAATTCATACAGTACATCGTCACACTACAGTTGTGTGACGAAGTATAAATTGAAGAGTTTAAGAATGCAGCTCTCATCTAAAGTCAATGGAAGGACAGTAGGAACCGAAAGGGAAACAGAGATGGTTTGTACAGTACCTGCATTGTTCTCAACTTCTGTACCGGAAGACATGGACCAATGTTTTAGACAACACACCAGAACACATTGGCGTGGTAAAATGGTGAATAAATAAATACAAACGGTATGGTGCATTTAACTAGCACAAATTATCCAAAGTGCTTTACGTTCACACACAGATGGCGGTGTGTGTGTGTGTGTGTGCGTGCACTATATGATGTAACTGGTCATTGACATGCAGGGGAGTGAGTCCCCCTGCTGTCATTGTGTCAACGTGGTCACTGTGTGGAGCGTGGCAAGCGTGACATCTGACTGACAGGCAAATGGGAGAGGTGGACTTTAGCAACATGACACCGTCTCACTGTGCCTAGTAGACAGGGCTCTCTCTCTCGCGCACGCACGCATGCACACAAACACGCGCGCACACTCACACGTTAACACACACATGTTAAGAGGCTTCTTAACATGAATTGCCTCTGCTTCTCTGCGACCCTATAATTCATATTTGGCTGCCGGCCAGACATGTGCCATTTGAAAATAATAAGTTGTGCCCTCCTAAAAGCAGATTAGCCGGCTGGCTATAACAAAGCAGACATGGCAGTTCACGGGGCTATTGAGCCAAGGGTTCTAACATGGATTATTCCATGGCGATATAATCTACTGCACAATGATCTGCACCACTGCGTTTCCATTAGCGACTAAGTGGGAAATTAAAACACTGAAAGAACTGATGCTGAAAATGGATCCGGCCAACTCCAATATACCCCCTTTATCAATACCCCTCGAAAGCCTGCTGGCTGAAGAGCCCAAGATTACATTAATCTTTCAGTACTGTGTCCCATACTGTAACTTCAAATAATGCATTGTACTATACTGTACTGTATGGTTTTCTTGTGTCACTGTGGGATTCACTGTTGCTGCTCATTCGTCTGCCTTGCTGCAGCAACAGCAGGGACGCTGAAGAGAATAGAAAACCACACCCGTGTGAACCGAGTGGTGCAACTCCCCTCTCTCTCTCTCTCTCCCCCCTCCTCTCTCTCTCTCTCTCTCTCTCTCTCTCTCTCTCTCTCTCTCATTAGCAGGCAACAGTCTGTCAGCACTCAGCACTGTCTCTCTCTCTCTCTGTTTCTGCATGGCACAACAGCGCCCCTACTGGTACTCATACTGGTGCTCATGAACACATACATACATACATACATACATACATACATACATACATACATACATACATACATAGGTGTACACGGACATTGCTGGTTGTAGGAGTGGTTGCACCACTCAAAAACAGCAGAGAAAAATTGAAGACATGGGCAACTACTGTATGTGGCAATACATTAATCACTGGGCTGCAAGCGTTAGTTTACTTACAGGGCAGTACTAATAACAACAATAGCCTAAAAGCTGCACTATAGTGGTACATTGTTTAGCAATATTGTTAATGTGAGGGTAGGCCTATAATACAATGATCTCATTGCATTGTAGTGACTCGAGTGGACTCCGTGGGGGAGGAGTCCGAGTCCCTTGGTCCGAGACCGAGTCAAGACAGAGTCAAATTATGGGTGAGACTGAGACCAGACCATTGAATGGTCGAAGTATAGGTGACATGATAATGAATTTATTTATATAGCACATTCCAAGACATTTAGGCCCTCATTTATCAACCGTGCGTAGACCAAAATATGGGTGCACGCCGAAATTGCCGACATTTTTGACATTTACCATTTCCGCCAACGCTTGAAATTGAACGTGACAACGTGCAAAATCCACGGTTGCTCCTCAGCTGGCGTACGCATTTTTTTTCTGTCTATACACAAGCGGAGCAGCATTGTCTGAACTGCTGACACTGTCACAGGCATCTAAACATATGTTTTCACTCCTAAAATGTTAATATAAAACGGTATGTGTATGTAAAAAACAAAAGAGAGATTTCCAACTTTACAAGTAATTAAAATCGCGCAATTAAAAACAATATAACATGTTTACAATGTATTAGTTTGTGCTTAATCAAACACTTGTTATGCGAGCGCACTTGTGAGATGATTTTGGAGCGCATGCGGACGCGGTGATGCGGCATATGCGATTATGATATTATTATTTTTTTAAAGGCATGAATGGACTGCACGCCTTTATTTCCAAGTGACAATGACAAGCATACAATACAGCTTGCCTATTTGTAGTAAGTACTAGCAGGCTATAGGCGTAAGGGGCTTAATCATTCACCATTTATAAGTGCTTAGACAGTTTTGACAGTTCAGATAAAAGCGAGATCATTTTCGGGGGTCGGGAGGACGGGACCGCGGCGTGCGTCGCCAACACATACCAGCGC
This sequence comes from Protomyctophum bolini, assembly GCF_963924005.1. Classification (NCBI taxonomy): domain Eukaryota; kingdom Metazoa; phylum Chordata; class Actinopteri; order Myctophiformes; family Myctophidae; genus Protomyctophum; species Protomyctophum bolini. The sequence continues at coordinate 52,657,275 of NC_137862.1, read as the reverse complement.
AAGCGGCAAGCCTTCATCCATATGTTTATGATTCGTTCATCAATGATCAAATCACTACATAAACGTTGATTGTGAGCTGCCTTGACGACATGATAGCATATCTCTCATGCAGGCATGTCACCCACAGGACTTTAATATCACAGCAGTGCGCAGTATCACGCCTTCGCCGTGCACTGCGCACGAATGGGTAAAATTAATATAGGCCAGCCTACAAACTAATTCCATTCATGGCGATGCGATGTCGATGTGTCATGTATATGCGTGCATGCGTGGACATGACAGCAAAGCAAGCGAGGTGAGAGGAAAACAGACAGGGTAGGCCTACAACTTTATTTAATTCATGCAGGTGTTCGTTCTTTATTTAACAAGACACCAGTGGGCTTGCAAGTTGCGTGTGCTTCTGCGCGTGTGTGTGTGTGTGTGTGTGTGTGTGTGTGTGTGAGAGAGAGGTGCGTGAGGCGGGCAAGGCACGGGAGAAACCTTTTTTCCATGGTTTCCATGGTTCCCACAGGTCGTAAACATGTGTTCAGTCGCAAAAACGAGGGCGAGGCTTGATTTCATAGGGCGTGCCAGATAGATTTCAGCCGTCACATTTATTAACGTGAGAACGAAATTAAGGAAGGATCAGCTGTTTGCGATCACTTTATAAATGCCGTGGCGACGTGGGTGTACTACGAAACCTGCACTCGAATCTGTGGCAGATTTTACACTCGATTGATAAATGAGGGCCATAGTCACAAAGTGCTTTACATAACAGGGTAAAAACAACAACAATGTACTTTACATAACAGGGTAAAAAACAACAACGTAGTCACAGCTACAACAAGATATCAATGAATGACAGCAAGGACATTAACATAAAAGCATACACACAACAATAGAATACGGTATGCAAAAGGAAATTAAGAGAAAGCCCTTAACGTAAAGGTGTTTTTTTTTTAGAAGGGATTTAAAACATAGTGTTTAGTCGTTATTCTGTGGGTTGACGACGTGCAAATGTTACGTATCAATTGACTTATAAGAAATATAAGAAATATAAATTCCAGTTTTAGAAGAGTGGTTATGTGGAATGGTTATTATGAGTAAAAATAAACATTACTTTTAAAAGTCATGAGGAAAAATAACCAGTTTATTTGAAAAAGGGACATGGGATTATGTTCCCCTGGATGGTATGCACTGTATATGTATCCATTTCATCTGGCCAGTTCCGCATGGGAGGCTGCATAGGCCCCCGCCTCTTATCCGCACGCAGAGGATCACGTACTTTCCCCAGTATTCAGGCATGACACCTGACTGATAACAGCGTGATTGGGGACTCCAATGGATCCCCACTCTTGTCAGCCATTAAGATGGATGCTGACACCAGAATATATATGCTCCGGAATAGATTAGATAAAAAAATAACAGAATCTGCACAGGCAGGCGTCGCCGTCTTGCACGAGGTGCGCAGAGCTTGATAAAGGTTTCAGATTGATGTTGCCTTCACAGCAAGAAGAAGCAGATATTATGTTTGGTGTAAAAAATGCTACATGGGAGCTTTGGCGGTGTTGCACGGAGTGCTGCTCCGCGGAGGAGATAAGGATGGGGCTTAATATAGGACAGGGAATAGAATACACAGGTCAGGTTGGCAGCAAGTGTATATATACGGTATACACTGCACAATCCTCTGAAATCAATTCAAACTATGTTATTTAAATCTTTTTGCTCTTGCATGGATCCGTTATTTTACCTCGGTGTTCCCTTGATGTTCCTCCAGGAGAGAATATTATAACAGGCTTTTGGCTTTTGATATCCATGCTCTGATCATTCATTTATTTTATGTCCTATGGGGATTATCCCTGTTCCTGGTCAGACTACATTCAATTATCCTATAGGCTATACACATGCATTTCCCTTTGGGAGTGTATAGACTTTACTGATATGTTTGATATCACAATTTAACATTATTTTTAGTAAAAAAAAAATGTATTGCAAAAATTTGCGAAACACACATGTCTACAAGTGCACAACATGTCATGATTTGACACGTTGTGAGCTGATAGATCAGCTTTTATGAATTTGTCATGACAGAATATATATAGGGCTTAAGGGCTTATACAGTAGGGCCCTTCGTGGGATCTTGTTGTTGGAGACGTGGATGCTGGCTGTGTGAATAAATTACATCCAATCAAGTCAAATTACTATTAAATTAGTTGTCATTATCGTTATAATAACGATGACAGTTGAGTTACTAAAAAAAAATTGAAGCTAGCTGGCTCCCGACCATTATCTGAACGATTACATCATCAAGGCGTGACATTTATGTGGGTGTCTGTCTAGTGTCACGATCGATGGACATTCCGCGGTGGGGGGGGGTTGCATAACCTTAAAGTGAAACATGCGGGTGACGTGACCACCAGTCTGATGGAGATTTGCTCTTCAAGAGTCGGTGTCAAATCTGTTGTTGGGGAATTATAACGTACCCCACCGCAACCACCCCCCCCCTGAGGCTTCATGAACCAGCACTGACTGGTTGATTGATGCGAGGATAAAAACATCCAATGACCTTTCTTTGTCAGTCACCTCCACCGTTCTGTGCTCACCTGGTCCCAATACGTGATGCTGCATGCATGCGCTCTCTCTGACTGTGACAGGCATACTTTTTATCTGCCTCTTTTTGAAATACACACGCACACACTTTTCAGCATTTTATCATGTCATTACTGCGGCAACCATGATGTGCTTCCCCAAATCACATCTGCCCGCATGCTTGTCATTTAGATTTCTTCTTTTTTTTTTGCTCTTGTTCAGCTTGAGCTAAAACCAATTTGCTGGTTCACCTCATCTGCAAAAATGCATCATTGATTTGTTTTTATGTATTTTCACAACCATATTTTATCACTGCAAATAAAAGAAGAGCAAAATACTCAATACTATTATATGTCATCTCTTTGAACATTATTTTTTTACCTAGCCGTGAGCAAATATGACTCATATTTTGCTGTGAATCCATTGACAAAAAAAAAAAAAAAAAAAAAAGTTGAGCGACGGTTACGGCAACCGGAAATGAATCAGTGCTCGATAAACCTGCTTGTCGTTGCAGCCCTTTCTACTACGTCAGAACCTATACTTCCACGTAGTGTCTCTACACCGCCATGTCATAACCATGTTTATTGAAATGATAGCTGTCATACATTTACACTGATTGCTCCATCACCTCTCTTATGCTGCGTAATGTGTTGGCATGCTCTGAATGAAGAAATAACACTAATACCATTATGTCATATTAGCCAAACGGGTTTAGAATGACACAGATTGCTCCAGCACCTTCCTCTTTCCACTGCTGATCATGTCCAGCACATACAAATTAAGCAATATCGGCAAATTAGCCGACGTGTATGTAGCATGTGTCAAAAATTGTTTGACACATGCTCTAGCGCCACGCCACGCCATCCAGGTGGCCAGTGTACTGTACCAGGCTGTACTGTACTGTACTGTACTGTACTGTAGGGGAGAGCCGCCTTGGATGTAACATTTTGCACGTTTCATTTTTTTACTCGGAGATCCGTTTAGCTACACATGTAATATTTTCAGGCAACGGACCTACACATGTCAGCTACCATAAACCACTTCAAGTTATTTTTTTGATAAAACAGGTCGGGAGTTATTAAACCGAACGTGGACGCTGTTTCAGTGTTACATTTGCTGCGCATATCGGATTAATTGTAACAGCATGGAGTATAAATGTAACAACGCTAAAAAACACCATTAAACATATCGTTTTCAGCTTAAAGCAATTATATTTCATTGAAGCAACTCCTTAGCATTGTTTTCATACCATGGATGTGATAAGAAAATGTATCAAACATATTGGGAAATATTAAATAGTACCGGGTGTACCAGTTTGGGCTTTTTTTTCAGTTCAATGGGGAAATACATTGATTAAACAAACGTTTGATTGATTGAGTTGTACAATGTTATACAACCCTAAACTAATTTTAGAATACACTACACAATACAATACAATTTTAGAACATATAATATTGGCCAATATGTCAAATATGTAAATATTACTTATAATGGCATTGAATGGAAGCGGACCATTTGTAACACATGTTACAATTGACCCTCCCTCCGAAGTTTTCTTTGCCGTTGCTTACAGACCAGAATGAACGTGAATTCCGTCTAAACACGATGCAAACTAATGAAGAACATAAGCATGAAGACATCCATGTGGATTTTTATTCACCAACACCAAAGAAAAAACTTGTAGCACACAAATACTCCAGGTGTAAAATTATACGCATTTTGAAAAAAGTCAGTTTTTCGCCAATAGCTCCCCGCAGGATGAAGGTAAACACTTCAAACTTCCTGGGCACGTAGAGTACGTTGCTGTACACATACTGACGCGATGGCGTCATGGTGGCGTTGACCAATTGAGAGATAACGTCCATGTTACAACCGTGACGCGTTACATCCAAGGCGGCTCTCCCCTACTGTACTGTACTGTACTGTACTGTACTGTACTGTACTGTACTGCCCATGTTTCCTGTGCATGTACTGGAATTAATTCTGCTACACCAGTGGGTCCAGGTATCCTAATGGTTCCTTGAGGGAGTTCCAAATGTCCCCTTACGCCTGTGTAACCGAGTGTAAGAACTGAACCCTTAACCATTAATGTGGTAGCTATTCTGTCATGTGTCTTTACCAACTTGGTTATTATGTCTGCATCACTTCGATACTTTTTTCCAGCAGCTCCAGACTTCATTACATGTCATGACACATAACAGAGCTTTTTCTTCTTCATGGTAACAACAGACAAACTGCTGGTTGACATGTCTCAAGGCTCAAGGTTAGCTTTATTGTCCCTCGCGGGAAACTGTCTGTAGAATAACTACCGTCTTCTCCACAGGAGGAATTAGGCGGTAGAGGAGGGGGACAGCACCTTGTGAGCTATTCTTCACGCAGATCATGGCTGTCTTGTCCTTTTAATTACTTTCCCATTTGTTGGAGCGACCCAAGGTTCTGTTTACTCTAGACCACTTCATTACTGTCATGCAGCCCAGGGTTGGTTGCCATGAAGCGCCCATTACGAGGTGTCCTTCGCAGTCCAATTATCATTCAACATTCTGCTTTGTTGTGCCGAGGACCGTACCATCGTCATACACTAACGTCATTTCCTCTGGACTTTCGGGGCACCAGCTCCACCCTTGAAAGTCGTACTGACCCTCTGTTGTTGGTTGGCTTCAAGAAATCTGTCTAGTCTGTCTAGAGCAGGGGTTTTCTCCAACATTTTCGTGTCAGGGGACCCACCAAATTAACTATGTCTTTTTTTTTTGGCAATGGATCCACAAAATATTGTGTACCAGGAACCCCCATAATGTCAAGATTTGTTTGGGAAATAGCCTAACAAATAAAATAAAAAATACGGCTTTTAACTGTTCCACATGTTGTTTGGGACCGCCTGGGACCAACTCTAGGACTCTAGGACTAGCTAGACCTCACTTTAAACACCACTACTGGTCTAGAAATACATCGATAAAGACGATAATGAATGATCACTGCAGTGGTGAAGTGTTTTACCTTGAATTGAGCTGACTTGTGAATCACTTCACTCCGCCAAGCCTTTTTAAACTAATTAAACAGTTCCTCAACCAGTAAAGCGTCTGCCTTGGCAGAAGAATGAAGAAGCTTTATTATCTCACTAGTCAGACAAGCCCCTTTGAAACTTTACATTTAAAGTATTGCATTTGTTTTGCCAAAGCTTGTCAATCCAAACATTCCATACTCCAACATTTAATTTAGATAATGACAGACCCTTCACTGTATGGTACACGATCACACTGAAGTTCATCACAGAGAGGTTTGGTTGAAGATACGAAATCCGAGTAAGCATTCCACATTTCCTTATAGGCAAGCGTTATTTGTTCAAAATGGTAAGTTGGTGGTCCTTTCATCAGGTGGGCACTAAAGTTAAACAATAATATGGTCAGGGGAACTGCAGGCAGATTGCTCTCTCTTAGTTGCTGGTCCTGCCAGACAGGCTTGCGTTTCACCTCGCTCAAGAGATTGCATTAATATAGTGTGTGCGTGTGCGTGTAGGGTGTACTTGCGCATGTGCGTGTGCGTGTGTGAGTATGTGTGCACTGCTGGGATTGGATTTTGGGATGCGTTTCGTTCCGGATCGCCGTGACATGAATGAAGAACAGTCTGTTCTGCATCACACCACGGCGATTTGGAGTGAGGCACATCCCAGGTCCCAGGCGTGCGTGACACACACACACACACACACACACACACACACACACACACACACACACACACACACACACACACATCTCCCCCTGGTCGATAGCAGGGTTTTGACTTTGAATTCCTCTTGTGTTCCACACTTGACCTCCAGTCAATTCTTACTTCCCCACAGAGTGTCACACAATATTTCACCTTGTATACTTATTTGTGATATACCTCTACTCGACAAGTGCAAAGCAAAATTCATGAAATTGTCAATTCTATACCTCTCAAAGGCTGTGTATTCCATTTCAATATACCGGTAATGTCACATTTAATTACACTGTCTAATGTCTCCCGTCTTAATTAAATTAATTGATTGCGTCTTGTAAGAAGGATTGATTGGATCTAAATGATTACCTGTAGCATGTTTTCCAGATCAACTAGCATGAGTCAACAGCGTTAAAGAAGCCAGCTCCTATTTACATGCATTATGACGTTTAAATGGATATTTCACTTTAAAAAAAAATAATCTTATGTTGCTTGATTCAGTAATTAGATATTTTGATATTCATTTGAACTGTTTGTCATTTACTGTTTTAATTTATTTGTAATAATTATTTTGGAAAATAACTGTTGCCCAGCTCCTCCAGCTGCGGCTCCTCCTCACAAAATAAAAAATAAATATTACAAAATAAATTAAAACAGTAAATGACAAACCATGGCCCCCCTCACGTATTAGAGGGACATTATCAGTCAACAGAAAATAGCTCGGGTCTTTTTGATGAGGGACATTATCAGTCAACAGAAAATAGCTCAGGTGTTTTTGATGAATCTATCATGGTTAAAATGGAGTTTTAAGTTACAATGGGTTTGTATAGGAAGGGGGCGGGGCAGCTAAGATGAATATAAAATATCTAAATACTGAATGAAGCAACTTAAAAACTGCCCGGGGTGTTCACATAAGACTGGGTAGATGATAAAATGACCAAAAGTTTTTTTTTAAAGTGAAATATCCCTTTAAGTCTTTCATACAATACAAATCACCAGAATAAATACTACAGAAGGAGATAGTTTTAACTTATTTCTCTCCTTCATAATCCGATATTTATGCTCATAATATGAATCCTGACAGCTCTTCCAACCTCACAAAGAATACTAATACATGCAGTCACACTGATGAAGGCAGTTTTGCTGCAACATATGTGCAGTTTTTATTCTTGCTATGCCAAACCGTCTCATCTGATTCGCACTGATACATTATGGGGACTTACTATACCTATGAAAAAAAATCACACACGTGTGAACTGAGTGGTGCAATTCCCCCCCCCCCCCCACTCTCTCTCTCTCTCTCTCTCTCATTAGAGACACAGCACTACCCCTCTCTCTGTTTCTGGCGCCCCCTACTGGTATTAATAAGTCACATACTCGTGCTCATTTACACAGGTAGGTACACAGGTACACGGACATTGCTGGTTGTAGGAGTGGTTGCACCACTCAAAAACTCACTTTGTAATGCTCCAGAAAACTTTTATTCGGCCACACAGCAGGCAGACTTACGCCCCCGACAACGTTGACGACTCCATAACGCTGATTTAAATGTCTGACCCTATATGAAAGTTGAAGACAAGAGGCATTCCATGTTCATATGTTCAGCCAGATGTGAACATTATGGAGTACCACATCCTCCTGTCTGAGCCAAACATCTGTTAACATGCATGAGCTTTAATATTAAACGAATAACAGTCCATAATTTATTTTGACCCCTCGTCGTAATTATAATTCATACAATATGGATAATTAATGTGGAATGTGGACTTAGACTGTTATTCAACTGCTCATTTAATGCCGCGGCTATTTCATCATCTCTTTACATGCATCCATCCATCTTCAACGTCGTATCCGTATAGTCGGGTCGCGGGGGCAACAGCTCCACCAGAGAGCTCCAGACTTCCCTCTCCAGAGCAGTCCCGGCAGATATTGGGGATATAAACCAAAACCAACTCATCATTGGTCTCCCCCGGGGTCTCCCCCCAGCGGGACATGCATCAAGGACCTCCCTAGGGAGACGCCCGAGAGGCATCCTAACCAGATGCCCCATTAAGCTGGCTCAATTCCAAGCGAAGAAGCAGCGACTCTACTACGAGTCAATGCTCAGAGCAGTGTATGTACTGTGTGTACAACTGCATGTATAAATCAACCTACAGTAGGGTATATGTATATGTGAAAGAAAACTTAAAATAAACCGCATGAGAAGATGCATGCATTATATCAAGGAAATAAGGCTTTATTGCTGCGTCTGCATTTGTTGATTTTGCTGATCAGCAAATATACAGCTTGGTCACATATCATGTTGACCTTTTGCCAGTGTGAGTTTAAAAGAATACTGGGGTATAGGGAATTGTGTAAATTGTTAGAATGACTATTACATGTATGCTGCTAGAGTTGGATAAATCAATACAAACAGGCAGCCCCTATTATGACTCATGTCACGCGTATACAGTATTGACAAATGAAATGACTAGATGTAGGCATTATAGGCATTAATACATTTTCACATACAAAAATATTCTGAAAATGATACACAAGGTCAATAAAAATGTGAAGTAGAAAGCCTAATTGAAAGCAAGTGGCCTTCTCCAGGCATGTTTACACATTCATAGTTAAAAAAATTAAATAAACTTCATCTGATACATGATCAGAGGATAAAGCGTATGTGTGACACGTACCTCCTCCCCGCTTCCGTTTTTGTCAGAAATGGAAATTCTAAAATAAAAATGTAGACATTTTAAAAGAGATTTTCTTGCAGCTTCCGGGTCTCGGCTTTTGTGTAGTTCTACGGGTAGCATTCGGAGATTCTGGAATAGCTGTCTGACTATACGTGAGACAACTGGTTCATAGGCCTGTCACATATATTAATTGTGTACAGACACGAATCAGTCTTTTGAATATATCCTGTTTCGGCCATAGTAGGCCTACATTATTTCTTCATTAACCCGCAATGTTCAGCCAATCACAGTGCAGAATGGCAACTGGGGTTGCGATCGGATCGGGTGATCGGGTCATTTTCAAATGATCGGAATTGGATCCGGAGCCAAAACACGTGATCGGGACATCCCTAGTATCAATATTATTATTATATCCATATCATGATATTAGACTGGATAGTCTGTCATTTGGGATATTGTACTATTGTGATATATGGCATAAACGTGTTATTATAATATATAAATATTGGATTTGGAAAAATCGCTATCTGCATATGCTCAAAATCAAATGATCGGAATCGGATCGGCAGCAAAAAAACGTGATCCGGACATCCCTATAGTCACAACGGCTATGTTTTACTTAACCGAGTGAGTAGCGAAAAGAAAAGGGAAGGAATAAGGAAGGGTCTTCGTTGACCCTTATGCTTATTGCACCCGGTGACCGGTCAGCTGCCAGTTTAATTGTTCTGCTGTCTGAGTCTCTCACTTCAGAGAGAGAGAGAGAGAGAGAGAGAGAGAGAGAGAGAGAGAGAGAGAGCAAACCTCTAGCCAATGGCTGAACCGAACCGGGCTCTCCAAATCACTCCCCTCCCTCTCCCTCTCTCTCTCTCTCTCTCTCTCTCTCTCTCTCTCTCTCTCTCTCTCTCTCTCTCTCTCTCTGTCTCTCTCTCTGCCTGTCTTGTAAGATTCAGCCCTTCCCGTTCATTCCCATTAAATTAGCGAGTCTCTCCGTGTGCCATGGCTGCCTGCGTTATTTAAAGCCACAGATCCTCCCTCCTCTCTCCCAGTCCCAGCCACTGTGTTGCATCTGTCTGCCTCACTGCTTGTGTGTCTGTGTGTGTGTGTGTGTGTGTGTGTCTGCTTGTGTGAGGGTGTGCTAACAACTAGAGAGACAGAAGAAAGCAACTGATTACAGGAGAGCGAACGGGAGAGTGAGACCACAGCACGGCTATGAAATCCATCCAAGCTCTTTGCTTACTGCTCCTCTGTCCGGCTGTGAGCCTCAACACTAGGTGAGTCATAAATAATAATAAGCAAAGGTATTTATGTGTGTCAGCTTCAAGTGAAACAAAAGCTTGCCATGCTATAGATACACTGACTATATTGTATTCATCTGAAGATTATATTCAGTCATGTCAAATTGGTTGCGCTTTTTATTTATTCTTGCTGCGGGTTTTCCTTGTTTGAATGTTCTGAGTGGAGGGATGGAAGAAGAGCTTATCTGTTGAACCTGGGCTGCTTTCCTCCTCATTGCCAGTTGTGGGCAGAGGCACTATTTGTGTCCTCATGTGTGTTGTAATAATGCTCTGAATGCCATGATGCGTTATCAGGGGTCATCATCACCATGCTGGCTTGTGGTGGACATTTTTGTAAAAAGAATATATATGTGCCACTTGTGACATACACAGTAACACAATAAACAGCCCTGAATGACCACAACAGGTCTGTAACTCTGAGAGTGAACAAATGGAACCAAATGGACCTGTAACACTCAGAGTTAAGGGGGGCCTGGCAAATATAACATTTGAGAACCAATAGTTGGACTCATAATTATTATGCCATAGTGTCATAGTAAATAAGGTTCATACATATCCGGAAGAAAACCTGGAGACTTTAAACGCAATGCAATAATTGGGTATACTATTTGCATTTGAACTGCCATGGCTTGTAGGAAGAAGACTTACTGCAGTGCTCACAGTTTTGGCAGCGAGCAAGCTGGAATCTGCACTGACGAGAAAGGAAAAGGAAAAGGAAAGGGAGACTTGCGTTGCAGTGTCTTAAAAAGAGTGAGCGAATGAGTGTGCAGAATAAAGAATTGGACTTGGAACTAGAGAGTAAAAGTGATGGACTAAACTGGAATGGTGATGGAGGCCGCGGTCTGTGTGGGAGGACGGATTGATCGCTTGATAAAAATCATTCCACTTCTCGACCAGCTTCTCACAGACATTCGTCCTCCGGAGGCAAGGTGTGTGTGGGAAGGAAGGGCTTTCTTTCTCTGCATTGTGAGGATGTACAGTATAGTACAGTAGGAGGTACAGTGGTACCTCCCGCTGTGAGCAGACATCATCACATGCATGTACAGTAGTACATGCTGCTGTGAGCAGACATCATCACATGCATGTATTGTACAGTAGTAGGCCTATACCTCCCGCTGTGAGCAGACATCATCACATGCATCTACAGTATAGTACCTCCTGCCTGCATCATTGATAGCCGTTTAATTATTAAATAGTATTAGGTTGTTGATGACAGCAGTTGTGCACTACTTCGGGAGTCGAGCCCGCGGCACACTGACAGACTGGGACTACCGGCCAAGGTGCCTCATGGACCACTTGAGCCACGGCCCGAGCTGCAGGCCACAAGTTGTGTGTTGTTAATGCTTTTCATCAGTTCAATGATATTTATGAATCCACTTTCAACCTGCATGGCGTCACACTTTGTGTCATGTCCTTATTAGCCTCGGAAACCTCAGACGTTTTTATTTCCAGGGTGAAAAAGAAAAAGTCTGTCCACTTCAATACGGCATAGAGTAGCGCAAACGTCGATCACTCTCTGCTGATTTCTGATCGTCTGCACCTTTGTTAAATTGACGCTCACACGCGCACACCCGTACACACACACACACACATTCCTTTCTCTCTCTCTCTGTCGCTCTAATTAGTCTCATGTCCAGCAGCTGCGCACAGCTGCCTATATGCCATAGAAAGCATAGGTGAGTAGTTCCAGGCTGTATGTCCTTATAGGCTACGCCAGAATCAAGACATTTAGCAAATAGCCGATCTACAAGCTGACACGCTACACCACCACGGCAATGGTATTAAATCTTGCCAATTGTCTGCTTTTGCTCGACCCTGCCATACAGCGAAATAGGGTATAAAAGAACATGAGGTGAAACATTCTCCCCGACGCACAGGAACAGTAATTCAGCGGTGCTTGGATTTGTCATCATGAAGCATTCTGCGAGCACACGGTTTCTGCCTTTGGGAGTATAGGATCAAGGCATGACAGGGAGAGAAGTCCAGGTTTATTGCCCTCTGTATATGTATGCAGATATTAAAGGTCCTGGGCACACCGCTGCGTTTTTGGGACTTTTAGCAGCGTTCTTCTGTCGGTTTTCCTACAAAACGCGTCCAGTCTGCAAGGACCTTAATGTCAATACTTTGGAGGCTATAACTACTGCTGAATGAGTCATGTTTAAATACTGTAGACAGGTGTTTGTATTGATGTACTATCAACCACTGATTTTGAAAAGGCTAATAATGGCGGTGCTATGGTTTTGTTTTAAATATATTAACGTACTTTGCCAATGTATGGCAAGTATATGCAGAATATAGCCTATGCTGCATATATATATATGCCATATTCAGGTTCATATATGTTGCATATATATGTCGATAAATAGGAAATGTATATTGTCTCTATATAGCTTGGGCAATTTACACTGGGTGAAACAATGGGTTTCAAAATCATGGGATAAAAATTACAGAAACAACAATAATAATTGAAAGTAGAATAATTAAGATTTCGCTTTTACATTTCTCTGCCAAGTATACTGGTTACAATTCAGCAGAGCTTGATTGAGAGGAAGCAGAAATGTATGGAGTAGAGCAGGAAAGATGTACTGAATTGATCTGTACATCCCCAGGCCCAAAGAGGCGCGGTGGTGCAAGAGCTCATGCTTTTGCAAAACTCAAGTGGTACTTATCCAGAACAAAAGGCTGCGTTGACAGAGTCCCACATGCTTCCACTGTCCACCTCTCACACTATAATACAACTAGCCTCGGAAACCCAGGCGTTTTTATTTCCAGTAAGAACAAAACACTACAACTACAACCAACACTGATTTAGGCCTACTCGTTATAGATGCCTTGGACAGGCCGTGATCTATACTTATTTTTCACTTGTTTGCCGTCTCATACCTCGACATTCTTCTTGGAAACTGAGTTGTTTAAAGGTTTTATGACATTTATTTTCATTTGTTTTTGTTTTAGGTTTTATGACCTCAATTACACCCAAAAAAACCTGAACTTTGAACATTCAGTGGATTTTCTGTGGTCTGAAGTTTTCTTTGGGGTTTGGAAGCCTTTTGAGCTACAATGAAAACAGGCAACACAGTGAAAACAGTGACATCTGCTGGCAAATCCCATTGACATAATGGGATTTGCAGGCTCTTACATCACAAACTGCCGTCAAATCAGAGCACCTGTTTGAGCCAGAAAACCCCAGATCACAGAAAATCTACTGAATGTTAAAAGTTCATGTTTTTTGGGTGCAATTGAGATTAGAAAACCTAAAAAAAAATTCAAAAACCTTTTTTTAAATGGCACAATCCCTTTAAGCTATGTTTGGACAACAGAGAAGAACTTGGCTTTGGCAGGAGTATGTGGTACTGCATAATGTTCACATCAGGCTGTAAATATGAACATATTGTAAATGAAATGGAGTTGCTCTTCAATATTACACAGGTGAGATGGGATAATTAATGACAGAGCTGGGCGATAGCCATATACTGAATCAATGATGCGAATGTGTTATTGGTCTCTAGATTATGCCTCTGTAATGTGGAAATCTGTCAGCGCTGTATACGTATATGTACATCTTTCCACTCAATACAAATTATGATGTGACTGACTAACTATTAGGGCAGAAACCTTTTATCTCATCTTTCAACATTGCATGGTCCGCAACTGCAACATAGCCAATGACTGCATGCATGGGCACCAGAAGGGAAACAAATAAAAAGAAGACCAATAAAGACCGCCTGGAGGCATAGAGTTGAGAAAGAAAGAAAATAAGCAGGATGGAAATCACGGTCCGAAGTGAGGACTGCAGCAGCTGACCGTCAAAAGTGGAAGCACTCTGTGAAGGCCACAATGTGGATATTGGAACAACAGGTTATTTAAAAAATACCAATTAAAAGTATTAGAGTTGTGACTAAATAACTATGTTGGGTCCATTGGAAACACAGGTATATACAAGGTTTCCAGCAACAATATCCTTGTCGTTGAAGCCATACAGTATACGGTGCAATAGGTATACTGTACTGTATTGGTACAGTAGCTTTTGTAAGGTTGGATTCATATAATGAGCATACACGTATCATACTTAAAGGAGAAATAAATAAGCCATCTCCTTCTATAGTTGTTTTTCTTGGTGCTGTGTTGTTGTGTGAAAGACAAGAGCTGTTCAACTTCATAATGCGTGTAAATTGGCAACATGAGCTGGCTTCTTTAACTCGCTCTGTTGACTCACCGACACTATGCTAGTTGATCTGGAAAACATGCTACAGGTAATCATTTAGATCCAATCAATACCTTCGTACAAGACACAATCAATTGATTTAATTACGAAGAGAGACATTAGACAAAATGTGGCATTATATAAAAAATGGGACTAAATGGCTTTTTACCGGGGTATTAAAACTAATTCCCATATCGGTATTATTTTTTGCTTTGCAATTGTTGACAAGACATTCATCTTAAACAGCTTGGCCAGGTCTTTCAAGTAGCTGAAATAATGTGTGACACTGTGGGGGAAAGTAAGAATTGACTGGAGGTCAAGTGTGGAACACAGGGGGAATTAGACCCTGCTATCGACCAGGGGGGGGGAGATGGTAATGTCTTTAATCTATACATTGATGGACTGCAGCCTTGTCTGGCCAGTGACCAGCAACTAAGAGAGAGCAATCTGCCAATTCCCCTGACCATTGTTTAGTGCCCGCCTGGTGAACGGACCACCATTTGAACAAATAATACTTGCCTAAGCAAGTGTGGAATGCAGTGCTTACTTGAACTTTGCGTCTTCAAGCAAAACAAAAAAAAATCTGTAATGAACTTCAGTGTGATTCTGTACCGTAGTGAAGGGTCTGTCATTATCTGAATTAAATTATGTTGGTTGATTTGTTTTACTGCAAGGCAATGTGGGAGTGATCTGCATTATTTGGATTGACAAGCCTTTGCCAAAACAATGCTATACATTGTGCATTTCATTGTGAAGTTTCAAAGGGGCTCGTCTGGCTAGGGAGTCGGGACAGAATACAAATCTGTGACGTCTACTTGGAGAATATTAGAATATTTTGGAGACATTTTCCTGCCAAGGCAGACGATTCACTGGTTGAGGAACTTTTTAATTAGTTTAGAAGAGTATCATATTCAGCATGAATTGTTGGGTTCTTATTAGCTCAGCAGCTCAGTGCCAATGGCAGAAACAAAACACAACTAGAAAAGTGCACTCCTTGGAGCACAGGTCTCCGCTAGGCAGGGTTGCCTATCCAAAGCCTGTAAACTTTGGGAGGCAGTCATAGCCAGCCATAGATGGATTTGAAACAAACAAACAAACAAACATACAAAATTAGGTCAAGTCTAGACATCTGGACCACTATTTTTCAAAGTTGGGACTGGGGACCCCTGTGGGTCCCCAGTCGGGGCTTCCAAGGGGCTTCCAGGGGGGCTTCCAGGGGGCTTCCTAGAGAGACGCCTGAGAGGCATCCTAACCAGATGCCCAAACCACCTAAGCTGGCTCCTTTCCAGGCGAAGGAGCAGCGGCTCTACTCCGAGTCTCTCCCGCGTGACTCACCCTTTCTCTAAGGGAGATGCCAGCCAGCCGTCGGAGAAAACTAATTTTGGCCCAGTTAAATGTGGAACAGGTTAAATACAGGTTAAAGCCCTAATTAAAAAAAGTAAAAAATGTTCAGAACCATTCGCGATGATGCCACGTGTTATTTTAACACATTTTGAGTTACGGACACAAAATCACAGGCGTAAAATATTTTCACATGCGGGTCCGTAGTCATGAAGTAAATATCAATTTCTGCAATTGCGGGTCCTTGACCTGAAACCCTCTAGTCTAGACAGTCTCATTGTTTAAGCCACCAAACAACAGCTTCTGCAGAGAGATGATTACGGCTATGACTTTCAAGGGTGGAGCTGGTGCCCCAAAGTCGAGAGGAAATGACATTAGTGTGTGACAACGGTAACGTCCTCGGCACAAAGTAGAATGTGAATGATAATTGAACTGCGAAGGACACCTCGAAATGGGCGCTCCATGGCAACCAACCCTGGCTGCATGACAGTAATGGAGTGGTCTACACTAGTAAACAGAACCTTGGGCCGCTCAGACAAATGAGAACAAAATTAAAAGGACAGACAGCATCATCTGTGTGAAGAATAGCTCACATGTTTCAACCTGGATTAACTATTTTCTTCCCTATTGATATCTAATAACGAGTGGTACGGGTGAAAAAATTACATAACAATATCCAGAGCTCATCGCAGCTCCGACCGCGTCCGTGCTGGGCCATGCGCTAAAATGCTTATTTTGATCTAAACATCTGTCTTTCATGATGACCAAATTGACGAGCTGATTGCTCAACTGACTCTGACTCCACAGAGTGTCCAGTTAAAACTGAATAATTAAATTAACAACTTTAAATCGGAAATGTCATTTAAAGACCATCAAAATAGGCTACCAAAGTTATTAAATCTGGAAAACATTTGTAGCCCATGTGAAATAATTTGTCATAATTAGCTAAAGAAACATAAGTCTGTTAGCAACAAAGCCAACTAACAAATAATAATGACACATCATTAAATAAAGGGTAGGGGAGAGCCGCCATGGTTGTAACACTCTGCACGTTTCACTCTTTTACTCAGAGATCCTTTTACCTACATATATGTAATATTTTCAGGCAACAGACATACAAATGCCTGCTATCATAAACCACTTCAAGTTTTTCAATTGATGAAACAGGCCGGGAGTTATTAAATCGAACGTGGACACTGTTCCAGAGTTACATTTGTTGATTCATTGTAACGGCATGCGCGATAAATGGAACAACGCTAAAAAACACCATTAAACATATCGTTTTCAGCTTAAATCTATATTTCATTGAAGCAACTCTTTAACATTGTTTTCATACGCTATGAGTACGCTACAAAGGCTGAAAGGCATGCATTTGCATTCCAATGGGTGATTGAGGGACACGCTCTATACGCGCAACAGCCAATCCGCTGCCCACTAATAGTTCTCAGGTCTGGTGTTTGTCGTGTTTGAAAATGGATTTGGCTAGGCGGCCGTTTGGCCTCGCCTTATTGTAGATACGCCACTGGTCTACGCATTATATAATTTAGAATGATACAAAAAATTGAATTGTTCAATTTGAGCATTTAAAAAAAAGTAATTCATGTAATAGTAATATTAATATATTACTCTTGCTCAGACAGTAATATTTTATGATACATTACTTTAAAATTAAGGTAATAAGTAATAAGACATATATTCCAAATATAAAATAATATACCCAACACTGAATACACAGTGTGTGGTGGGCTTCTGTAAGAAGGCGAACGAGCCTATGACCCATAGTTCCACTGTACCACTCCGTATCCGTTATTGGAGATAACGTCAGATTAGTAAGAAAATTGCCAATCCGGAGGTAATATCTTCTTTTAATGAATTAACTGCTCGTGACGGAACGTTCCACCAATTAGAATCCAACCGGCAACCGCTATTGTTCTGTCAGATAAGCTTTATTATTGATATCAAACCGGATCACTGATTTCCTTTCTTTTCTTTTTTTTTTTGCTTGCCCTTTCCTTCTTCAGCGATCCTAGACAGGTTTCGCGCATCCGCAGTGCCGTTCACTTCTTGTATTCAGGCGGACTAAAAAGCTGAATAACGCGCGATGTTCGGAGGTCTTCGCTGATTATCCGGTGATCCCGATTGGAACATTGGCGCTTTCTAGAGCAAGGATGGCTTCATTTTAGCTTGCTAGCTTTGACGCTAATTATTTAGCATCTAAGATGGCCGCCCAGGCCGCGAGATTGCTTTCCCTAAGATATGTCGGGGAAGGAGCGCTTGTTTTACCACACCGGCTAGTAGTAGTAGGGCGGGGCGAAGCCCCGCCCTACTACTAGTAGTCAAGGAAAGCGCCACCCGCGCGGGCGGAACTTCACCTTCTAATATAAACACAAACCCCATTCTGCCAGCTGCCTCGCTAGCCTAGTGGACTACTACGCCGACTTGTAATATATGCTTCGCTGGTTCGCGCCCCACTGTCGCCAATGTTTTACAACCGCAGACTTTTTAATAGTTTTTGGATTAGGGTTAGGGTTAGAGTTTATTATTAGGGTTAGGGTTAGGGTTAGGGTTAGAGTTAGGTTAGGGTTAGGGTTAGGGTTAGAGTTAGGTTAGGGTTAGGGTTAGGTTAGGGTTAGGGTTAGGTTAAGGTTAGGGTTAGGGTTAGGTTAGGGTTAGAGTTAGGTTAGGGTTAGAGTTAGGTTAGGGTTAGGGTTAGGGTTAGGGTTAGAGTTAGGTTAGGGTTAGGGTTAGGGTTAGAGTTAGAGTTAGAGTACTAGTAGGCATAAACACTTGTGTGCGGTCCAAAACACAGCCCAGCGCTTCCTACTCCACTGACAACCAATCACAGTGCTCGAATCCCCGACATATCCTAGGGAAAGCAATCTCGCGCCCAGGCCGGACTTGTATCCAGCGTGCAACACACTAAAACGAAGTACATCCGGGTCGGCAGTCTAGTGTTGGCTCTTGCGTCCACCAGGTGGCAGTCAACTTGTTAAGTTATTTCAAAAATAATTTAAACACATATTCTAAAATAAATATCGAAGATATTACGTAAATTAGAAAATAAGTAGTGAAAATAGGCAATAGATATCCATATATGGCCATATCAGTTGGGTCAGCTGTGACGGCCGGAACGCGGCCCGATCTCTAGTTACATAATCGGTATGCAATTGAATGAACCGGTGTGCTCACTGCTCACACACATTCACAAAGAGATCATAGAGTGTGGAGATATTGGTTTTGGCATGTAGGAAAGATAATCATAATAATATTTGCCTAGACAATTTAAAAGCACTCATCAAGTGAGATGGATGGAGAGAGGAAACCTTCACTGCCACACAGTTCACAATGTGTGGCATCACAGCACTCTGAGACAAGTGCATGTAGAGCAAAAACAGTCTTCTCTTGGTACAAAATGTTGAGGCTAAATATAAATGTGGGTCATGTCCTTGACATGAAAATGTATGAGAACCAGTAGTTACAGTAAGTGTGTGTGTGTGTGTGTGTGTGTGTGTGTGTGTGTGTGTGTGTGTGTGTGTGTGTGTGTGTGTGTGAAGCTGGGAACAGAGGCAAGAAGAGAAAAGAAGAGAAAGATTAAAATAAAGACTAGAGATACAATCTCGCTGCCAAACCTGAACCGCGTGTATTTCATTTCCTGTCCTTTATTAACAGTCCCTCCACAGAGTATCATTCGGTGCAACACAGCCAAGCTCCCATGTAGCATTTTACACCAAACATAATATCTGTTTCTTGCTGTGAAGGCAAGATTAATCTGAATCCTTTATCAAGCTCAGCCCCACCGCCTGCAAGACGGTACGCCTCTCGCTTGCCTTGGCGGATTCTGTTATTTTTTTCATCTAATCAATTCCTGAGCATATTCTGGTGAGCGGCTTCCATTGAAGTCCCCAGTCACCCTGTTCTTCCAGTGTTCAGCCATGACATTGATCTGACTGATCCTGTTAGTATATCCACTGAGTTGGGAGTCTCAGGGACATGCAGCCTCACAACCGGAATTGGCCAGATGAAATGGATACCATCCAGGGGGACAGAGAGGTGGAGGGGATATAAGCCTCTGCTTTTGACATCCCCTCCTCGGGTCATTTCTATGTCTGTTGGAGTGGTGGGGATGTACGTGTTTTATGTCTTCTGCTTCTGGTCAGAGCCTCAGACTGAATCAAATGCATGTATTTATTTTGGGGAAATCTGAAGTAGCTATAGGTCTGATATACTGTATGTTTGACAATATCACAACA
The DNA here is from genome assembly GCF_963924005.1 of Protomyctophum bolini. Classification (NCBI taxonomy): domain Eukaryota; kingdom Metazoa; phylum Chordata; class Actinopteri; order Myctophiformes; family Myctophidae; genus Protomyctophum; species Protomyctophum bolini. Next base: position 52,637,246 of record NC_137862.1, on the reverse strand, counting down.
ACTTCAGCAAAAACATGTATTAACTACTAACTAGATTAACACTGGCATCCTTAACGTGCTAGTCTCGCATAGCCAGAAATCACTGCAACCTGTGCAAAATGCTCCTGCCAGGCTTTTAACCAACAGACGGCAAACCGGAACTCATTTTAGTGGACGGGAGCATGCGCGGTATAAACGGTGGCCAGGTTCTCCTATAAAGGACCATAAATTGTGCATTGTAACTAAAGTTGTGCGGGCCTCCGAGCTCTTGGGCTCTGGAATGCACAGTGTGTGTGTGTGTGTGTGTGTGTGTGTGTGTGTGTGTGTGTGTATGCGTGCGTGTGTGCGTGCGTGCGTGCGTGCGTGCGTGCGTGTGTGTGTGTGTGTGTGTGTGTGTGTGTGTGTGACTGTGTGTGTGTGTGTGCGGGAAACGGGAATGCCTACTGAGTGGCAAAAAACGACTTTCTGGCCTTGACAGCCCCATACCATCCAAACAGAAAAGTCCTATTTGATTGCATGAAATGACTTCAAACAACAACAAATTCACTTTGCCACTCGCTTTTCCACTCAATCTGCCATTCACTTGATGCATGCGCATATACCCTCTATTCTTGTTTTTATTGCACATTCTGTCCTGTCTGTGCATGCACGTTGTGACACATGAAGTGCTATATGAATAAATAAATAAAAACGACGCTCGTGTGAAGTGAGGCGCGCCCACTGTGGCTGCCACGGAGTCACTTTCATTCAATTCCACCGTCATCTCTCCTAAATAGTGAATTGCCTTGTCGTCTTTTTAGTGGTGTGGCATCGTCATCTTTATCCTTACCCACCTATACGTAATGTCCAAGTTTCTTCTCTATTATTAACTGGCTGGCGTTTTCTTCGTCCGGAGACGACTGCCATGATGCCATTAATGCTCAAACTCGTCCCTGATCATTTCCACTGTCATACCGTCTCTAAAAGGTCAATTTGCCTTCTCGTGATTTCAGTGGTGTGGCTGACAGTCTGACACGTCTATCATCATCCTCATCGTCCTCCGCGAGACATGAATTCTGTGCGTTATTGTATAATAAAACGGAATCAGTCACAAGATGTATATTTAACGTATAACAAACATCAAAAAGTCCATAGACTTGGCACAGAGTCACAACATGCCATGATCTTCAACGCCCCTCAGAAATAGCAGTGACATCAGTGTTTAGCACAAAGGCAGCACTCTGGCGGCCACTAGTGGTGCTTTGAGGCCATTGTTGACACACGACACCACGAACGCCCGGGGGTATTTTAGGACTATTAAATCAGAGCGCCCAGTGATTTGCAGCAACGGAGCACGTTTAGCGATGCACCCAGGGGCCATCTTGGATGTAGCATGAAGTAGCTCTAGATGTAGCTAAAACACCCCCGAGGCGATTCGGTCTCATCCACTAAAATGGGGGGGGGGGGGGGGGGCATTTTGGATGCACATAATCCTTTGAAATGGAGGCGGTCTGTAGCCAAATATAAATGTGGGTGTCCTTGACATTCAAATATTTGAGAACCAGTAGGCAATGCATGTTTACAGTGAGACTGTGTGTGCGTGCGTGCGTGCGTGCATGCGTTCACGCGCGCATGTGTGTGTGATCGAGTGAACCCCGCCGCTGGGCACACAGTGAGGGCAGCGAGACGGTGTCATGTTGCTTAAAGTCCACCTCTCCCCCATTTGCATGTCAGTCAGGTGTCACGCTTGGCCGCGCTCCTCCACACAGTGACCACGTTGACACAATGACAGCACGGGGACTCACTCCCCTGCATGTCAATGTTAGCCATGAAAAAAACACACCGTTTCCCCACCCACGAGAGAGAGAGAGAGAGAGAGAGAGAGAGAGAGATGTTAAAGCTATGTTGGATAAAACGTGCAGGATTACATCAATTGACTACATCATGCACACATGTGCGCGGCCTAATGGAGACAATAAAATAGAGGGGTAGAGATAGTGGCCGTTAGAGCAGCTGGATGGCAACCGTGAAGCTCCCAGTTCGATCGCGGTCTCCCCCCAGAGTTATAGAGCGCCGCAGTGACGTCAGAGCCAGACCCAGAAGTAAAAATCCCATTCACCTGGACCATAGGGAATTCTCGTATCAGCCATAATATCGTAACAATTCCATGTACACTTACCATTGTGGTCGTGGTTGTAAAATGGTTCTATATGCTCCTGTAGAAACCCCAAGCATGCATGCTATCACTCTAGTTTTAGTAAAAACGATCTTTATGCGCGACCTCACGGAGAAGTACTTCATTACCCAGAATGCTAAAGTCCAAACATCCGGTGATGTCGACGTCTGTGATTGGTGGAGGTTGCGGTTTCCGTGGAAATCGTTACTGCCCCCTGTTGACCCGCCATATTAGAACACTAGTATTCTAATACCGTTTACAGGTACATGTGCAGGTACAATGATTTCTTTATCGAATATGTTACGGTATTTTAAAAATGAAGAAAAGAGTGTCCGCCGCGGTGAAAACCACTATGAGTCTGGCCATGTCCTGGCATGTTCTTTTTCACAAGGCCAGCTTATTGGCTCTGTAAGAGCCAGTATGAAGAACAAGACATACAAAGTTATGGTGAGTTCAGAATTAGTAACTAACGTTTATCTCTCTACGTCTACATAAATCAAACTGACTCAAACAATTCATGTTATAGTGGGAATTACAAATTAATTAACGAATTAATAAACAGCAGGGGAGAACACAAGTACCAGCCAGAAGTAACAACATTATTTATGATGACTGATGTTAAAATACAGTAGTGTACAGCAGGAGATCTCACACACACACAGTCACACACACACACACACACACACACACACACACACACACACACACACACACACACACACACACACACACACATACATTAATATTTTAATGGCCATGCAGTGGTGCATGTACTCAATTTGTTTTAGTAAAAAAAGTAAAAGTATCAATATTGCAATGTAGAAATACTCTGTTAAGTACAGTCAAGGTAATCAGAAGTTACTTGTAGTACTCATTGTGCAGAATGTCATGTTTCACAAGTTATTATATGTATACAATTTATCACAAAACAATGAGACATGTTGTAAGCTTGTAGATTAGAGTGTATATTTTGTAATAATAACCAAAATCTATAAAGTAACTAACTGCCTGGTAACTAAGGTTTTCAATTAATTGTAGTCGAGTAACACAAAATACATTATACATTATTTAAATCATGAGGTACCTTTGGATTTATATAAAATGTAATGATTAGGTAAGAACATATGCTATCCATTACATTGAAGCTGTGATTGTTATTTTTGTTATCAAGTATCAAACATTGAAGCTGTGATATCATCGTATACGTCTCGTCCATAATGTGAACGCCGACTTGTTCTTCGGGAAAGTGTGGAAACGGCAAATATTGACCCCAGGCCGGTGGTTGCAGTCGGGAACAAAGCACTGCACCATACTTATGTTATGGTACAAAAGAACAGATAAACTTTTTAATGTAGACTAGAAACTATAATCAAAGAACAAACACTACACGACTGACGACTCCAGTGCACAACGCGGGCAATTTCTCATTCCAGCCTTCCAGGAAGTGAACGTCAGTCGCAATGCTTCATGGGAGTGTAGTTTCAGCATTTTGGACAAAAAGTATGTACACAGTGTTGTACCCTGCCCCTTTTTTATTCTTTCTGATTATTTATTCGGTGCAAAAAATTTAGTTTATTGTCATGATTTCTCACGACTCGAGTTGGCTTTGTACGAGCCTTAAAAGGTCTTTAAATAAATACGGACTGAATTGGCTATGACTGAAATGAATGGTAAGTTACTTCCTGGGCCGTTCGTCCGTTCTGAGAGGGGGAGGGACTGCGACGCTCTATAGTGTCGAAGCTTTCCTGAGCGCACGCACGCACGCACGCACGCACGCACGCACGCACGCACGCACGCACGCACGCACACACGCACACACACACACACACACACACACACAGTGTTCTTCTATGGTGTGTTACTATAAGCACAGCATCACCAGGACCATGTGTTGTGGTGTTTGTCTGAACCACGCTGCACCATGCATGCAATAATGGTGAAGGACGTAGAGCAGTCACTTGTTAGTTTGCTCGTTAGTTTGCTCGTTAGTGCCAGTGTCCTTGAGCAAGACACTGGACCCCCTAACTGCGCCGGCCTATCAGGTTGGTGCATGCATGGTTTCCTCTGCCGTCGGTGTGTGAAGAACTTTGGATAATGGTGCCATTTAAATGCATGCACTATTTACCATTTTTATTTATTCACCGTCCATTACCGCATGCAAATGTTCTAATTCTGTTACTCTAAACCACTGACCCAGAAACCAGGCAGATGTGTGCTTGTGTCTAAAGTCTAAACCAGTGGTTCCCAAAGTGGGGTCCGGGGACCCCCAGCTAGGGGTCCCCACAGCTAAATGATCGTTTGGAAGCAAATGGACCCTTTTGGGTCTGTAACTCTGAGAGTGAACAAATGGACCCTAACGGAGTGTACACTCTCAGAGTTAAATCAATATTGGTTTTACAATATATATATATATATATATATATATATATATATATATATATATATATATTTTTTTTTTATATATATATATATAATTTGGGTACCCCCCCCCCAAATAATTTGGGGACCCCCTTAGGGGTCGCGACCCACGGGTTGAGAACCCCTGGCCTTAAAGCACTGTAGATCCAGAACAATGCGATCTCTCTGTTTCCCTTCCGGTTCCTATACTGTCCTTCATTGATTTTTATAGACGAGAGCTGCATTCTAATTCTTCAATTTATACTCTTGTCACACAACTGTTGGTGTGACCAAGTATAAATTGAGCTTAATGTGGCTCTAATCATATAATCTGTCTAATAGGATCACAGTTATGAATAGCAGGGCTGTTTAATGTAATGCATGAACATACTGTAAATCAAACCAGCTAAGGGGACCAAGAAAGGTGCTTCTGGATGACGAGGAGCGGGTGGTGGTGGTGGTGGTGATGATGGGCATGACAGAGATTCTCCAGTTTAGCAGACTTTACAGAAAGGACGGAATATCATTCAAAAAGATTCTATTCACAGTATATTTAACAGGCAAGTACATCAGGAGCGTCATGTAAACCCAGGGTTAGTGTTAAATACTGTACACTACACACACACACCATTTACAAAAGTCCACTGTGTAAAATCCATTGAGCTTGGTGGAATTCCTTAAGTAGCATGTTTGTGACATGTCAAACTATATAGGTTTTCATGATTGACCCTCCTTGAGCTAAAAACGGCCATAAATGTACACATTTTGGGCACATTTGGGCAAGTGGCTATGGCTGCTTTTAGCCCAAGGAGTGATTTTTGTCCAGGCACCATCATTTAAATCACACCTGTGTGAACTGAGCGGTGGAACTACCGGTATACATGTATTGTTATAGTTAGTGTAGGCTACTGTACTGCCCTGTGCTCTTAATTGTACTGCATTGTAGTGAGCTTATGTGCTCTATACTGTACTTTGATTCATTTCTATTCTTTCCGAAATTAATCAGAGTTACCATGTGGGCGTATGTGCACTACAAAGTGCAGCCTTCCTATACCTGTACCTGCAGGGATGGTGCTAAATTCGCTCCGCATTTGCATGGCATATACATCTTATTGAGGGAATTATTTGTGCTTGTTGTGCGAGGCATAATGATAAGTTAATTAACTTAGAACTCAAAAGTGCAGATGTCAACTATCAACAATAATAATGCATGGTAAAGTGGTTGTGAAAACATTACAGTAATAACAATTCATGTACAGTATATAAACAATAAACATTGTTGTAAGCTATAGGCCTACTGTACCCTGTATGTGCATGTCCATATAGCAATCTAATTCTGCAACATCAAATTGCAATGGAATCAAACAACACGGCACCACAAGCATTTCCAGTTGGATGCATATAGCCGGCTGTGTAAACATGTGCAGAACCCTGTCTTCACGTGCAACAGTGCAACAGCTCGATACTTGACAGCCTTTCAGAGACACCAGTGGTCATTGGTCACCGGCGGGGTGTTCCTGCTTGGCGTGACCTTGTCAATCTCACACTTATCAGCCAGCGTGCAGACGGAGGGTACTCTGTGCCACGTACCTACCGTGGGCATTTTACTGACACAGTAATCACAAGCCTGTCTGTCTGTCTGTCTGTCTGTCTGTCTGTCCTTGGAGGCATTTAAAAAGGATCAGGGTTATACTGCAAAATCTCCCCGTTGCTTTGAGAAGACATTTTTAAAGGAGAATTCCTGACCACATGTTTTCATACCTTTTAACCTGATGTTATTATTATCCAAGAACGAGTGGTACAGGTGAAACATTACATGAGTCCCTATACCGAGGCCCACCACAGCTCCGACCGTGCGTGGTGGGTTTAATGCTAAATCTGTGCCTTCTGTATTGTTCAATAAAAGAAAATCACCGATCGGTGGCCATTTTCTCAAAAGGTTATAATGTAAATTGCTTTTCTCTTTCTTTTTTTAATCACATCTAAACAAACACATCACACTGAAATGAGAGCAATAGCTTGGCAAGACGCTGCTATAAGGGCTAAGGATTATAGTTCACTGTGACAACAAACCTAAACAATCAGACATGGTGCTGCTTTCAGGGACACATGAGAGGCTTTTGTTGTTTTTTTTTCCCCAAGCCTGTTTCCCCCACCCACGAGGAACCAAAGTCTGCAGAGCTGTAGGACAGCGCCTGGTGCTGCCAGCAAAATGATGGAATAATCTGGAAACGCAGCAGCCAATACTCAGGTCTGATGAGTATCTATACCTACAGGGGGGTCTGCTCCATCCTTTCCCTTTTATCTGAGCGAGCACAATGGGTAGCCTACTGTTGCCAGCATCACCTGTAGGAATGTCTATTTTCCACAGGGTGAGTGCTGTTTATTTGCACACTACCGGAATGCCGTCGACTAAATGGGGCATAGCTATCTGGTTCTCCACTGTGTTCAGAGTAAATCCTGCTTTGATGTTTCCTGGAGGTAGTTGTGTACATGCATGTGTGTGCGTGCGTGCGTGTAGTCCAGCAGGCAGCAGTACATCGATTCCAGCCACAGAGAAGGGATCAATGCATATACAGTATAGACCACCCTGTGCTGTATGTTTCTAATCCATTCAACCACCAGCTGCGGTGGAAGAATAACTCACATCCCCCCCTCCTCCCCCTATCATTACCACAATGTAATAGAAGACAGTGTACTAGACATGAACACGTAACTTTTTGTCCATGTCCTGATAAGTAACATTTTTGGACATACAATGTTTTTTAATCGACACAGCAACATAAAGACTAAACAAGAATGACACGCGTATCATCAACTGCCAGGTGAGACAAGGGCTCTCCGTTGTGCATCGAGTGGTACAGACTCCCATTGGCTTAGACGGCGTTTCAGAGTATACCATTGGCTTCAATCATGACTAGGCCAGGCATCACCTGGCAAAAATAATCATTTTGAATGAGTTAATCAGCTTGACCTCCTGGCCCAGGCCGGGTGGTTTACTTTAAATAATCAAATTGATTGATTGATTGATTGATTGATTGATTGATTGATTGATTGATTGAATGATTGATTGATTGATTCTAAGTTGGACATTTGATGGAATTCTATACAGTGTCGGAACATAATTAATTTCAAAGCAAGAAAAAAAAAATGTGATTGCATGTTCACATTATAGATACTTTTAAAACCAGTAACTCGCCCTGAGGGTGAGAAGCGACCTCGCCCCAAAGGGCCATACATGGAGTGTGTCTTGAGTGTACAAGGTCAGATCAAGAACAGGAAGGAAGGACAACATTATGGAATGTCAGAACAGCTCAGCTCCATATATGGAGATCCAAGGTTTTGAGGTTTGAGGTCAGATGTAGTGTGATGATCCAGTCTTCTCCATGTATGGTTATCCTGGGTTAGACGAGGTCAGTCTGACCATAAAAATGCACAAGATCTAAGGGTGATGATGCCACGTGATGTCACGAGGCGTGACCATATACAGTATGGAGGCGTGATATGCCATATATTGACGTTCCCATGCATATATGGGGGAAGGGCCCCTTACATTATGCCCATACAGTATCCTTGATGATGTCACATGATGTCACGAGGCATGGCCATATATGGAGTTGTGGGGTGACTAACGGACGGACAGACTGACAGAAAATGCACGTTTTCATAGCAGATGTGACCTGCGGTCGCAACAAGCATAAACCTCAGTTTACCTCAGTAAATCAAACCTGTGATATTTATCTGACCTTGTGGTCTAGATAAATATCACATCAATATCAGATAAATATCAATACGTTAAATTGCTATAATGTTTTCCCTCGGGGAACGTTTTCCTCCATATTCACATGACATTTTAAATGGTCAGCCAACGCAATGCTTCAAACTGTCTCGCCGCTAAACAAAAGGTCACCCTCCAAACTACAGTCAATTTAATATGGAAGCAACGTCGAAGATATTATGAATTCATAACTTCTCCCACTCTCGGGGGAATTCTGCAAGGAAGGGGAGGTGTAGAGACATCGCGAGGCGTCGTGTGCTTTATAGATCTACAATGTTCTCCTCGGTCAGAATAGGGATGAACTCCTACTGTATAGGGTTCAAGTGGTTAAAACCCTGACCCGGACCACCGCCATTCCAGGACACAATACCCTGAAAAAAAACTCATTGTTTCATTACTGTGACTCATAATATGCGCGCAGTCGCGCACACGCACTTACTGTGTACACGCACAAGACTTACTGTATCTATTAATCAAAGCTTAGCTACAGAGATGTGTAATGAGAGAGAGAGAGGAGAGAGAGAGAGAGAGAGAGCAGATGGACGGATGGATGTCAAGTAAGTGCACCGACTGAACCCGCCATTATAATTGCTGTCCAATTAAAATATAGCCTACAAAAACTGTGCCGACGGCATCGCTTGTGCTTGCCGGCGGCGTTACATCCACCTGTGTTAGTAATGAGCAATATGGCAACGTGATTAATACAACATTTAACATTAAATGTTAAATGTTACAACATTTATAAACAACCAACCACCACGGGAGGAGGCGCTCTTGTGAATTGCCACGCTCTTGTGAATAATCTATTTAATAATCCGTTTCTACACTTCCAATAGTATTATACTCTATGAATCATTGTTAAATTAATTCTAAACCTGATCAATTCTGATCTGTGGCACCTCTATTGTGAAATAGCTTAAAAATGGCAATCTACAAGTTGTCAGTGAATCTTCAACATTAAGTTATTGCAGTACAATGTATATCAATTAGCCCATTCAGCAGTCAGCATTGTATTACGATAATGTCTGGATCTATTACAGGCCTACATTTCGAGATAAAACGAGTTGGTCCACTGCCTCTAAATACCTGTTGGTTGGATGCCATCTTGTCCTCTGGGCAGAGACAATCAAATGAAAAACCCTTTCAGCAGTACAGGGGCTTCTCAAAGTCAAAGGTTCGGCTGTGTGTTGATGTCCATCCATCCATCCATCCAAATGCTCAATCGGAGATTGCCGAATGCACTTTACTGACTCAGAGATTCAGGGATTGCCAAAAGCACTTTATTGACTAGTTGCACTTTATCAAGGGAATGTGTGCAATATCTCTGTTTTGTGTATGTGGGTGTTTCATGGTGTTTTTCCTTTTCGTATGTGAACGTGTCTGTTATTTGTATGCAGCTGTGACTCTGTCTCCAAGACAAATTTCTCCCAAGGGAGACAAATAAAGACAACCTTGAAAATTGAACTGCAGCATCACTCCCAATCTTCTGCCATAGTCTGAAAACCCACCTTTTCAGACTCCATCATGGCCCATAGCTCGGTAGACAGAGAGCTTTCTTTGCCTTCTGGCTCAACTCTCTATTCGTCACAACAGTGCGGTACAGCGATGTGTGTTGATGTGAAGAACATTAATTCTAAAGGGGATCCTATTTAAATCTACATATGTGAGCATCGCACTACAGTTAATGTGCAACATCATGACTGATCTGGGTTATCCAGTATGCCCATGGCCTAATAAACAAGGTGCACAAGGCCTCTGAGTTTAAAAAAAAGGATATGTTTGATGTAGCGAAAGTACAAGCATGCAGTTCATGAAAAGCTGCCACCATGCAGCTATTGTTTCTCAGTTTTTTTTGCATTTCAAAACTTTAGACTGACATACAGTTGCTTAGATTAGCTGTGTGGTCTCTCACTGTATTGCTTCTTGTCACCTTTGTCACTCTATTTTTCCTATAGATGCTGATAAATCTGCATACAAAGTAAAACAAACTATGCAGATATATATATTTTTCACCACGTGTGTCAACCTGCATCAACCTGTACTGTATGAATGGGTGCCTACTGTACGTTGGTTAGACATAGGCTACTAACAGTCCAACAGACGGGTATTAGTTCGACAACAACGTCGCTCACGACATGCACTGCCGGTTACAACTAACCCGTGTTGTGGGTTAAAACTCACCCGTGGCTCCCGATATGCGCGGCAGGTTCAAACGAGCCTGTGCTGCGGGTTAAAACTATAACCTGTGGCTTCCTGTGAGGTTAGGTTCAGGGTTGGGTTTTGGGTATCTCTATATTTAATCTTTTTTTTTATGTTGATGCCTTACTTTATCCTTGTTTGTATTGACAGTGTCGTACAAAAATAAGCTGAAACGATTTTTAGAACATTTCAGAAAATATTTGCCTTTGACAATTCCGAAAATGGTGACGCCGGGTTGAAAGTGGTTGCGTCTGTGGGTTTTATGAATATTAAAGCAATGAAAAGTATCGACAAGAGCTTGTGACTAAATAATAATAAACATTGTATCCATTGGAACACTCCCCCCGCCCCCCCCCTCCTCTTTTCTTAAATGGTTTTGGACATTGAAGTTTAGGTTACATTTTAAATCTTGTCGTTTCCATTGTGGGAACATAATACATGTCTGTACTGTCCTCGCTATGTGTACATCAGTGTACATAGTTAGACAGTCAGCCAAACTCCTTCAAAAATGACATGGGATTCAGGCTGTAGCGTCCAAGCTCCGGTGTGTTAATGTCACACTTCACATCACCAATAAATGGAGTAAAACTATAAAAAAAGAAAGAGCTATTAAAATCTACACAAAGAAAATCTTAATCTATCATAGCTCATAAATCAATTATGCATGAACACACTGTACACAGTACACCTGTTGTATGAAATAAATTGAGTGGCTAGTTGGTGGCTCTAGCAACATTTGCCATTAGAGGGCAGAACAATTCAACACAACAGGTGGTTAAGATCATAGATCTGGTAAAATAAATAATAATAATAATAATAATAATAATAATAATAATAATAATAATAATAATAATAATAATAATAATTTAGATCAGTGTCAGTTAATCCATTTGTAACTCTTTTGTGTGTACATCAATAATAAAATAGAAAAATACGCCCACACACTGTTGATCTGATCTACAAGTGGATCATTTATTTGAAGTAGACAACGTTTCGGTCACTGACACCTCAGGAAGGTGATCAGTAATCCGAACACTGCCTACTTTAAATCAATTATCCACTTGTATCAATAGTGTGCGGGCATATTTTTCTATTTTATTATTGATGTGCACTCGCCTACGCACAGTTTGCTCCTATAAGCCTCTGGCTCTAGCTGTACGAAAGTTTTCTCAACTCTTTGTCTACAAATGGTTCCATTTGTAGACCCAGAGGATTTGGGTGTGGATGAGCATTGCTTTGAAGGTCAGCCTATGTGAGTCCAGTGATATGAATAGTGTGACCTCGCTGGTGACCTTCACAGCTCTGGCAAGAATCAATAACACAATGTAATCAGGGGGATGTTAGGCCAGAATGAAACCACAATGATGTCAAATGAAACCTCTTCTCTGTGAAACTGAAGACACAATGTTCATTTTCTGCTGCTAAAATGCACTATATTAGGCTATATCTCTGCTGTCGGGAGGAAATCACCTAACACCTAAATTCAGGAAATGAAAAATACACATTTTTCAGGATATTTAGAAAACCTTATATTTTGACAACAAAGCAGTACTGCCTCATCAAAGTTGGTGTTGTGACTGTATATATTGTCAATTGCTTGCATGAGAGAGGGAGAGGTAGTGGAGTTAGTCGTTTTAGCAGACAGTTTGAGGGTGCAATGGAGTTAAGTGGTTTTGTCCAAAGCGTGTTTTACTGCTTTCCATTGGTTCAATATTTTCAAAACAACACACAGACATAAAGGGTGTTCAATAGCACTGATTTATGTAAAATAAAAATCCTCAAAAATGGAGTTAAGACAGCAACGGTATTGTGATACCATTGTGAATAGTTAATGATCAACAATTGAGCGTACAAATGTTTGCCTTACATTTATGAATGTTCAAAACACATTATATTGACTAACTGTTGCAAATGGACAAACGAGAAACGGACAAATATGACTCATTCTTTATAATTACAATGGCCTATAAATCATATTATTTGTCGTTTTTTTGTTTTGTTTTGTTAAAAAAAAACACAGAATAAACTAAACCAAATATATGAATACCGGTATATTATATTTAAAAAAAGGAGAAAAAAAGAAATGAGTGATTAAATAGATGGTCAGATGTTTGCTCTCCAAGGCTACAAGACATATTCTCCCCTTTCATTAACTGAGCTGGCTTTATTGCTCTCTTAGAATGGCTGTTTTCCCCCTGTGTATTTTCCATAATGTTTATACAGAAAGGTTATAGCCGTTAGTTGTGAAAGTGGCATGTAAACAAAAACAGCGCTGTTAAATTATTACTTCAATGTCTGTTGTTTTTTTTACTCGCTGGCAATGACATTTGTACCACATTCCCCTAATCCCAAACCATAAATGTGACCCACTTTACATCTAATCTATGTGATCAGTGAGAGATATAGGAATTCTTTATCTATCATGTGCAGAAAACGGCTCCTCACTCGCTCCACGTGGGCTAATAAAAGTCATTCGCCATCACAAGGTTAATAGCAATTCACTTTGAGGGATTTGGGCGACGGGAGTGGAATTCATTGCATTGTCACACTGGCCCTCTCTTACGCAGATCATTATCCTAAACCAGGCTCCAGCAAACACTCTGCTCAGGGCCTTGATCTCCTGGGTGTCCCGTGTCAATTCCTTTGACTTTGATTAAATCAAAAACTCACCCCTCAATCCCAATGTAATTAGCCAAAGGTTCCTGCAGAACGGTTCATCAGTGTGATTTCAATGTAATTAGCCAAAGGTTCCTGCAGAACGGTTCATCAGTGTGATTTCAACCTGATGTCCTCATGCAAATGAAAAGGTAAAAATTAACTGAGAAACATGCTTTTGAGAATTGGTTATTTCCTTCGAACAAAGGGGTCTGGCATTACAGCGATTCGATTTAATTCCACTTGCACATCGTGGTGGCAATAGTGGTGTTGTTGTACCATAGGCTTAAGTGTCTACACTAGGGACAAATACATCATACAGTATATGATGTCATAATGTGCATGTGCGTTGCTCAAAAGTAGGCCAGCACACAACATTGTTAGAGCTATAGCACCATGCTTGATGAGAACGTGATAATATATATATATATATATATATATATATAAAAACCTCTTATTATGAATGCATCATTATCCATTAGGTCTTTGCACCAAGGACAATTACACTGTATGATCTGTATGATTTAATTACAACATATCTCACCTCCACACGTGCACTACTATAACTGTTGTAACTAGTGTTATATTCTATTGTTTGCAGTGCTAGTGCTGCTGTATTACTGCATCTTACTTCCCCTCCTAACCATTCTAACTGTTATTGCAGTTGTAATGTTATAAGTACAGTACTTGAGTAAACGTACTTCCTTTTCACCACTGGAAGCTCAAACAGTGCGTGTTTTACTTTGCTTTGCTACATTTTATCTAGGCTATTAAAAATGTCCCTGACATTAAATATGTTCTCGCTGTGAAATGTTTTTATCATACTCAGTAATGCGTTTGACTTTTTATCTCTCTCTACGTCGTCCTCAGACACGAGCCCTCCATCGGCGTCTCCAGTCATCTCCGTTCTCCATACAGTACATCTGGCCAGCTCATTTGTGCTTTCTGCACCAGCATTTGAATGAATATGAAATGTGAGCTGTGTGTCTGTGCTTGTGCCCAGGTGATGGTCGTTGATGCTCATTAATACATCAAGGAAGGCAATTATGTTTCTGCAGTCAAAAGTAATGCTACTTATTTTGCAATGTAGTTAAATAAATTTTTTGAAAAAAGCTCAGTTGGGAAGATAAATTATATAAAAAAACAGTAAAAATCGTATTGTGAACCTCATATTGTGATACGAATCATATCGTGAGTTGAGAGAATCGTTACATTACTGCTATCTTCTCTGATACACACGCTAATAAATGCCCCGTACAGACGCTTGTTGGTGATGTGCTCGTCCTGGTTGATGCTCAGTACCACAGCATATTTTATACACTATACAGCATTGAAAACACGTAAATACGATATATTGTAGTTTACAATATTTATTACAATAGTAAATGAATTGTGCCAATAGACCTCCAGCGAGATACAAGTTGTAATATGAATAGAAATATCCAAAAACAAATACAGTTTCAGAACGTACTTTATTAATTTAAGGATGTGGTTGGATATGATATGAATTGTTAAATCTAAATAAACAAATAAAGTACTGTAAAGTAAAACTTTCAACAACTCTTAAACCCTATACTAAAAATAAAATAGCCGATCTACAAGCTAAGCTCACAGCACATGGTGACTCGTTGTGAGCTTGTGGATTGGTTATTTCCGTGGAAGGGTTCATTTTAATCATACTTAAAACATAAATGCACCCAATGTTGAATGGCTGGCATTGGATCCTTTTGGCAAATATATCCTGTAGATATTGTTTTATCAGTCCCTGGCAGGGAAGAATTGTTGTCCACTTTTGTTTTTAGTCCTTCAATGGTTTGATGCTTGAGGGTTTACTTATTGTATTGCTGTCTTCTAGTATGTCTCCCACAGCTATTGGATTATTTATGATCTGGGCTTTAACTTTGCCATTCTTATAACCTTTTGTTGATTCTATATCTGAGTGTTCTGACAGGCTGTAATATGCTTTGTTTCAGGGTGTTGCGGTTGAGTTGTGCAGTAACTTGTGTTGTGTGGGGTGTTATGGCTGGCTCTTGGGCCATAATGAAAAAGGGGAAACGACACCGGAGGACAATCCAAAAATAAGTATTTTAGTTGATACTTGTATAATAGTAATTAAATAATTGAAAACAAACAACCAAAAGAACAAGGGTGCTCTCCTGCGGCCGGCCCTGTGGAGAAATGCAGATCTGAGTGCTGTGAGAGCAGGTGTCTTAAATAGTGTTTGCCTGTTTGGGGAGGACACTGGCCAGGTGTCTCCCCTTCCACTCATCATCTCTGGCTCCGCCCTCCAACACTGCAATGGAACTGTTAAAGGCACAGCCACACACACACACACACACACACACACACAGAACCCCATATAGCAGACTAAAGGCCCAGGGGGCCGTCACAGGGGTTATGTTGTGTTAAAGGGATAGTTAATTTTTTTTAAACTTAAGCTGTATGAAATATTTATATTAATATAGTGTTTGCAACTGTATTAATTGATTGCCAGAGTCCCATGGTGGGAGTTCTGCTCTGGTTCTGGTGACATATTAAATAGTTCCGGTCATTTTGTGGGAGTAAGTAAACGTAAAAGTAAATGAATCCACAAAACTAACATAATTTGTATTGTTGACCTATTTCAAAAATATTTCGTTCATGTTTGACCCCTCTATCAAACTATGCTTTTTGTGTCCATATCACTACGCCCAAAAAATTGTTCCATGTGATAGAGGGGTCAAAGTTGAACGAAAGTTGCGCTAATATTTTAGAAATAGGTCGATTAATTTACTTTTACTGCGTGGCCCCAGTGCCCCCCACAAAATGACTGGAACTACTTAATATTTCACTAAAACCAGAGCAGAACTCCCACCACGGGACTCATCAATTAATACAGTTGCAACCACTATTTTAATGTGGTATATATAGTATTTCATACAGCTAAGTTAAAAAAATCTGAACTATCCCTTTAAGGCAGAGAGATAAAGCAAACTCAATCATTGCCTTGCTGGAAGTTCCACTTACACAATTCATCTTCCAAATGTTGACTGATGGCTCATATTTTCCTTGATTATCCTCAAGGTACAGTGGGGAATTTGTGGATGATTCAACGCTGGCGAGCTGGCCCGGTGCTCCAGACCATAATGCTCTCATCACCATGCTTTACAGGATCTTTTGCTCAAAGGCAGTTATGGGTTTTCATCTAGAATGCCAAACTGGCATCACGGCCAAACAACTCAAGCTGGGACTCCTGTATCCAGAGCACAGTGTCCCAGAGCTGCTGGTCTGCTCCCAAGAGCATGTCTGCCAAACGTCAGCCATGCCTTTATAAACCATCACTGTCGGGAAAGAAACCTTGGGGTCTATTAAGCAAGTGCAATCATATTACATATAATATTACAGTTTTGAGAGGCGGAGGCGTGGGCAATGTCATATACCATATGAATTTTTTGAATGAGACTTTCACCCAGTATGGAGCTAAATGTGACACCAAAATAGTTGCTATGCTACTACTGCCACCAAGCCCGGCGAGCCCGCATAGAAGTCGATGGGGAAAGCTCATTGGCACTAAGACGTCATCATCATGATAGCATTGTTTGATAGCCGTTCTTATCTCCCGAGGGGCGTGACATTGGTCCTTTAAATGAAGTGCCATGTTTTTATTTTCCAGATAGTGAGTCTGCCATATATCCAGATTCATTTTAATGACACCACATTAAAAAAAAAAAAAACATATTTTGATTGTCCACAAATATAAAGTTCTTCCTTCTTTTTAAATATTTTCTTGCACATTGTTATACTGATCATTATATATCCCCCTGCAGTCAGAGTTCAAGTTTTAATGAATGAGTGTGATGCATTGTGAGCTGGTAGATCTGCTATTTTCAAAAGTAATCTTGGAAAAAAGTGACTATTATTTTTGAAACATTGTATTGAAACATTTAAAAACACAAATCTGTCATGGGGGTCACTGGCCCAAAATATGTTTGGATTAGCCGTCCTTGGTTGGGCAAATGCATTCATCTGGGATGGATGGATGGATTTTATTTTGTCATTGGACACAAGTGTACAACGAAATTAATCTGTTGGCATCAATCCAAATGCAATACAAAGAAATAGACATATAGTACTGCAATAGTTGTTAGTATTGTCAAAAGTAAAAACAGTAGGAAAAAATACAGTTTATGTACAGTCAGGAGTTCATATGTTGACCTGGGGGGGGGGGGGGGACAGACTATCGTTTGCTTAAAGAGTTCAGGAGAATAATGACTGAGGGGAAGAAGCTGTTTCTGGATCTGGTGGTTGAGGTCTTGAGGCATCTGTAGCCCTTTCGCCTCTGTGAATGGGAGGGGTGGAACAGTCTGTTGTTGGGGTGGGAGGCATCCTTTATGATACTAAGGGCCTTAGACCGGCAGCGCTGTTTGTAGATGAACTCTATTGTTGGCATTGAAGAGCCCATGATACGCTGCACAGTTTTCACCACCCTCTGCAGTGTTTTCTTTTCCGCAACAGTACAGTTGCCGTACCAAGCTGTAATGCAGTAGGTGAGTATACCCTCGATGGTACAGCGATAGAAGTTCTCCAGAGTCTGGTGGGAAAGCTTAACTTTCCTCAATCTCCTCAGGAAAAAGAGACGCTGGTGGGCCTTCTTTATCAGGGAGGAAGTGTTTTGTGTCCAGGAAAGGTCTTCCGATATGTGGACCCCCAGGAACTTGAAGCTGCTAACACGCTCCACCTCCACACCATCGATGAGGATTGGAGCGTGCTGTCCCCCTCTGCTCCCCCTGTCGTCATGAAGAAGGAAAACAACCGCACACGGTCTTCAAATGCAGTGACCAACTTTTATTTCAGTGAAACAGCAACGTTTCGGCCTATATAACAACGTTTCGGCCTATATGCGGCCTTCATCAGGCTATCTTTATGAACACAAATGGGAAAGCATCCTTTTTGTAGGCTGTCTGGCCTATCTGGCCTGTCGCCTGTAGGTGTGCAAAAGCTTTGCTTTTCATTAATAGCTATAGCATAAAATAATGCTTAAAACACCAAAAGGGGTTCCCGCCAAGAACCTCCTTCCCTGACCTCCCTTGACTCATGTCATGCACTTTGATAATGACTTGACCTCCCTTGACTCATTCATGCACTTTGATAATGACTTGACCTCCCTTGACTCATTCATGCACTTTGATAATGACTTGAGGCAACCTTGGTCTTAGTCTTCTCTATGTATGTGCAGGTGCAACCACTCGTACACCGGCGTGATGTCACTGATCACATGATCCCAAGTTCTAGACCTCCATTCTAGGCTAAACAGAAGGGGGGACTTTTTTTATTATCTCCACACAACAACTCTAAGGTATATATATATATTAGTGACATAGGTCAATGTTGGAAATGTGGGGTGTCAGAGTTCCTTGATCAACCAATCAGAATTGACCAGGTCACTGTGACATCATTGTGATGTCACAGTGACCTGGTCAATAAAAGGGCGGGTATAAGGTGTACTTGATTGCTAAGCTAAGACAAATGGAAGCAGAGGGAATAGAACATGCAGATCACCTCCCAGAAGAACTATCAAAGTATACGTCACAGCTGGCAGTGGGTGAGCTGTATGTATCGGACGAGGTGGGCAGCGATCGTGATGGAGAAGGGACTCAGCACAAGCCCTTCAAGACCCCTCTGAAGGCTCTGTTGTTTGTCGGGAGCAAGAAGCCGTTCCCAACCATCTACGTGGACTCGCAGAAGGAAGGGGAGGAGCGATGGGCGGTGATTTCCAAGACCCAAATGGCGGACGCCAAGAGAGACAAGAAGAAGGTCGAGGACGACGTGAGAAGGGAAAATAACCTGGAAGAGGCCAAGATAATCACCGTCGAGATGGACGCCAGCCTGCCTGGCCCCGAGACGGTCAAGATCCGCCACATGGGAGCGATGAGAGGCCGGAGGGTCAAAGTGTTTGGATGGGTCAAAGACCTGAGGAGACACGGGAAGAAGCTGCTGTTTGTCGTGCTGAGAGACGGCACGGGAGAACTCCAGTGCGTCCTGACGGACAAGCTGTGTCAGCGTTACGACGCCTTGGTCCTGACCAGGGAGAGCTCCGTGGCTCTGTACGGAACGCTCCAAGCCGTGCCGCAGGGCAAAGAGGCCCCCGGTGGCCACGAGTTGCACTGCGACTTCTGGGAGCTGATCGGCTTGGCCCCGGCGGGCGGAGCCGACGGCATCCTCAACAAGGACTCGGACGTGGACGTGCAGCTGAACAACCGTCACATGATGCTCAGGGGGGACACCGTCTCCAAGACGCTCAAGGTGCGTTCCGCCGTCACACAGTGTTTCCGGGAGCACTACTTCAGCCGGGGATACTGCGAGGTCACCCCGCCCACGCTGGTGCAGACTCAGGTGGAGGGCGGCTCCACTTTGTTCAGCTTCGACTACTTTGGAGAGCAGGCGTACCTGACCCAGACCTCCCAGCTGTACCTGGAGACGTGCCTTCCCGCGCTGGGCGACGCCTTCTGCATCGCCCAGTCCTACCGTGCGGAGAAGTCGCGCACGCGCCGGCACCTGGCCGAGTACACCCACGTCGAAGCCGAGTGTCCCTTCATCACCTTCGAGGACCTGCTGGGCAGGCTGGAGGAGCTGGTGTGCGACGTGGTCGACCGCGTGCTGAAGTCTCCCGCCGCCCCTCTGCTCGAGGACCTGAACCCCGACTTCAAGCCTCCCAAGAGGCCCTTCAAGAGGATGAGCTACTCCGAAGCCATCGACTGGCTCAGGGAACACGACGTCAAGAAGGCCGACGGCGCCTACTACGAGTTCGGAGAGGACATTCCCGAGGCTCCGGAGAGGCAGATGACCGACGCCATCGGCGAGCCCGTCCTGCTGTGCCGCTTTCCCGCCGAGATCAAGTCGTTCTACATGGAGCGCTGCGCCGACGACCCGCGCCTCACCGAGTCGGTGGACTTGTTGATGCCCAACGTGGGCGAGGTGGTGGGAGCCTCCATGCGTATCTGGAACACGGAAGAGCTCCTGGAAGGGTACAAGAGAGAGAAGATCGACCCGACGCGCTACTACTGGTACACCGACCAGAGGAGGTACGGCACCTGTCCCCACGGTGGCTACGGACTGGGCCTGGAGCGCTTCCTCACCTGGATGCTCCACGCCAAGCACATCAGAGACGTGTGTCTGTACCCGCGCTTCATACAGCGCTGCCAGCCATGAGCACATCAGAGACGTGTGTCTGTACCCGCGCTTCATACAGCGCTGCCAGCCATGAGCACATCAGAGCCGTGTGTCTGTACCCGCGCTTCATACAGCGCTGCCAGCCATGAGCACATCAGAGACGTGTGTCTGTACCCGCGCTTCATACAGCGCTGCCAGCCATGAGCACATCAGAGACGTGTGTCTGTACCCGCGCTTCATACAGTGCTGCCAGCCATGAGCACATCAGAGACGTGTGTCTGTACCCGCGCTTCATACAGCGCTGCCAGCCATGAGCACATCAGAGCATGTGTGTCTGTATACCTTAGAGTAGTAGTGTAGCAGATCTACAAGCTGAAATGAACTTGCTATTTTTGAAAAATCGTGAAAATGCGGCGCAAATCTTTGAATATATATATTCTGTCTGTCCGTAGCAGCAGTAGTAGTAGTAGGTCTGTCTGCGTGCTCACATTTACTACTAAAGACGGCACCAGATTTCTCCTCCCATCCACTTGCATTAAGTTGCTCAAAAGCGCATGCGGCGATTTCACTCCTCCTTCCGGGTAGGAAACAGAGTGCATTCTGGGATGGATTGGGCCAAAATCGCGAACGCGCTGTGCCGTTGACTATCATTGTGCCATTTGCACACGTTCACGTTATGAAACATATGGGCTGTATTTTGCGTGTCTTAAGTACCAGGTCTTATTACTTAACTTTAAGACCTGGAGGCGTGATCAATGCCATTTGGCTATTCTGAGTGGCCAAAGAGCATTGACCTTGAGGTCTTAAGTTAAGTAATAAGACCTGGTACTTAAGACACGCAAAATACAGCCCATATAGCGTTCACGTATCATGCCCCAATAACATGAACGTGCACGGACTTTAACATAAATAAAAAAAATCACACTCGTATGAAGTGAGGGGCACTCTTATCATCATACATCATCGTACATCACATGCCCTGCTCAGACAATCAAAGCAATGCACCTTTTACTAAGCGCTGCACTATTTCCACCAGTGTTACCATTTTTTTGAGCGGTGCAAAAACAAATGTGTGTATTGTATGTCTCAGAGGTCAGCTGAGGTGACCGAACCTTTGCGGCGGCTGCCCCCAGGCGAGCACCCCCCAACTCCCATGTTCGTTCTTCCCAGTCCAGAGAGGTTTCTAAAATATATTTTATCCCTGCATCCTTCTATTCTATAGCTGAAACACTGCATGGCCTTTGCCGCATGTGTACTGCTGTTATGTTCGTAAGCTCACACATGTCGCAATAATCATAATGGTAATGGTGATGTTAAAAGCTACGAGTACAGCTAAGTAACTAACAAACTGTAACTGTTAAAAGTACGAGTGGGGACCTGTTTAAAGAAAGACAAACATTAGAAGTCCATAGACTAAAATTAACACATTATTTTACTGTGTAGCCCTCCCTGTCCATGAGTGAGCTGTCTCTTTGGACTGCTCCTTCCTAGCAGCGTGTAAAGCAAAAATAATGCCACCATATTCAGTGTCACATATCTCCATAATATCCGTCCAGTTCAACTCGTTATGATGTTGGGCACAGCGTATTGTGTAACATCAAAGAGTGAAATCCTTGAATCTCAAACTGCTGTGAGACATACGTGCCCTGGGGGGGACTTTTCATTCCTTGCCAGATTGAGGACAGTTTGTTTGGCCTTGGTTGTAAACTTATGTTATTGCTTGCTTTTTGTCGAAGGGCCTTACCATAATTCAAATGTTGACATTGTTTTTATTCCACGGTGCACTTTTTATGTGTCGATTCCCTTGAATCTTTTTTTTTCTCCATACATTGACATGTTTTCTGGGATTGCATTATTATTTTTTATGTGTGCTTTTACAATACACTGGAACAACAGCAACAAACCCAGGCGAAAACCTAGACTGGTCCTAAAATTGAAAGACGACAGTCAGCCTCATTTCAAGTAGTAGTAAAAATAAGTAGCCTTGCCGAGCCATGAGGCCCATAGGGCAGGAGCCTATCTCCTGTTTCTGTAGCGTGAGGCAGCTTCTCCTGTTTCTGTAGCGTGAGGCAGCTTGATGTACAAGTACACCCCCTGGACATGACGCTAGTATATCGCAGGGACTTAAAGGTATATTCAGTGATTTCACTTAATTCAAATATCACTTATTTTTTTGTTTTGTTGTGATAATCCTCTCTACTATAGAGTGTGCTGACCATATAAGGAGTTCCTCCCTGTCCCCAGTTAACCCCTGGGGGTCGAAAAAACCTTAGGTTTCGTTTTTGGCTCTCTATCCTGCTTGGATGAAAGGCTTAGGTCCCAGCCAAAAACGAAACCTACGGTTGTTTGAGTGAAATCACTGAATATACCTTTAAAGTACCTTAAAGTACCAAAACAATGTGATTCATTAGTAAACAATTCCTGAAATGGTAGGCCATTTCAGGAATTTCAGGAATATTTATCATTGTTATTCACACAATTGCACAAAATAACTTGATCACTTTGGAAATGAACTATAACATCTGTGAGTTTGACATACTACACTGATGAAGACAGCATGTTAGCGTAACGATGAAGACATTGATGAAGAACTTTCGCCGTGGCGACTTGGTAAACTGGCGAGTTCTCCGGTATTCGCTGCCTCGCGCTACAGAAACCGGAGATATAGGCTGCCTTATGGGCCACATGGCCTGGGCAATACTTACTTAAATAATGCAGAAGCCAAATTATATGTGACCAGATTTGACTGAGAGCCTGCCATCGAGAGAATGCAGAGGAGAAAACCCCTTATTTAATGAGTTAATAGCACAGGCAGACTCTGCACATGCACGTAGTCTCATAGTGTTACTTTTAGTAGCACATTCTGATTTAAGCTCAGTCTTTGAACAATCCATTGAACTTTAGGCCTGCCTAGGCTATACTTAAACTATCTAGTCTTAGCCAAGAAAAAATTAACACTGGCATAAAATAAACTAAAACTTAATTGCTCAGGCTCTTCAATAAAGATGGCAAAAACAAACATTCTTTGTTCTGTACTTATACATACAATTGTATAGTACAAAACACTGAAGTCCTTAAAACAGAAACCTATAATGCTGACCCTAAACCCTAAGGTAAGTGGAGAACCTGGGGAACATAGAACCTGGGGAACATAGGGATGACTCCCTCACGGGCCACTCAGTGGTGTCTCATGTAGGGCGGCTGTGGCTCAGGAGGCAGAGCAGGTCGTCCAATGATCCCTGGGTCGGCGGTTCGAATCCTCCTGTCCACATGTCGAAGTGTCCGTGGGCAAGACACTGAACCCTACATTGCCTCCAATGAGTCGGTCGGTGTGTGCTCGCCCACCATTGGTGTCTGAATGTGGGAAGTGAGGACGCTGGCGTCGACTGTTCGCCGCTTCACCTCCCAATGTATGAATGAATGAACCATTGTAAAGCGCTTTGAGCACTTGGCAAAGCGTTATAAAAATGCAATTAATTATCATGTGGCCCAAGTTGGGTAGAGACGGCGCCCCTTCCATCTTTGCCTATGGGGAGGATTCCAGTGTACTGTATGGATTTTTGGATTTGCTAGGTGTGTATAATGTGTAATGCCCGGGATTTCAAAAGACTTTCAAAAGATTAGATCTAACCACATTATAACAAAAGAAAAAGATAAATACATCACATACTAAAAGTCTCAATGTGTTTTTACTGGTTAAATAAAGGTAAAAAAAAATAGTCACACAATCACATCACAAACTAGAAACATCACTTATTGGAATGAGGTGAACTCACAAAATCACAATACAAACTGTGTGTGTGTGTGTGTGTGTGTGTGTGTGTGTGTGTGTGTGTGTGTGTGTGTGTGTGTGTGTGTCACAACTTCCCAGCGTGTTTCAATGAGTTTCATCTGTGCGGTTGCAGAGATAGCTGTAGTAGGCTGTATTATGCACGGCCTGTAAAATGCATAATCATAATCATAATCAACTGTAGCTGATAATTTTAATGATTTTACATAGGCCTACTAATATTCTCATAACTACCCTCTTCTGCCAGAAGTATAGGCTACAAAGTATACACATTACATAAGCATGAGATTCATAGTCTGCCGATCTTAAAGCTCACAACGAGGGGCGGCATGATGCATTGTGACTTAGAGATTTATAGACATTATGTGCAAATATAAAATAGCTGCGATAATACTGTAAGTGGTTATGGTGAAATAAACCATTAACACTTCATGAACAAAATGAGTTTGGAGGGGGGCGACGGGACTATGACATCACCGGCTCAGGAAGGAGACGGCATTCACTGTACACACGGAGACGGATAACACGACGATAACAGCTGCTAGGACCTTTCTAACACGCGGGGCATGCCTAGCCTTATAAAATATGAAAGAATTGCAGGAGACGATGACAAACAAGGGAAACCCGAATCCCACGACGAGGTTGGTGATGACCAGGGAGGGTTCAGGATAGTCCCAGCAGAGTCCGAAGTCCAACTCCCTAGAGATTACGTGAGGGATGCTGAGAGCCAAAGCCATCACCCAAACACCCAGACTGGCCAAGGATGCGTTTCTGACGGTGCAGTGACGGTGAAACTGCCAAGTGAATATCCAAACCACACCCATAAATTGAAATCGGTCCACACTGATCAGCACCAGAATGTAGATACTGGCATACATGTTCATTATAATTTGTGACAGGCGCAGTGGAGCAATTTACAATGTTCGCATAAAGCACGTTCTTCATCCAGAGCAACTTACTGTAAGCATCAGTCTAACAGCCTAAACCTTATCCACCCCCCCCTCGTCAATAGGGCCTCCTAGTACTCTTTGCAAGTGGTTCTCAACCCGTGGGTCTAGGCCAGGGGGGGGTCGCCAAATTATCCTGCTACCCTAATAGACAGCACAGCCCCGTGTATCCGTTTATCCGTCTCCATATATGGAGCTGGGATGTGTCTCAGATATCTGTCTCTGGGGCCGTGGTGGTTGGACGGTGGAAGGGAGAGGGGGCGGGGCTTTGTGGTTCTTATAGCGATTGAAGTGGACAGTGGAGTAGTGGACATCATTCTGTCCCTGGGGCTGTGGTGGGGGTCTGACGGTGGGAAAGTATGTCTCTTCCTGGTTCTTCTTATAGCGAGTGAAGTGGACACCGGAGTAGTGGACATCATTCTGTCCCTGGGGCTGTGGTGGGGGTCTGACGGTGGGAAAGTACGTCTCTTCCTGGTTCTTCTTATAGCGAGTGAAGTGGACACCGGAGTAGTGGACATCATTCTGTCCCTGGGGCTGTGGTGGGGGTCTGACGGTGGGAAAGTGTGTCTCTTCCTGGTTCTTCTTATATCGAGTGAAGTGGACAGTGGAGTAGTTAACGTCATCTTGCTGTTCTATTTGGGCTGAAGAGGCAGGGCTGCTGCTACTGGCCAAAGGTAAGAAGATCTCAAAATCTGAGTCGGAGTCAGAGTTGTCGTTCTGAGAAAGAAAATTATAATTTTTATTCCCTGATTGATTGAAATTTTAATTTCACAGTATGCCAAATGAAATACAAAAATTGTTACTGTGGACGACACCATGATAAAGCATTACACTTGTTTACAACAGGGTCCACCATTTCAATTCATCAGAACATTTAGAGACGGACAAGTATACACTTCTATAAAAAAACAAACAGGAAATCATCATATAAGGAGGTAAAAACATACAGTAAGGGGAGAAGGGGGGGGGGGACAGATTTTATTTACGGGATCCAGCTTCGAATTGCAGCCGCCCGTAGGTGCCCTTTGAAAGCGGTTTTGAAGGAGTCAAGGGATTCACATGTCTCAATGGCTGTTGGTAGGGCGTTCCACATTTTGTGATATTATTGTCACCCACTCTAACCAAGAAGCCATCTGCCTTGCTGAGATTACTATTTAAGCCAAAGATAATGGATTCCGTTTTTCCTAGGTGTAAAGACAGTTTGTTATCAGCAAGCCAGATTAATTATTTCTGTAACTTGACTAAGGAATGCTTGAGACTGTTGGATAAATGTGGAAGTGAGGTTCAGCTGAATTCTAGGCTAGACTCATGGTTAAAATCAAACTCTGTGAAGCTATATACAGTAGGTCTTATTGTGATTTGTGCACCCGAGCTGGGATCAAACCATGCTCTCTGGCGCTGACCCACTCGGCAACCCGGGTTTCGCAAAGCAACAGAGCTGAGCCCTTTTGGCTGAGCTAATTAATTAATTAAAATTGGGCAATTGCACTGTTGCACACATCAAAAACAACATGGATCATGTGTACTTACCAGGCCCACTCGGGGACCATGTGCAAGTCAGGAAGTTGCAAGTTGGGAATGCAAGCCCCACCCGGTTTAGAAACTTTCGGAACCCAGCTGTAGCCTATACTATAATATACTTTATAGTATTCTGTATAGTATACACTAGGGTTCAGAAAGGGGCTAGCACATTCCAGTACCCAGACTGTAACTTAGGACGGATAAGTGTCAAACTGTTTGGGCTCTCCAGGGCTATATAACCTACCTGGACTGTGGTTCTGGGTGCAGGTCGTGCTGGTGGTATAGACCTAGAGGCCCGCTTTTGTCTGTGGATGAAAGAGTACATTTTAGGTGAATCTGCGATTTAACACATTGAATTGGATTAATGTGTAAACTGTAGTTCATTACCTGACCCACCGTAAGACAAAGACGGCTATGATGACGAGGAGAACGACTAAGGGGACTCCTGCACCTGCAGCTATTTTAATCCAAGGTACTGCATGGGGAACTGGAACAGGAACTGTTGGTAGAGTTGGTACTGAAAAATTGGTAGAGAAAACCATTTATTCAACATATTTGCTGATGAAAATCATATATAAGTGGGTGAAATTAATGAATGAATGAATGGTTGCGTATTTGTTACCTGCTACAACAACCGGCAGATAGGTGGAATTCGTCCCACCTATTGTGTTTCTGACTGAGCAAGAATAGTTTCCACTGTGGTGTAATTGAATGCTAGGGATGGTGAAGGTGTGTCGAGTTTCCTCGTGTATGGTTTTCTTCTGGTGGTACCAGGTGTAATTGACCAGTGGTGGGTTGGCATCACTGCTGGTGCAAGTCAGAGTCACTTCACTGCGCAACTCTATTACACCCGACAGACTCACAGACACTGAGGGCTTCACAGGGGCATCTGGAGAGGAAGATACATAGAAACACAACTCCTGCTCATTTGGCTGAACATTCTTACCGTGTTCATAATGCTGCTCCTGTATTTGTGTATCAACATAGAACTTACTGACTTATAACTGTCATGTATACTTACATTGGACATCTAAAGTGATAAAAGATGAGTTTAACTTTCCATATTCATTTGAAGATTGACAATGGTATGTTCCACTGTCTTTGGAGCTGATAGAGGGGAATTTATATGTTGTATGTGCTTTTCCTGGCAGTGTTTCATTCTCCTTGTACCAGGTGTACAGTTCGTGTTTTGTGTTTGGATCACTTTCACAAGTCAGAGTCAGTGGACGACCCTCCTCTATCACACCAGAGGGTCTCACTAATAAAACCTTCCTTGGACCATCTGTAGAACATAATGTTAACATAGATTAACTTTAACCCCTTAAAACATATTAATTTAATTTAATTTAAAAAGTGTGTTCTACTCACATCTGATGTTGAGAGTTTCTTCGGGACCTGGACCTCTGTCGTCATCTTTGACAGCACAGGAGTATTCTCCTGCATGCTGCCTGCTGCTGACTGTGTCTAGAACCAGACTGTTCTCTGTGTGTCTCCGTGTGTCTAGAGCCATGTTGTTGTGGTACCAGATGTAGGCGGGGTAGACAGGCAGAGGACACTTGGTTCTGCAGGTCAGGGTCACATTCTGTCCTTCTTCGACAGTGGATGGACTAATCATCACCAGAAAGCCTAGAGGGTGCCAAAAAAATAAATAAATAAATAAAACATTATGATGATTATATACTCAAAGGGGTTTTGGGGGGTGGTGATCAACTTTATTTATCTAGCACTTTTTTTTCTTTTTTTTCTTTTAACTATATATGTATTGACTTTTTTTCTCCCAATTACTGTACATATAAATATATTACAGTTATAGCTCTCTTGTTAATAAAATGTCCAGAACGGATACACAAATTCAATAACAAAACAAATGACAACTAAAATACAATCATAACAAACGCAACTCGACAATAATAGTTTAATTTAACAAAGGGAGTACTTTTACTTGAAGCTCAATGCACTCAACTCTGTCTGAATATTGAGCACAAAATAACCTTACATTTGATTTTAATCCTCGTTATGTTTCTCTTTTTGCATGATTTTCTTTTACCGTCCTGTATCTTGTAGCTACTTCTTAACCTGTAACCTGTTTGTATTATATATATATTTATATGTGTCTACTATCTATCTAATTCTAAACGAATCAGTCTTGATCAGTTTTAAGACATAGTCACAACAAGCCAAATTAAACTATGATTTCAGATTGAATAATGTGAACGGCACAACTTAAAAACAACCTCTACTCACATCTGACCGCGAGAGCTCTTTCAGGGGCTTTGACGGCCTCTCGACCGCTGACAGCACAGGAGTATTTCCCTGCATGGGTACTGATGACCGGGCCTACGACCATCCGTTGTCCCTCTGCATGCTCCATCTTCTGTCCATTGTGGTACCAGACGTAGGCGGGGTTGTCTTTCAGCCTACAGTTGACGTTGGTGTCACAGGTCAGTGTCACATTCTGTCCTTCTATCACTGTGGAAGGAGTCATCGTCACCCGGAAGTCTAGTGTATACTTACATTGGACATCTAAAGTGATAAAAGATGAGTTTAACTTTCCATATTCATTTGAAGATTGACAATGGTATGTTCCACTGTCTTTGGAGCTGATAGAGGGGAATTTATATGTTGCATGTGTTTTTCCTGGCAGTGTTTCATTCTCCTTGTACCAGGTGTACAGTTCGTGTTTTGTGTTTGGATCACTTTCACAAGTCAGAGTCAGTGGACGACCCTCTTTTATCACACCAGAGGGTCTCACTAATAAAACCTTCCTTGGACCATCTGTAGAACATAATGTTAACATAGATTAACTTTAACCCCTTAAAACATATTAATTTAATTTAATTTAAAAAGTGTGTTCTACTCACATCTGATGTTGAGAGTTTCTTCTGGACCTGGACCTCTGTCGTCATCTTTGACAGCACAGGAGTATTCTCCTGCATGCTGCCTGCTGCTGACTGTGTCTAGAACCAGACTGTTCTCTGTGTGTCTCCGTGTGTCTAGAGCCATGTTGTTGTGGTACCAGATGTAGGCGGGGTAGACAGGCAGAGAACACTTGGTTCTGCAGGTCAGGGTCACATTCTGTCCTTCTTCGACAGTGGATGGACTAATCATCACCAGAAAGCCTAGAGGGTGCCAAAAAATTAATAATAATAATAATAAAACATTATGATGATTATATACTCAAAGGGGTTTTGGGGGGTGGTGATCAACTTTATTTATCTAGCACTTTTTTTTATTTTTTTTCTAACTATATATGTATTGACTTTTTTTCTTCCAATTACTGTACATAAAATGTCCAGAACGGATACACAAATTCAATAACAAAACAAATGACAACAAAAATACAATCATAACAAACGCAACTCGACAATAATAGTTTAATTTAACAAAGGGAGTACTTTTACTTGAAGCTCAATGCACTCAACTCTGTCTGAATATTGAGCACAAAATAACCTTACATTTGATTTCAATCCTCGTTATATGTTTCTCTTTTTGCATGATTTTCTTTTACCGTCCTGTATCTTGTAGCTACTTCTTAACCTGTAACCCGTTTGTATTATATATATATTTATATGTGTCTACTATCTATCTAATTCTAAACGAATCAGTCTTGATCAGTTTTAAGACACAGTCACAACAAGCCAAATTAAACTATGATTTCAGATTGAATAATGTGAACGGCACAACTTAAAAACAACCTCTACTCACATCTGACCACGAGAGCTTCTTCAGGGGCTTTGACGTCCTCTCGACCGCTGACAGCACAGGAGTATTTCCCTGCATGGGTACTGATGACCGGGCCTACGACCATCCGTTGTCCCTCTGCGTGCTCCATCTTCTGTCCATTGTGGTACCAGACGTAGGCGGGGTTGTCTTTCAGCCTACAGTTGGTGATGGTGGTGTCACAGGTCAGTGTCACATTCTGTCCTTCTAACACTGTGGAAGGAGTCATCGTCACCCGGAAGTCTAGAGGGTGCAAAAATAAATAGATATATATTAAACCCAAAATAAAAATAATAACCGATGATTGTGAAATGATGGTAGTGACAATAGATTAAACATCTCCAAGCGGAATCATGCCCAAATAATTTAAAAAATGCGTTTCCAAATCTTGCGCTGAGGAAGGCTGAGGCCCAGGATGTGTTGAATGTTCTCAATAAATAATAATGTGTATCTGAGCCAGTCTGCGTTACTTTGGATTACTGCTTTTTCCACTTTGGTGCTATTTGAACCTATAGCTTATACAGTATATAGCTGAGGGAAGCGCACCTGCCTTTGTCTGACATGAATGGATGCAGACATGCAGTCACAGACAGTCTAAAAAGTCACAAAGCAGGACTTGTAGTAGTATGGTGGTCCGTGCAATATACCAGAGGGCCAGTTCTAATACTAATTAAATATCATCCAAAAGATAATTCATTCACGGGCCTGATTTGGCCCCCGGGCCTTGAGTTTGACATATATGGTCTAAATGGATGAAGCAACACCCAACACTATTGGCTCTTATGGTTATGGTTCTTAATTCTTATTATTATGGAACGTTTATCCCATGGACTGCAGGTACAGCTTTTCTGAGGTTATTAATTCAGAAATGTGTATATTGAGTGTTCGTTGAGCAATTTAAAAAAATATTCCTGTAGTTCCTTGGGCCAGACATGGGCATTCATGGGCAGACACTGACTCAACCCTCATGGCCTGGTAGAGATATTTCCTCTCTGGTGTGTGTGTGTGTGTGTGTGTGTGTGTGTGTGTGTGTGTGTGTGTGTATTTCCTTAGATGTCAAACAGAATGTATGGAACACCTCATGCTAAAGTTATACCTGTGACGACACCCAACGTGACTCCGGGTTTTCCAGCATACTTCCCTCCTCTACCTCGTATGTTGGTTATGAGCCTGAACATGTACTCCGCTGAATCGTTCTCTCTCAGGTCCGTAATGGTCAGGGTGCAGCGCTGTTTGACACAGTGGTACTGAACGCGACCCGCATAGCGACCCGCATAGTGAGAGTGCCGGTACAGATCCACGGGTGCACGATCGGTCTCTTTGGTGAACCAGAAACTGTTTATGACGTCGGCTTTGACAGTGTGATAGGTGTAGTAGCCAGTGTCATGACAATAATAGAAATCACTACATGAACGATGATGCCAGACTCTGCCGCTGTAACTGGACGGGTACTTGTAGGTGCTGGTCATCTTCACAGTTGAACCCTTAATGGCGCACACGCTATTGGAGTCGTATGTCACTCCCCAGAGATCTGTAACACAGAACGGAAAACACAATCGCATAACCGGTGTTGTTTTCGTCGACTAAAACTAAGACGAGAAATGTTCGTCGACTACCTTTTTTCACTGACGAAAACTAAACGGAAACTGAATGAAAGCTAAGCTATGATGACTAAAACTAAATATGTTGACAATTTCGTCAACAAATAAAAACTAGACTAAAATGCTAGGAAGGGACTAGTGGACAAGAGATCCAGTATACGTCATTTTACAATTGGTTGCATGCTGAAAATAGCCGATCTACAAGCTCACAGCGCGTCGCAGTGTAGAATCAGTCATTAGGACGGCATCGAGGCCCGCCGAAACACATTTTAGTCGACTAGATCAACTGTAGATTTAGTCGACTAAAACTAGACTAACGGTAAAACATTCCATGTGATTAAAACTATTCAAGAGACTGTGACTAAAACTAAAATCTAAATTTGCTGCCAAAAACAACACTGATCACAAACATAAAAGCATTTTAGGACAGGAGATGTTTCTTAGCTCTTTAGACTCCATCTTAGCCACTTGCACTAGCCTCGACGACCTTACAGGCGTATGCAAAGGCTAACCTTAGGTCATATAGATAGCATTTTATGTAGGCATAGCACTCTATATAGTCATAGCTTGACTGTACAGATATTCTACTGTTAGACAGTTCTTAGCGTGTTTTCTATTTCTATGTATTTGATGTATTATTACCATTTGTTGTTCTAAGAAGTCCAAGGACTCGTTATCCAAAACCATCTTGGTAATGAGTGTTGACCCGCAGCATGGTCTACAGCCGGTTCTGAATGAAAATGCAGTAGCCTATATGTATGTGACCGAGTTGAGTTCTGACGCTATACAGCGAAGGGGGGCTAGGTCACACTATGGGGCTATGAGAAGCTAACCTACAGTATGTGTAGATGAGTTGAGTTCTGACGCTATACAGCGAAGGGGGAGGTCACACTATGAGTTGAGTTCTGACGCTCAATTCAATACAGAAACATCACAACGTAACAAAAGCCTACTCACCGCCCCTGGACTCGTTAGGAGGTTTGACTGTGTAGTCCGTGTCTGACTCACAGTAGTCTAGTCGGAGACATTAAAAATGATCACAATAGACATTAAAAATGATCACAATAGACATTAAAAATGATCACAATAGTTGAATTAACCCATTTTGGACTGAGGTTGATGAAAAAAAAGGCTTCTAAATCCTAACATTTTTCTGAAAACCCCATGTTTCTATGTCAGTGGTGCTCAAACTTTTTCATGTCAAGGACCCCCAGCATTATCTCTATTGGGCCACGGACCCCCATCTGAAAATATGTAGTTCCAGGGACCCCCCCCCCCCCCCCCCCAGAAGCAAATATTTTCGTTAAAAATGTTCGCTCTGAAATATATATTCAATGATTTGCGCCACATTTTTTAAAGATTTTTCAAAAATAGCAGACCTACAAGCTACGAGCTCATAGTGCGCCACTCGGTGGCGCGCTATGAGCTCGTAGATCTGCTATTTTTCAATAGCTAAATTATAGCTATTTCTTACTTAATGTAAGTCGCTCTGGATTAAGAGCGTCTGCTAAATGCCTAAATTGTAAATTGTAATTGTAAATAACACAATGTTTAAAACACCAAAAAGGGGTTCCCGTCCCAAAATGAATGACCCTACTACTCTTATGTGTTTCTGTATAGCTGTGGCAGTCCGATTTGTACCAGGTATAATATAATTATAGACAACATGGAATAGTTTACCGTTGACGGCTAATGTGACTCCGGGGCCATTATATTTCCCTGCCGTTACGTTTGTTATGAACCTGAACCTGTATACAGAACGATCGGTTTCTCTCAGGTCCGCAATGGTCAGGGTCGCGCTGCGGTCCACGTCGTCATATTGGTACTGAACACGTCCCGCATACCGCGAGTCCTCAATCAGATCCTCGGCGGAGGATTTAGTCCACCAGTATCTGCGAGTGACGTTATGACCCTGACCAGGAGGGTACTCGTAGGTGCAGTAGATGTGCACCGTCGAGCCCCTGCTGAGGCACACACGCTCGGAGTTGCAGGTTACTCCCCAGCCTGCTGACGCTGTAACACAGGACACATCATAATAAAGACATTACAGGACATGGACACAGGAGATACTTTATTTTAGAGGGACAAATTATGTGACCACATTTGACTGAGAGACTGGATTGGATTTTTGTGAATTTGTGTTTTTTTTTTTTCATGTCCTATGAAAGCAGGGAATCATTGCTACAAATTGACATATTGGTTGACCCAACAGTTTTGGAGATATGGCTTATAGGAGTAAATGTCTGGCAGAAAACAGCGAGTTGAGAAAACAGGCTTGAAATGGTTCACTTCCGTGGTCTCTAACATTACAAATAGCTACATGTTTAAGCATTTATTTCATATTTAGCTACATGTTGATTTCAGCTCTGACACGTGCGTGCGCGTGTAAACTAAACGCATTAATTTACATATATTATTTATACTGTACATATTAGTATAAGCATAGGGCTAAACTTTGACTAAGCACGTCTTGTTGACCGTCTTGTTTCGGTCGACAAGACAAGGTCTCATGTCACAAACAAAAACACATTTGTAATTCCAATTTGGGATTCAATGCATGAACAGCACAAGTAACAAAAATCTACTCACAGACATCTCGACCCTGTATCACTGTAACATAGAGAACATAATCATAATGAGCAAGTTATTAGAGGACAGGAGATGTTTCTTTGCTGGCTATAGAGGCCAACATTCTTTAGTCAATGAGACAAACAGGATCTTAGTACCAATCTGGTGTTGGATTATGAGGCCTTGAACAGAACAAAATGTTGACCTATACAGCATTGTCACCATTATACGTGCAGTACGCGAAGACCCCACACACCACTCTCTAACTCTAACACTCTTAGGTATAGATTAATTTCCATTAATTAACACTTTACGACACTTTACAAAAACAATAATACGAGAAAAATAAATTAATGCATTTTAATCACGCTTATAGTTTTTGCACCACAGAACCTTTTTTACTGGACGAATTTCAGGCGTACCGAATACCGATCATACTGTATAGCCTGCTACATGTACGTATGCAATCAGACGATATCGGACCGCTTTGCTTGGCCCAGTGGATGGGACATTTAAATTACGGTAAACAAAACTCAGTCATTAATTCACTCGTATACTAAAATATGTAAAAAAAAAAAAAAAAAAAGCTTCTCAGGTCAAATATTGATATTTGATTAACATTTGACTAATTTATATTAATGAATTACAACGCCTCAAATTAATTCGTTTTTTTTTTTCTAATCGAGTCCCAGCCCTAAATACAAGTGAATATTATATTTGATCTTGTGGCATACCGGCATCTACATACAGTATCACTGCAGCACATTAGAAGACAGCCATTTTATAGCAGGGTGATATATCCCCCCCCCCCCCCCCAACTATATACTAGTTTTTTGTATTATTATTATTTTAAATCAGATCCTACAGAAGTCTAATCGTTGCTCTTCAGAAAGTTACAGTGATCTGACTATAAACCAACATTCATAATCATGCCTTCTGTCTGTTCACCATTATCTATGAAAAATGTATGACGTGTATGCATCATTTTGACATTTGACATATGGATATCACACTTGCATGTACTGTACCGAGAGTACGAGCTAATGCCATCCGGTAGGAGGTATAGAACTCCACGATGTGTATATAATAGATTTAAACACTCTTTTGTTCCCCTGTCAACTATAAAATGCTCAATCAGGGATTGCCGAATGCACTTTAATGACTATAGTTGCACTTTATCAAGGGAATGTGATGTGCAATATCTCTGTTTTGTGTATGTTGGGTCAGTGTTTCATGGTGTTTTTCCTTTTCGTATGTGAACATGTCTGTTATTTGTATGCAGCTGTGACTCTGTCTCCAAGACAAATTTCTCCCAAGGGAGACAAATAAAGATAACCTTGAACCTTGAACCTTGATGTTAGTCTGACATACAGAGAATGAAAGAACAAAATATATATATGTATACAATACCTGGTACAGTCAAAAGGAACAGCACAAATCCACGTGTTGCTCCTCTAACATTCATAGTTGGACCTCCCCTCTCGGTTGAAGACTTCAGAGGAACTAAATCACATTAGCTGGTGGATCATACTGTATATGTACATAAGAGGAAATATAATTTAACTTAACCAGATCATAACAGATCATCTCTTCTCTGTATATGCTCTCTTTATACAGATATGCTCACTTGTCATTGTACTAAATGCAAACTAGTATTTGAATTAAGTACCCTAGAACACTAAACATAGGTGATTTTCACCCGGACATTTGCACATTTGTGCAATTTTCATAATGCTGCTGATGTCTGAGGTGGATGGTTCTCTCGGTACCTTCATGATGCTCAGTGACATCATAGAAGGTATAGGTTTGTTTCCTACATGCCCACATCCATACAGGCAGGTCTTCGGGTGAATTTCACCCGTGTTCAGTGATGGTGTGATAGAGAAAAATCCAATACACCCACAATGGACTTTAAATTATTAATATTTTCTTCACTGGACCATTCTTCACACATGTCTTAGGAATGGGTGGACCAAAGGAGAAGTTCCCAACTTCATTTATCTTTTTTTTAGGAATATTAAAAAAAATATATATGCACGTTTTTCACCGATTTTGTCCCCCCCCCATGATATGGCCCCCCATGAAATCTTTTCTTTTTTTTTTGTGAAAAGTCATAATGAAATATTAAAGAAGAGTACCTCAAGTTGCCATGTATTGCTGTACTACAATATATTTTGATGAGAATTTATTTATGGAATACCATTTTATATTGGGTAAAATATACCTGTGTTTAGTGATGGTGTAACAAAACATAGTGTTTAGTGTTCGAGGGTTAATTTGTTTTTGTTTAATAAAAAAAAAAAAAGAAGAGTACTGAGAATAGGCTAAGCATTAAACAGGTCGATACAGAATTATAGGACAGACTGTGTTTAAAAGGCTCTCTTTAACTTGTCATTTAACTCAGTTTAAATGCAAAATAGTATTTGAATTTAAAAAATGGTTTTGTTGTATAAACAAAGAGTAAACTTACAGAGTACTGAGAGTATATAGTCCACCGAGGTTGAAAAACTGTGTTTAAAATGGGACCACGTCCTTCCTCTTCATAGCAAGCAGACTGCTGGTAAATAACCAGGCTCAACGGCAGAGCTGAAGTCATGTTAGTGAGTTTCCTGATGATAATCTGTGAGAAACATTAGCGCATGCCGTGTGTGTGTGTGTGTGTGTGTGTGTGTGTGTGTGTGTGTGTGTGTGTGTGTGTGTGTGTGTGTGTGTGTGTGTGTGTGTGATATAGAGCTATATATAGAATCTGTAACGCTTACGGAAAAATATCTAATGCCACCTATCACCTATATGGTTAGATCACATAAGATAACAGCAAACAGGAAATCCTCTCAGTGATGTTGTTTGAGGGTTTTTATTGAGAGCTTCTCATGACGAACAGCAAGTGTTGAACATTGTAGAACCTCGTCGCATTAAAATAGGCTAATCTAATAACCATATTACATTATTATTATTTGAAACAGTATAGAAAACCACACCGTCCATTTTGCACATGAACCAGCCAAAAGGCCATTGGTTGTCCAGAGACTTGTTCTGACTAATTCCAAATATTTAAAACTGTCACAGATAGCAACAGACTGGGCACTTATTGTGAGCACACACGCACGCACGCACACACGCAGCACACACACACACACACACACACACACACACACACACACACACACACACACACACACACTTTACTATAGCATATGTGCACACATGCAGTTCCTTGTACGTATTGCACATGCACACACTGAACTCCAATTCCAATGAAATGAGAGAGAGGGGGAGGGGGCTGAAATGAATTGAGCCACATATATCCTTTACTTTACTAAATATACAGAAGAGATCAATTTAATGGTAACATGTCATTGTTCCAACCTCCCCTCCTTAGTCTGACCATTACTAACATTATCCCAAGAGTCTTATTAACCGGCCACGGCGGCTATTTTCAAATATTTTTGATACAGTTCAAAACCTGTGAGTATTTTCTACTTTTGTACTGATACCAATACTTTTGTAGGCCTACTTTTACTCTTTAACTCCGGACCTTCCCTTGTACTTGTGGTGTTGGAGAAGTAAACAAATATGAGCACCACTGCCCCTCAGTCAACTGGTTCTGAAACTAGCTGACCTTTCACCTTGTGACATCACTAACCCCAGACAGCCTCACTGCAGCTGCCTACACAACCCATCTCACAAAAATAGCATGGACTGCAATTCCGTACATACACGCTTTTCTAGTATACACCTATAGGCCTACTAGAAAACCCCAAAATCCATAGCTGAAATCGACATGTAGCCTAAATGTGAAATAAATGCATGAACATGTAGCTCTAGGTGTAATGTTACAGAAGTGAACATTTCAAGCCTGTTTTCTCAACTCGCTGTTTTCTGTAAGACTCAATCACTCTGTATAAGCCATATCTCCAAAACTGGTAGGTCAAACTGAACAACCAAATATGTAAATTTGAAGCTATAATTCCCTGCTTTCATATGTCATGAAAAAACGGGGAAAAAATTAAACATCCATGTACTGCATCTGCATGGCTCTTCAACTGTATTGTTACAATACGATTAATTATGCTAAGCCTCTACGGCGGGTAACCAATTGTGACGTTTCAAATTGC
Source organism: Protomyctophum bolini (assembly GCF_963924005.1). Taxonomy (NCBI): domain Eukaryota; kingdom Metazoa; phylum Chordata; class Actinopteri; order Myctophiformes; family Myctophidae; genus Protomyctophum; species Protomyctophum bolini. The sequence continues at coordinate 52,598,672 of NC_137862.1, read as the reverse complement.
AGTTGATACTAGTAAATAAAATCACACCCGTGTGAAGTGAGGGTCGCTCTTATCATTATAAATTATCATGACGTAATATAGACACTATGCCGATGTTCTCAGACACTATGACGCAGAATTATCCATTCATTGTCTTGAATATAGGAGGGCCTAGCGCCCCTCAAAAAATCACACCCGTGTGAAGTGAGGGGCGCTTTTATCATCGTACATCATCATGACGTAAAATAGACACCATGACGTAAAATTGTCCATTCATTGTCAATAAATTGTCAATAGGACAAAGTTTGTGCATATACACCAAAGCTGGACATGTAAAAAAAATCACACTTGTGTGAAGTGAGTGGCACCCACTGTGGCTGCCTGTATTTTTATTGGCCACATGACTTATGTCTTACGTCGTCATTTACTGGCGGCCTGAACAAACATTAAAGTCCATAGACTTGGCTGGCAAACGATTTACATCATATTTTGCTCACAAGGCTATTGTGCTATTTTCAGAGCATATATTTGGTCGTTAATTAAAGTGCAATCCTCACCATGCCATGTTTAAACCCTGCAGTAAACCTTGATGTCATGCTATATTTGAAACATATAAAAAGGCTCAAGTTATCATATAGCTAAAGCAACTATGAACTATCTCTTAATTATGTGCTATAGCAACTATCTCTTAATTAGAATTTATGTTCTGGCTTCTGAGACATACAGTAATACATGATAAGAGGCCATGTGCATTTCAGCATACTGAATGGTAATTTGTAGAATGAATTAATATGGAAATTACTCAGTGAGGAAAGATCATCGTGCGTGCGTGCGTTGTGTAAAAAAGACAGATGATAATGTCGATGTGATTTAGTTTAATAAAGGATAAAAAGGTGTGATGCTCCATTAAAAAAAGACATGCTCAACGTTCCCTTTGTCTTTCACACCTAGCTCAGCAGCACTTGAGTCAATCACATGTACAATTCCTTGTAACATAAATATATTGTTTCATGTCACTGTTGTTAGCTGACTTTGACCCATATTTTTCGTGCATACGATACAGACAAGCTACATCCCTTCACCTATTTAAAAAAAATCACACCCATGTGAACTCTCTCTCTCTCTCTCTCTCTCTCTCTCTCTCATTAGCAGGCAACAGTGCAGCACTGTCTCTCTCTCGCTCTGTTTCTGGCACAACAGCGCCCCTACTGGTACTCATACTGGTGCTCATTCACCAACACATAGGTGAACAACACATAGGTGAACAACACATAGGTGAACACGGACATTGCTGTTCCCTGGAGTGGTTGCACCACACAAAAAAAATCCAAATAAAGAAAGAAAAGGATAGGCCCATGTTAAACTAAAAACTTTCATTGCATTAATTTATCTGTAGACCTTGTACATTTAATACAAAATATACAAAACATATACAGACAGAAAAACTATAAATAATAAATGAAAATAATATTACAAATACATTAATGAATGGGGTGGGGGGTAGGCTTTGTTTTGCGATGTTTATAGTTCCTCCATTTCATTTTTATTTCTTCTTTATTTTTATTACTGAATACTTAAAAAAAAAAAAAGAGATGGTGAGAACTTCCAAGAGTATGTTACTTATTTATTTAAAAGATAGAGAGCCCATCTTTTTTCAAATAACTTTTCCTTTCCATTGATTTTATAGTTCACTGATGGATGTAGGTCTGTTATTTTGTGGATTTGTTTTCATGTTCCCCATGACTTAAATCGTATGCCCTGTGTCCCACTGAGGTACATTCGGCATTTCGGCCCCAGCGTTTAGATAGTATTACTTCTGAACCAGCCGGCGTGTAGATATAATCATTGTTTTGTTTCTCTTGTTTGTCATAACACCCAGCCTCTGTGAAACATGTTATTTTGTCCTTGGTCTATATGCCCAGAGCAGACAGCAGTCTCCAACTAACTTGTTAGCTGGTTGTCATTGTCTTGATTTATATGAACTATACGTACAATTCACCCTTAAAACGATACATATCCCATGCATGTATGCTTCCTGGTTTGTTAGGAAGTGACAGTGAATCTTCCTTTGGTTGTTGGACACGTAAGCTCTGTGTAACGTACTCTCTGATTACAATACGATATATATACCGTCTCCATTTTGCGAGACGGGAGAGACATTTTGTATTTGGCTGTATGTGGATCTATTCTGTGCTCTCTGAACCAAAATGAATTGGCTAAAACATAATTTATTTCTGTGGACTCATCTATTCTATTGGGTATTCTATTCTAAGGTATTTTTCTAAAAGTATTTCATGCTTCAGGTATCATATTTGTATTGATCATTCTCCTAAAAAGTATTCCTGTTAAAGCTAAGTATTAACTTTATAATCTAAAAGGTTTAAAACCATTTTGTTACAGGTTTTGGTACTGAGTACTTTTTGTAAAGTATTTTTACATTCCCGAGTTTCAGCTCTGCTATCGAAGTTATTCATTTACAGTCCTTTCTTATTAGCATTATTAAATATGGATCTTTAAATATTTCCATTAGTCACCTTCTCCATCACATACATGTCTTGTCTTCCACTCTGTCCATCCATCTATATCCACCCTGGGTATAGTTCCACACTTTTCCGACTTCTGGTTATTTGTTTTAGAGCTGTCATTCTCAGAATCCAAAACAGATAATAGAATAGATCCTCACTTTGTAAACTTTTGGGTCGTGTTCCCAGCAGCATATTATGTTTTGTTCTAAATTCACAGCTCTCCCAAATATTTTTTCAATTTTTTGTGAAACTTTGGTCCAGAAGGTTTGCATTTTGGGACATGTAAGGAAAATATGGGTGATTGTGATCCACATTATTCTCCCCACATTCCCTTCAGCAGGTGGAGTTTAGAGTGCAGCACTTTGAAGCTTCTTCAAAATGTTCTTCTGAATATTTAATCAAAACCCAGAAGGAAAAAAGGAGTGTGCCGTGAAGGTAGAGGGTTCACAGCTGGTCTTTTATCTCTGAAAGGTCCTCGATGAAGAACTGAGGAACCCAGAGCAACAACGACAGCGCATCCTCCTCAACTTTGACACTCACATAAAGAGACAGCGGAGTAAAGAGGAAGGGAGGCTGCCGTTGGGGAAAAAGTCAATGCTCCCTGTGTTGCCATTGTCAGAGCCCAGAGAGACATACAGGGCTGACAGTATGAGCTATCCCACAAAGAGAGAAGATTCTGAAAATGCACAATGACATACTGTATTGTTGCTGTCGGGCTGAATCATTCTATGTCCAAAACGGTTGCTTTTAATCCAACCTAATTATTGTTTTGTCAAAAGCTTTTGTTAACACTTTTAATTGGTCCAAATTTTATAAAACCACTTGAACATGGCTAAAATAGCGGATCTATTAAAGCTCACAACATGTCGCATTGCAATGCAATGCGAACTTGTAGAATATATTCTTGACACAATTTCAGCGAAAACTTAAAAGAAATACGGAGATACAAGGTTTCTGTTCGACAGTGATGAACTACCTAGAGTGAAGATTAAACAACTGAATATACTATTCTATCTCCTAAACTATAGCTTGATCTTGCCATCTCATTTTATGGTCCTCTAGCCATCTGCTTGGACCAGGCTATCTGGCATATAGTGAGTCATGACACTCAGATAGACCCAAAATCACTAAAAACACTTACAATTATGCTTGTTGCACATCGGTATGAATCCCCCAAGATGAAAATTATGTTGTTGTCGGTCAGAAACCTTATCTCCATATTCTAACTTGTCGTGTAATTTCCTAAATTAAGTCCCTATAGTTCATCATAATACAATACACACAAAAGCGTGGCTTATTTGTCAGGTCAACTAATTTAGATGGATTATTACGGTTGCAGTACTTAGTTTAGACAGTTTTTGGTTTAGACTAGTCATTTGTTTAGACCAGTCATTAGTCCTACAACTACAACCTATCTCAAACCCTCACCCTAACCCTAACATCCCACGGGGCAGCACATCTTAACCTAACCTTAACCCATGTCTAACCAATGACTAGTCTAAACTAAGTATGCACCACTTTATTACACATACTACCAGGCAGAGCCTGTCATTTAGGGTTAACGTGGTTTATGTAGTGTTTAAAACGGCTCGTGTGTCTACTGTACAATTTCATGGATGGAGAGTCAAGTCAATTTTTTGGAAATATTTGTAAAATACACAATGACAGTTATACAATTCCAGCACCTACACTAGCCTTGTAGAATGAATGAATATGGAAATTACTCAGTGAGGCAAGATCATCGTGTCTGTCTGTCTGTGTGTGTGTGTGTGTGTGTGTGTGTGTGTGTGTGTGTGTGTGTGTGTGTGTGTGTGTGTGTGTGAAACTGAAAATATGGCACCACACACTCAGGCGCGCAAGCACAAACTCACGCACACACTCACTCTCTCACTATTCCACGCACGCAAACATGAGCATGCACGCACGCATGCACACAGGAAACTTACAAAACAGCATGCCATGTTTTGTTTTCATCTTGCCAATCAAGAATGTCCCCCTCGCCTCGTAAATTGAATACTTTCATCTCTCTTCCACTGAGAAATGTGAAAGCACAGGTTAGAGAAATAAGTTAATTGTTTCTGATGTACAATTATTAAGATCATTACTTTCACTAAAGATAATTGAATTAATATAGTCTTAAATGCTGAACTGTATTCACAACTGAAACCATTGGTTGAGATTAAGGACAATAACATTGCCCCAGGGAGAGTGGAGGAGATTGATAAGTTATTTATGAGGTGATGAGGTGTTAACATCTGGCCATGGCTGAGTGCCACACTGTGGAGAGGTGACCTTCTGTCCCACCTGGAAGAGAGATGACATTCTCTCTGAAAGATTCCATGAAGCCACAGTTCCCTGTGGCAACCTGGAGCACCTGTTGGACAGCACATTGAATTCTGGTCCACTACACAGTTAAGTTATTTCACCTGTTGGTTTCTAAGTCACTGTGACATTGTCTCCAGAATATGCTACAGTTATTGTACTTGTTTCATTAGTACTTTCACAAGTACTTTAGTTTACAGCGGATGTACTTTACAGAATATGCAGTTTAGAATTCAGAAGGCAGGACAAAGCCCCATGCCAACTTGCTTGCCCATTTTACGGCTGCAGCCAACGTAATGCTATGGCAGCAAGCCTTATAGTGCCATGTTTTCACATCAGGTTGAAGCATTAACTCTTCTTTAGTGACCTAGAAAAGCTGCATCAGCCCCGCAGATAGAATCCTCACATGGACCTCAAGACATGATCCCATTACCGCGCCGCGGTATTACACACTCTTGTACCGGCTCCTCATAAGTGCTAAAATCGATTACAAATAGAAGTCCTGCTTCTACTAAAGTTGCACGGCATTAAATGTTTTGATTAAACTGATTTACTTACTCCCACGAGAGACCTCCGTTAACTCTCCGGTCACCAGATGCATTTGTTTGAGCTGGTTGTAAAGAAGGGTAGCTATGATGTTTTCATGGGAAACCCCTCTCCTTTTAGGGAGAGTTGGGACATCAAACATGATCTTTAGTGCACACGTCTAATAATAATAATAATAATCTCAAAGTGCTACAAAGCTTAAAAAAACATGGCAAAAGAAACAAAATACAATAAAAGAAGCGTAAGCAACATCATAAGCAGTGAAACATGTTTAGGGAAAAGCTTTCTTAAAAAGGTGGGTCTTAAGTCCCATTGTTAAAAGAGTCAGTGGACTGTGGCGCTCTCAGGTGAATAGGGAGAGAGTTCCACAGACAAGGAGGGGGCTGTGTGGCAGAAGGCCCGGTTGCCCAGGTTGGTGTGGGGGACGGGGAGAAGATATGGCCGTTGGAGGAGCGGAGGCTTCGAGTGGCGGGTTTAGGGGCGATGAGTTCTTTGAGGTAGGGGGGGGCATTTCCGTAGATGCACTGGTGTGTAAGAAGGGATATCTTGTATTATGTGAATTGAATATGTCTGGTCTCGTCTCCATGCATGCTCTTTAGTGCAGTCTAGGGTCTGCTTCACTTCTCATCATCCAGCCTGTCAGGGTGCGATCAGAGGACCCAAAAGGTTTATTAAACTATAACTTCCCATAAAATGGGGCAGGCAAAACAAGGACACAGTAAACACGCTGACATGAAATGACGATCTGACAAGGGACTGAACAAACTGGGGTATATATATAGACAGAGACTAACTAGACACAGGTGAACTCAAAATACAATCAAACACAGGATAGGCTAACAGGACAAAGAGGACACAGGTGAAAACACTGACAAGGTAGGTGAGACAAGGTACATAGGGAACAGCAACTAGTCAAAAAGGAAACACTAGGGACCATACTACAAAATAAGATACACAAAACCAACAGGGTAACAGAAAACCAAACAGAACAAGACATGGCAAAACTTCTCTCTATAGTCCTAATTAATAGGCTGCTGAGCTCCTCGTGTAAGTCACATTCAGAGTCAGACACACACTACACATTGCGTGCGTGCTACTACTCTTTGTAGTAGCTTACTAGGGTGTGTGGAGTGTAGCACTTTATTGTGTTGTGGCTGCTGTGCTCTTGCATGTTGTCAGGCTGTCATCTGTGCAGTGTAATTTGAAACCCCTTGGGTTCTCACAGAACTTTTCTTAGGTTTTCTAAATAAATCTTTGTTGCGTGTCCTACATGTGTAATGTGTTCTACTGTACCTCGTTTTAACACATCAGCTGACACTAATGCCACTGCTGGCCGGATGCACAGAACGTTGGTAGCAAAACGTTTTTTGCTACCATAAGTTTGGTAGCAAAATCTACCAAACTTTTATTTCTCTTCAGAAGCGTTAATATTGTAACCGCGAGGTAGTGACGATTCAGTAATGAGCCCACTGCCATTTAGTACGATGACGTTACTTAATGGCAGTGGTTTTACTTTTGAGCAGTACGTATACAGTTGTTATTGCGTCTCAAAGCATTAAAAAACGTCGTAAAAGGTGTATATTTAAACAATAGTTTTGTGTACTTTATTTAGTGAGGCGCGTTGTTTTGGAGTTGCAGCTCTGCCTCATCTGTATTCAGATGGTGAAGTGATCCACGATGCAGAACATGTGTGACATGTGTGGCATGTCAGCCACGTTGCTCCTTGGAATTCATTCACAATCTCCTCGGAATCGCTTAGCATCCCGCTGATGACAATCACTGAGCCCTAATGACCTTACAAGATAGTCTGTGGCAGAAAGGATGTGTCCATCCTGATGTGGGTCTGTGCACTGATAATATACGTATAAGTTTGACTGAAAACATAATTATGGCATGCGTCTATGCATCCTCTGTACTGTGTACTGTACAGGGCGGGAACCCCTTTTGGTGTTTTAACCATTATTTTAAACTTTATCTATTGAACGATAGCAGATCTACAAGCTCATAGCGCGGCACCGAGTGCCGAGCTACGAGCTTGTAGATCTGATTTTTTTTTTTTAATCGTTAAAATGTGGCGCAGATCTTTGAATATATTCTTTCACAATGAACGTTTGAACTCATATACCCTTGCTTCTGGGGTGTCCCCAAAACGACATATTTTCAGCGGCCAAATTCCGATAATTCTAGGGGTCCTTGACATGAAACAGGTTGAGGACCACTGACATACTGTAGAAACATTTTTAGAAGCCTTTTTTGTTATCTGCCCTCAGGTCTAAATGGGTTAAATGATCCAGTCCAGTGAAATAACTATTACCCGCAAAGTTTCATTTAGAAATGACTGTTTATAATGCAGTTTTTGATAGAACATGATGCCCGTGCCTCACCTCTCTGGACTATGAGTGCATTTTCATCCACATTCAGCTCCAAGATATAGGCTATTTTTTCATATTCATTGCCAGGTAGAGCTGTTTGAAAGAGACTGAAAGCATAAATGAGGAAGCCATTCTAAACTCTGCCGCGCCCTGAGGAAAAGTGGCTTTTTCCCTCAACGAACATAATCAACTATACCCGCTTTCCGTTTATTCGTCTGAGAAGCTATTATAGCAGGTCTATGAGAACAGAAGGGATTCAATGTACAAGAGAAGCCTTTTCAATAGGACAACATACTGTAGATGTGTTTTTGAAAGATACAGTATGATACATTGGCACATATCTTTCTGGCAGTTCATAGAGATTATACTGTCTTATAATACTCTTGTAGAGAAATTGCTATTAAGAAACAGTGTTAATTGGGATATGTCTATGATATCTAGTAACCATTGTAGGAAAGCATGCACAGCCGTGACTTAAAGGACCACTTCACCACTTTTCAACATCTCTTCATATAATTGGTCCTCACTAATGTTCATGATAAAACCATATACCACAATATTGTTCTACTCTGTGTCTCATAGGAGGGCTGTGGGCAGTTGAGACCTTAGAGTATATATGAATAGAAAAGGCACCCAGAGGAAACCCTGAGGCGAAATGGACATAGTGGCCGAATGAAGGTATTGCAGCCTGCAGGCCCCAAACACATGAACACGCTGTCCGTTCAGGGGCGGAGCTACCGGGGGGGTGAGGGGGGTGGTCACACCCCGGCCCGGACCTCCGGGGGGCCCGGGCTGTCAGATGATCGATTGACGATTTTTTTACACAGTCACTCACGACTGATAAAACCAGCGGGCCCCCACGAATCCCGCAATTAACCAGATACAGAGCTTATATAGCCTATAATAGCCTACACTTTAGCAAAATATCATGTCTGATGAGAATGTACTGCGCTGGACTGTACAAGCACCGTGGAGTCTGTCTCACACTCTCTCCAACAGACATCCCAGCCACGCTCCAAAAGTGCAAGTCTCTCTCTGACGCCCTGTGGAAGTCCCTTCCGCAGCCCTCTGGTGATATTCTCACTCCCGTGCGCGGGTTTTCAAATCCCAGCAAATAAACAAAACCACGTAACTACTCACCAACACAAAGCCTGCTAGACCTTGTTAAAAGTCTATTTTCGTATCTGGGAAGCGTCTCAGGTCCCCAGCTTCTCTAAAATACACTTTGTGCCATCTTAATAACGCAATGTACCCTGCATTTTACCGGGCAGTCATTTCTTCTACTATGGCATTTTCGGGTTTTGCCTGCGCCGATCTGGTTGAATTAATTTTATTTAATGATTAAAATAGTGCATTTTATAGAGAAGCTGGGGACCTGAGACGCTTCCCAGCTACGATAATAGACTTTTACCAAGGTCTAGCGGTCCAGGGCTACAACAGTGGCAGCACCTGTCACTCATTAGTAGGCTAATCACGCTGTGAGAATTTAGGAGTGCATATGTGTGGACTTCCTTTTCTCCACAACGGACTGTTTCGATTCTAAACCCCTTCTTGTTGCTTTTCCCTGTGTGCGATCACTCAGCAATAAGGTGAAACAGAACACAAAGATAGTAGCCTATTTCTTTTTTAACACGCAGCACCTCTCTCTCTCTCTCTCTCTCTCTCTCTCTCTCTCTACGTCTCTCTCTCTCTCTCTCTCTCTCTCTCTCTCTCTCTCTCTCTCTCTCTCTCTCTCGTGTGTGCATTGCTGCGCAATGTCACAGACACAGACGCGATCAACCAAATATAACACTTTCCCTCTATCTGTGACTGTGATCAGCTCCTCACACACATCTACGTCTCTCTCTCTCTCGTGTGTGCATTGCATTGACGCGATCAACCAAATATAACACTTTCCCGGCCTCTATCTGTGACTGTGATCAGCTCAGCAGCAACTGTTAACGTCATTATTTTTTCTTCCGTTCGGGGGGGGGTTGCTGTTGGGAGTCTGGTTCGGTGAGGCCCGGTCGTGCTGTCTCACCCCCCGGCCCGGCCCAATGTTGTTCCGCCACTGTGTCCGTTGACTATCATTGTACACGTTCACGACGGACGACGCTCGTGTGCGTTCACTGGCAGCGCGTTCATGTGTTTGGGGCCACTCACCATTGCAATCCGTCCCAGCATGCACTCTGTTCCTACGAGGAAGGAGGAGTGAAATCGCCTCATGCGCTTTTGAGCAACTTAATGCAAGTGGATGGAAGGAGAACTCGGGTGTCTTCTCTATTCATATATACTCTAAGGTTGAGACACCCGTCCATCATCGTTAGACAGATCTTTTTTTTAAACACGATTTGTTTTCAAATATATTTAGATTTCTATTACCTTGGATTCCCCATCGATGATGTCACTGGTGGACAGGTTTCTGAACTGTCCACAGCCCTACTATGATACACAGACTGAGTAGGATTTTCTTTTTGGTATTTTATCATAACATTAGTGAGAACCAATTACATGAAGATAAGTTGAAAAGTGGTGAAGTGGTCCTTTAGTGTGATTTCACAAGGGCCAGTGCGTTGTTAGATCAACCAGCTGAGCAGTGACTTCAACACTTCCACGTCCATGCCAAAAACATATTCTTAATTATGGTACACATCAGTGAGGTTTAAAATAATATTATTAGAGCTTGAAGTTGTGTTTGCTCATAGAAATGCATTGGCCATAATAAGCAACAATATCTAATCTAACCCTAATAATATTACATGGATATTATTTAAAGTAATATCCAACAAAAAAGCACTCAACTCTCAATGCTTTTAGACAAGGCAAAACTGTGTAATTACATTTACCCAGAGTTTATTGTGCAGACTGCAGAGACCACAGATGTCCACACATTCAGTAATTGTTCTTAATTAAAGTAAAATCACTTCAACTTGGCCAGGTCAATATTTGTCACAGAGTAAGATGGGCTGCACGATCTAATATAATTAATATTAACTAATATTTGGTTTAATTCATGAAATCCAAGAGGCTTAAAGGTTTAATCCAATGCTCCAGGTGCTGATAACGATGTTTATGAATTTCATATGGCACCCATTTAAGTGCCAGGTATCTGCTTAACCTTCTAAAAGAGTAAATTAATATTCAGACTTATTTTCTATTATTTATTTATTTATTTTTATACAGCTCATTAAAAGCAAGACTTGCAATTAAAGAGTTTTTACCCTCACTGGCTACAAGTGGACGGGTTCTTTCTTACAGTTGTGATTTAGGAGATGAAGATATTTTCAAGGGCTTCTGTTGGCACGGTTACAGTAAATCAAAAAGGCTGTCATTTTTACTTCAGAATCTATCAATAGTTTACGCATCATGAAAAGTAATGTATTTTTCAGGAAATATAGGCTTACGTATTACAAATATATATTGTTAATTGAGCTATATAATACTTTCAATTATATTGGTTTTGAGCATCAGGATTTATTTTTTGAGCGGTGCTAACCAATCCTATAGACAAAAATGTGCGTCCCTGGCTGGGTCCCTGGGTCCGAGCGCGGAGATAGCGTTATAGCGTTTGTTCACCACCAAGTGTCACTAACACACACACACACACACACTCACACACGCGCGCACACACACACACACACACACACACACACACACACACACACACACACACACACACACACACACACACTTCACTTCAGACGGGTCTCATTTTTAAATAAAATATGTTCTATAAACCATATGCTCTATTTACTGCGTTCAGAGTAGATGATCATTTCAAGATGATAATTTTTTAGATCCTACACAATAGTCAGTCTTGTATCTCAGTATGTAGTCTTAGCTTGTATCTCAGTATGTCAATAGTATTGGACAGTTAGTTGCTTAGATTCCATGTAAGATGCTTCCCTCATACAATGTAGGCATTTAGCAGACGCTCTTAATCCAGAGCGATTTACATTAAGCAAGAACAAAATGCATGGGAATACATCACATAAAACGTGAAACATCATGAAACATGTGTAAGCTAAGAACGTAACAGTGGAATATCTATATAATGAAACTATACATATGCTATACTATGCTATACTATGCTATAAATATGTACTATGACGTGCTATGACTACATACAATGCAATTATAGTGCTGTCTACATAACATGCTATAAGTCTGTATCGAATGCTATCTAAGTCTAGAGAAATGCTATCTAAGGGGGTAGGGTAAATGCTATGGGCCATGATGGAGTCTGAACAGGTGGGTTTTCAGACTAGAGCGGAAGATTGGGAGTGATGCTGCAGTTCTGACTGCAATGGGAAGTGCATTCCACTGTTTTGGAGCCAGAAGGGAGAAGAGTTTGGGACGTGTGGAGCGTTGTCCCAGCGTTTGTAGTGAGGGTACTTCCAGCTTCCCTGCGTTGGCTGATCGATTTGTATTCTGTGCGGGCAGCGACCGGGAGCCAGTGGAGGGAGCGGAGCAGGGGGGAGACATGTGAGAATTTTGGCTGGTTGAAGACCAAGCGAGCTGCGGCATTTTGGATCAGTTGGAGAGGTTTAAGTGCACATGCTGGTAGGCCAGTAAGGAGGGAGTTACAATAGTCGAGTTTTGACAAGACTGTTGTCTGGATTTGGAGCTGGGCTGTTTCCTGGGTGCGGAACGTACGGTCTTACAAATTTAGGAAAATATACCTTCCGGAAAGGTGTCTTTTCCAAGCAATTATGTTTCTAGCATGTTCCATCGTTTACTTATAAAGTAAACGATGGAACATGCTAGAAACATTTTTTCGGTGTAAAGTAGAGACTTGCGCAGCTCTAAAATGAGACATTTCGTGACATTGTGGTCATATCGCACATTTTTCTATTGCCATTCAAAAAGTCGCCAAAGCTGGCCCAATGCACAATAAGATGTTATTAAGGGCAGCCATAAGAGGGTTAATATGGCTAAACTCTATATATATATATATGCCACCAACTTGCCTCCCGTCCACCAGCAGGCTCTGAGGGGAATGACAGACGCTGTCCTTTCCATGGTGCCATGAGCCTGACCTCTGATCTGACGAGGAAGAGGCTCACAGAGGCTGTAATTCCCCTCCTCGCGCTTGGCCGAGGTCAAGACTCAAGAAGAGTAAATGACCTGTACCAGGCCCATTCATTAATATTCATTGAGTGTATAGATGTCTAGCTTATAGTCTGTATATTAATTCATACAGGCTACTACATACTGTTGATAGGCCATATACTGCATTCATTTCACACTCACAGAGATGATAGATAAATCATTCACTTATGTTCATTCAGTCACTGGACTGTACATGTCGACTCATTCAGAGATGAAGACAAGTGAAGTGGAAGGCAGCTCAGTATTTTATTTTCATTATTTTGGATCTCTACGTCGTCCACAACTCCTACAGTATAGGCCTATATTCGCTTCATGCAGTCTCTATTCGAGCGAGGCTTCTCGGCCCCAAACACTTGTATTGGTTGAGATCTACACGCTATTATTTATTGGCTATTTGTGATTGGTTGCAATGCAATGACCAATGCTCCAAATCAGTTATTGGCAGAACAAGAGCTGAAGTGGATTTGTTTCTCCCGGTTGGATGAAATACAGTAGTTCTGCATTCTACAGGTTGCATCGTTAATACTGTACAGTACAGTATGTTAATGTGAGCTGGTGGATAGGAGATTTTCTTCCGCATACATGCACAGTGGCGTAGTCAAATCGTCAGTGTTAATGTAACTCTCAGGGTGCACAAATGGACCGTTAACACTCGTACCGTGTGGAAAAGAAAATAATTGCACTGATAATGCACTGAGTGTAGTAATTGCCATCCACTTATGCATGAAATGCCTGCAAGTAGTTTTTGAATTATTCATCCAACATGCTAAGCATCTCTATTCGAACGGCTTTACCCTCCTGTGGTGGATAATTACATGATTTAAATGACGGACAAATGAGGTTTGTCTTGGTCAGAATTAAAGCAGCACAAGCAGGTTATTTCAGGTAAGACATGTTCCACTGTCGGCCTGCCAACACATTAAAATACTGTATTCAAATACGCATGCGTGCGCGCGCACACACGTCGATCACGCCATGTTCTACGGCTACCAATAATAGAAGAGATTGCACAGAATTGTGCAAGCCTGATTTGGAGCCTTCATTAATTGACAACAACATCTGGTGTATCAGCAGAGAGATGTGCAAAGATCAGTACACATGTGGCGTGTGAGCACACGCACGCACTCTCTCACACACACACACACACACACACACACACACACACACACACACACACACACACACACACACACACACAGCTCAGAAAGTGAACTCAGTGAGGACAGGTAATTCATTATAGTTTCCCTGTGTGATCCGGTGCATCATAATGAATAAATGATTCATTCTCTCAGTCTCTTGTCCCACAGCTCTGTCAATTTCATTCCTAGAAACAAAAGAGAGAGAGAGAGAGAGAGAGAGAGAGAGAGAGTGAGAGCTGAGTGCAATTGGTTTACACTAGTAGGGAATAGGGATGTCCCGGTCCGATCCCGCTACCACAGTTTCTGTGTTTGCCGATACTGAAATACCGATGCCAGTATTGTGATCTTGTGTTGTGTCTATACCCAGCAGGTCAGTAGAGTAGAGTTTATTTATTTTGGTCATTATAACAAATCAATACAGTGCCTGCTTTTTGTTGTTGTTGCAAAAGAAACAGACCAAAAAGGTGTTTAAGCTTATAGTGCCCATACCCTTCAGATAAATGGCTTTCATGGGTAAGATAATACAACAAAGCAAACAGAAGGGGAAAAAACAAACAAGAAAACAAACAAAAGCAAACAAACATAACATAAAACAAAAACAAAGACAGACAGGACAATACAGTTAACAGGAACAAGACAAAAAAGAACAAAAACAACAAAACAAAACGAGAAAACAAAACATCATATCAATGTTCTATATTTATGTATCTACTATTTTTGATCTATACTTTTTTTTTTAATGTATTTATTGTACTACAGTTTTTTAGTTCGTCATCCAATCCCGAAAATATACAGCCCATCTACAAGCACGTTGCGCTGCGGCGCGTTTGTAGATCGGCTATTTTCAGCAAGTGTAAAAAACAGCCATTACGACGGCATCAAGGCCCGCCAAAATACATTTTAGTCGACTAAATCAACAGTTGATTTAGTCGACTAAAATCTTATGATATTTTGTCGACTAAAACTAGACTAACACCAAAACATTCCGGGTGACTAAAATGTGACTAAAACTAAATGAAAACTATTCAAGAGACTAAAATAGAAATTTGCTGCCAAAAACAACACCAATACTGTACAACTAACACAATTTCATATCCTGAACTTAAAACCTTTTCACACAACCATTGGTATGCCTGCATTGATTTGTTGATATATGAAAACACGTGATTATTTGATCAATCGAAAATGTAATAAAATAACTGTAGTTCTGGGTAAAGGGGAGTGTACAGAATAGCTCTAGTCTCCACCCTGTCCTTTCTCTAATTCTCTCTCAAATGAATTGAATAGCAGCAGCAGTTAAGTAGTAGTAGCAGCCAATATTCTTCTAGAAACACTATACGGCATGTCATTTTGTGGAAGCTTTCATTTAATCCTCACGATATTGTAGAATACTAAAACTAACAGGATGGATTCACTCATCTTGGCAGCACTGTTGCTCATGCAGCGTTTATTCACAGCACTATATCACAACATTGTTTTTATTGATTGCTAATGAACTGAGCACTGCTGTTATTTAAATAGGAGTCGCTGGAGATGCTCTGTGGTTTCCCGGTGGTGTAGCTGAAGTCGTTTCTGTTCTTTTCTTTAGTCCAGACGAGTGGACTGATTTCCTGTGAATCAGCAAGGCCCCCTCGTGTATATCATCATCATGGCAGTGTTTGTTTGATATCCTTTCGCGCTAGCTGAACTATAGCTGGACTGTCCGTCTGTATGCCTGCTGGTGAATGTGGAGTCAGAATCCAACTGTATTGTCACGTCACATTACAAGTAACATGGGTGAAATGCTTGTTTGTGCAGGCTCATCATTGCAGTTAAAAGAAAGAAAGTGCATAGTAACATGACTAATCTACATGGTACACTATGTATGCATACAGAAATAATTAAATAAAGTGATGTAGCCTATGTGTATGTATATAAAGTAGTGGTGTATTCAAAAAGCAAACACCTTGGAGCAAACCTGTGTGCGGACTCTCCTCTCTTCACTGTACTTACCTTATATTAGTCCAGCACCAGACAGGAACTGGGTGTGCGCTAGCCACCTACCTTTTATACTATATATAAAGTAGTCTCTACTAAAAGGAGACCAATTCAGTTCAGTCTGTGTGGCGTCACCAGTCCTAGCTCTTGTTCAGCAGTCTAATTGTTGACAAGTAGAAACTGTTCAAGAGTCTGGAGGTGCTGCTCTTGATGCTCGTGTAGCGTTTGCCCCGGCCGTGGGCGCGGAAGTGGTTTTTTGAACAGGCTATGGCTGCATGGGGTGATGGACGTCCCTGATAATGTTTTCAGCCTTAGCCACACAACTCTCTCTCGTGTGTTTCCTGGAGTGGGGAAAAGCTCCCCTCCCACGATGCGCTGTCCAATGCGTGTGTGTGTGTGTGTGTGGGAGAGCCGGGGGGGCCAAGTCTGGGCATGGAATGTGTTGGAGGTGGACGGGGTATAATGTAAGATGGTGGTGTCTTCATGTTGACACTTTCGTTTCCGCTTGCTGGTCTCGGCCTCAAGTTTCTGAACACCAATGGCAATTTGGTACCGGGATGCCAGGATGTGCGGTTTGCATGCCAGGGCCTCCCAGTTGTCCACAGCAATCCTGTGTCTTTTTGCTGTTTAAATTGGTCTTGCGGACGTCTCTTGGGTCCCCCAGCAGCCTTAGAGCCATGGGCCAGTTCACAAAACAGGGTCTGTTTGGGGAGGGATGAGTCTTCCCTGCGATATAAATGATGAAGGAAGCTGGTTCTTGGCTATTGTTGCTTGAACGCTTGCGAGGCAGGCATGAGTTGGAACAACACGTGTGATGTGTTCTTCCCAGCCGATTCCCGGGATTGCCCCGCAACTTTTTTCTAGTCTATACAGGTTCCTGATGTTAGACGGAACCTAGGGCATTCGGGCATTCCACTCATTGAAAATGAGTGGAATGCCCCTTTAAGTTGAGTGTGTATAAGTGGAATTTACAAATCAAAGTGTTTAATGGTGCTCTGTCTTGGTTTGTCAAGTGTATTTGTCTTTTGCTGTCAAAGCAAAACACCCTCTAAACAATTAAAGGAGATTTATAATCAAACATATCCCTGACATGCATGCAAAATATTATTCCCTGGTGTCTGCATGAGCTGTTTATACAAGACAAGAGTCAGTAATCATGAGTGATTGATGAAGGCTGCGCAGGTGAGAGTTTGATGCTCATGCCCTGCTAGAGGAATAGATTAATTCCATGACCGGCCTGAGGCCGTCCCCCTGATTACAAGTATTTATGGCATAATTAATCCATCCTGAAATTGGAAGTACCACATAAAGTGGTGCTGTCTGCCCATAACAATCTGCACGACAGCGAATAAGATCCATTTTATATTCAGTCCGGTAACATCACAGCTCATTCGAATGACGTTGAATCATTACAGCAATGTTAGGTCACTCATTCTTGAGATGAGGGACAAAAGTGGAAAAAACATGTCCCACACATAAGAGCCTTATTTTATGTAAAAAATAAATTAATTAATAAAAATAAAAGCACTTGCAAAGTTAAGTGTAATACAGTTGTGTATTATTATGCCCTTAATTTCATTATAATTGTTTTCATATTCCATCTGAATTAGTTAAAAGCAGGCCCTGTACCCAAAAAGGCCTGTATTTAGCCTGTCCCCAGCAAGTGGCCACAATTTCAAACTGCCAAAAAAGTGTCTAATACTGTCACAATCACATAAATATACATACTAAATTAAAGTAGATTGTCAACAACATAGCAAATAATATACACAGTTAATTTTAATTTTAATATTTTCTATTAAATATCTCATATCAAATGTTCGTCCCACGTCTCCGTCAACTCCGTCAGGTTTTTTTAAAAGTCTTAAATTAATCAGAAAATATTGTCGACAGATTTAGCCTGAAGACTCCTTTTCCAAGTCCCATTTATATGTGTTGCAACAGTGGAGTACCTGGTCTGACAAGCATTCAATTGTTTGATATTTTAAACAAACAATGTTGATAACAATGTGGTCACAGCTTTTACATGTCAACTCCGTCTGCACATTTTTATGATCTTTGTTAAGAATTCCAAAATAATGTTTATTATTTTAGTTTAGGGGTTAGGTTTAGCTAACAAAATTAAGCAAAAACAAAATGGCTACATTGTACTAAAGAGGGTTAAGATGAAAACAAATGCCATTTTGTCAACTCCGTCAGACGTCAACTCCGTCATATTTTGTGTCTGACGGAGTTGACGTGTATCTGACGGAGTTGACAAAAGTGTTCCTAAAACAATAAAATTATTGTTTTTGAATAATGGGCAGTATTCTAATTTGGCACACAGTTAGAGCATGCCTTAAGGAACATTTTTGGCTATGGGGCCATCACAGATTTGTCTCGTGGTGACCATGGCAGCCATATTACAAAAGAGCCGCCACCTGATGTTATTTTACAATAACTCAAGTTCTACACCACCTAGGATCTTGATTCTGGTGACTAAGACCTCATTTTCAAGGATGAGGGATACAGTGGTACAATTTAGACTTTCCCTGTGACCATGGCAGCCATTTTTCAAAATGGCCGCCACCTGCTGTTATTTTACAATAACTCAAGTTCTACACCACCTAGGATCTTGATTCTGGTGACTAATCATACATTTTCAAGGATGTGGGGTACATTGGTAATATTTAGATTTGTCCTGTGACCATAGCAGCCATTTTCTTTTCAAAATGGCCGCCACCTGCTGTTATTTTACAATAACTCAAGTTTTAGACCACCTAGGATCTTGATTTTGGCGACTAATCATTACATTTTCAAGGATGAACTTTCTCTGGGAGAGGTAAGGGCTTATTTCAGGTGCAGGTTGAGTTTCTACTGACAGGACATTAAAAGGAGGTGGGCTTTCTGGCCTTTGACTTGCCCCTTTCAGGTACAGATGCACAGTTTGACTTCACTGGCCACTGCAGGGAACTGTGGGGGAGAAACTTTGGTCTCTTGACACCCCGATTAGGTTCAGGGTTTTTTTTGGTGGAGACTTGCCTTTCATGACATCTTTGCTGCAGCAGTTGATCTCCTTACTGCCAGTGGTGGCACACTCTGGGTCTCTGGGGCATTGTATCTTGGTGGCCTCCTGCCAGTGTTTCTCCATCCTTCTCCTGAGCTCTGTGTTCTGGGGCTCTGTTATAGTCAACTTACATTGTCTTGGCTGGAGATTGCTTTCCTGCAGGGTCCAGCCCAGTCTTGTGCAGATGGCTGCTGGCCCACCTGGAGGCCCCAACCTCACTTGTTCGGTTGGTGTGATTAGGAGGGGTGGTCTTCCCCAATCAGGATGAGGGGTTTGACCCTTTCAAACGGCAGTCTGGCCAAGTGTCTGTATTTAGTTGTGAGTTTAGATACAGGATACGATTGCTCACCCAGCCCCAGGTGACATGAGGTGAAGGCTCCTTTGATTTGGTAACATTGCTTTGGTTGACATGCCGGGGACACAGAGAAAGACACTGATGCCTTCAGTGTCTGCACATCCTGCCTGATGGTCCTGAAGCCAAATCTTCTGTCTTCAGTCTTTCGCTCACTGTTCACTGCTCACTGTTCACCTCACCGAATTTAGCCCAAGGAGTTTGACCCCTAGTTTGGCCATAGACCCCCTAGTTTGGCCATAGCCACTTGCCCAAATGTGCCGACATGTGCTGACCTCATCACATCTGTGATGATGGCTATGGCCGTTTTTAGCTAACGTAGTGTTTTTTGTGCAAAACTAATGCTTGGAATGGATCCAGAATCATGAAAAGCCCCTAGTTTGACATGCCACATGCTACTTAAAGCATAATGAAATTTAGAACATTTAGCCTTATATTGGTTGTTGATGGTACCCAACTTTCAGCAGCTGTCAAACATGCGGTCAAATAGAAACCAATGTGGGATATGTTAGTAGACACCTTTACAAACATTGGTGAAGAAAATTCTTGGTAAGAAATGTATTCACAGATTTGATATTATTCTGATAATATTCCCTGAGTAAATTGGTAAAATAATAGCAGGTCCACCATTTTTGAAAATGTCTACCATCCATGGTCACAGGATAAATCTAAATAGTACAACTGTATTCCTCACCCTTGAAAATGTATGATTAGTCACCAGAATCAAGATCCTAGGTGGTGTAGAACTTGAGTTATTGGGAAATAACAGAAAGTTGGCGGCCATTTTGAAAAATGTCTACCATGGTCACAGGACAAATCTAAATAGTACCAATGTATCCCACATCCTTGAAAATGTATGATTAGTCACCAGAATCAAGATCCTAGGTGGTGTAGAACTTGAGTTATTGGGAAATAACAGAAAGTTGGCGGCCATTTTGAAAAATGTCTACCATGGTCACAGGACAAATCTAAATAGTACCAATGTATCCCACATCCTTGAAAATTTATGATTAGTCACCAGAATCAAGATCCTAGGTGGTGTAGAACTTGAGTTATTGGGAAATAACAGAAAGTTGGCGGCCATTTTGAAAAATGGCTGCCATGTTCACAGGGCAAATCTAAATAGTACCACTGTATTCCTCATCCTTGAAAATGTGGGATTAGTCACCAGAATCAAGATCCTAGGTGGTCTAGAACCTAAATCAGTTAAACTTGTCAACTCCGTCAGATGTTCGTCAACTCCGTCAGACGTTCGTCCCGTGATGTTTTTGTTAATTTCCAAAGAAATAGAAAATTCGCTGTCAAATCTTTTGTGCTTATGTATTGAAACACCAACTGAAATGATACGTAATGATGATTTTTTTTTTTTTTTTACATGGTTTTCATGTTCTAATATTGAAAATAAAGGTTGAAATGACGGTTTTGAGAAATTGGATATTTCATAATAGTGTGATATTGGAACAAAATAATATTAAAAGATTTGTATTACTTAACTTGATTACTGAAAGCCATTATAAGATAACTGAGGACTTTATATTATTGTTGAAATGATAAAATTCAATTAAAAGGGATTTTAGTGTGTCTGACGGAGTTGACATGAATCAGGTATTAAGTGCATAAATGTCCCATTTTAGAAAGAAATGTTATGCGAAAAACCTGTTCCTTCTCAAGATTGGTAGTTGAGACCTGTGTCTACAAATACATCTATTTGATTTGAATGCATCTTAAAAAAAAAAAAAATCCAGTTTGAAAAAAGTTTTGTCCCTTATCTCAAGAATGGGTGAGGCTATACTGTCTAGTGAAATATGTTGTAGCTGCGTCCCCCATACAATCAGTGAAATGATGCATAAACATGGCATGGATGGATACATTATTTTGTTCAGACATGCTTGTTGTGAATATTTTTTTTACATCAGCCACTTTTTTTTTAGCTTTTTCATTCCCTTCAATCGTCCCATTTGAAGAAACCTGATGCTACAGAGATATGGCTTGTCTCCCACCAAAGCACTGGCTCCGCTTTTCCATATCTACAGTAAATATCCGTGCTGTCTATCAATTATTGGGGGGGAAAACATACGTATAGGGACTCGGAGCCATTTATCAAAAGGCTGCTTGTATCCTTTTTATACATAAATCTGAACTCATATGTCAGTGTGAAGCTTTTTTCCCATTTATCACCTTACCAAGGGGGAGATAGACATTCCTTCCCAGCGCACATTTGCATGGAAATATGATTAGAGAAATGTATGAAAAATACAAAAGATAAATTGTATACAGGTTGATATATGCAGGGGTATGTGTACCGGAGGATACACATTTACTGGCATAGCACATTCCTGAGAGCTGATTTAATTATCTAAAAGTGTCAAAATGCTCCCTTACCCCCGTGTGGTTACGGTGAAGGGGAGTAGACTGTTGAGGAAAAAGCCAGGATTGGCTAAATTCCAGTTGTGGAGTTGTGGAGATGCTTAACCGAGCGACCACATGATCCTGTTCCGAATCCCTGCTTCTCTCTCATGATCAGAAATAAAGATCTACAGTGGAGCTGGACTGCAGCTTCCCACGCTCTCAATGACCCTCATGAGATGCGAAGTCTTTAGAATCTACAAGAAACCCTCTGGTTATTAGGGATTACACACCATCATGCCATAATTAGTTACCAGTATTGCACAGGAAAGATATGACACAAATAACTGATATACTCAAAGAAATGACTGACACAAAAATAATAATAATGATAAAATAATAATAGAATAATGGAAACAACAATTTGGACCACGACACCCATTTTCAACCTATCTTTGAGTATCTCAATGGGCTATACAGAAAAGGCTCACTAATCAGAAGGAATGGAATCAAATTTGAAATGGAATTTCATTTTTAAAACTGAAAGTCTGATTGTCACAGATGCTTCCTAAAAGCTCGAACAACAACTAGACAAACTGAGGAAGCACTTTGATTGTTTTATTGATTGATTGATTGATTGATTGATTGATTGATTGATTCAAATGGTCCACTCAACTATACTCACAGCTCACTGTCAGTGTTGAATCCTCACATTCTTCACTTGCAAACTATGAAATCATTACACATAATTATGCATCAAGGTCAAGGAACACTGTAGTGTACACATAGTCACATGTGGGGCATGTATAGTTTAACGGTGTGTTGAACTAACAGAGTTACACTACAGAGTTAACCACTCAAAACTGAGTTATACTTATTACTATGATGATAGCAGACCCAGAAGCTCACAACTCATTGCATATAGCAACACACTGTGCTTGTAGATCTTCTGTTTTTTTCTGCACGGCACCAACGTATGACGGACTAAAAATGAACCATTTGTATTAAATCCTATATATATATATATATATACATACATACAGTACTTTGTTGAACGGGGTCCCCCAGGTGTCTACTTGGTCCCCTCCTTTCCCCTACGCACCATCGTATATGTCCGCTGAATGTTCACCTATTATTAATGACATGCCCAGGATAGGGATGCAGTATAGGGTCCATGTGGTTAAGAATAGGACCTAGACTTTGACCAAAATAGGAGCAGCAGGGTTACTGACGTGGTTTAACTATGTTTTGGTTTGCATGGCTATCTTGTTATCCAAAGATTCAGTGGTGCTCGCCCTCATGTCTGCCAGTATACCCATTACCCCGTGGAATAGGTTCGTGTCTCTGGCTGTGAAATGAACAAGACTTGTGACTTGAGGTCCACTCACACAGAGATCGGCTACAGTATATCCCCAGACATGGAGAATACAGTCAAGTCTACTTTTTACAGACATCCAAGACAAATTGGCCATTCAATTATGCCAAAAATGACACCAGCTGCCTAATTACACTGTGTCCTAAGAGACTAGAATTCTGGCTAACAAAGAGCCCATTTTGGATGTCAGAACGTGTGCTAATGATGAGCATGCTTCGCTGCCTGACAAACAGGCTTATGTCCAGAAAGGTATCTCTGCAATCACATGATGTCATCTTTTTTACGTCAGGTCAGTGCTGATTTGGCCATCACACACATAGTTATTGTTGCTGCTGCCGAGTGGAAACCTTGTACGTCTTAAAGTGTTACTTTTATGGGGGGGGACCTAAACTTAATGTATTAATATTCGTAAAACCCACAGATATAGTCTTAACCACTTTCACTTTCCAAGTCGTTAATAGCAAAGAACTGTCTATCTACGAGCTCACATCGCAGCGCGTTGGGAGCTTCACTGTGGGCATCGCAGATACAAAGGTGAAACATGGGGATGCAAAGTGTCGTGCCCGTGCCACAGCAGCAGCTATAGCGAGGTTATATGAGGCAGCTGGCCCTGCAGTAATAGAGAAGTGCTGATGCTGAGAGAACACGGTGAAGTGAACAGTGGAGCATGGATGTAGTTGTATAGCTCAATAAATGACGGCAACGTTGTCACATTCTGTGTGGCTCTGTGGTCTACTGTTAAAGGCTGGCCTGTAAACTGCCTGCTCAAAAAACACCTACCACTTCCACCCACATCCAGGCTCTCTCTTGTATAACAGACAAGTAACTAAGACGCGTGAACGCGGGAAGCGAACGCAGCTGTTGTGGCAGTCTGACACACACACACGCACGCACGCACGCACGCACGCACGCACGCACGCACGCACGCACGCACGCACGCACGCACGCACGCACGCACGCACGCACGCACGCACACACACACACACACACACACACACACACACACACACACACACACACACACACACACACACACACACACACACACACACACACACACACACACACACACAATTCAATTCAATTCAATTCAAAGGGCTTTATTGGCATGAGAAAACATACGTTTACATTGCCAAAGCAGAAAGAACAATACAACAATACAGCAATACAATCACACACACACACACACACACACACACACACACACACACACACACACACACACACACACACACACACACACACACAAACTGTATATATGATGATTTGGAGTGTTACAGTGCAGTACAGTGACAGTACAGTACAGTAGAGACCCCACCCCCCCCCCACACGGTATCTCTGTCATTTCTCAACCATTTTGGATATGGGGCGGCTTGCCGGAACCGGGTGGGCCCCCTGGGCACGTTCCTGGGGGTCTGGATGTTCCGGGGACCCCTACACGGTAACTATCTCATTTCTTGCCCGTTTCGGACGCGGGGCGACTCGCCGGAACCGGGCCGCCACATTGGCCACGTTCCTGTGGGTCTGGAACTTCCAGGTACCCCCCCAGGGACACCCACACAGAGTTGCACCACTCACTTCACACAGGTGTGATTTAGTGTGATGAATTTCCAAAAAGGACCAATGAACCTCTCTCTCTCTCTCTCTCTCTCTCTCTCTCTCTCATAACAGACAAAGTTATGAGGGCCTTGAAAAGAAGCTGAAGGAGGTGTTCGGCGAAAGGAGTGGCATTCTGCACCAACTCTCCAGGACATCAAAGGAGCTGGACGGCATCAAAGGCAACCTTCAGGTGAGAACCTTTTCTGCTTTTGTTTGAGACATCAAAGTTCAAACATCATATTATAATGGAATTCATTATAATATTAAATGGGGCCAAGCAGCTCCATTTGAACCTGGAGGCAATTTCACATCCATTTTCCTTTTTGCCATCAGAAATGACTGTGATTGCTATAATGATGTGATTATGAAACGGAAAGTGCAAATGTTGTGTAATTTGGTGATCTCAACTGTAGCTGGCTGAAAGTTAGAAATATAAGCAACAATAAGACAGGACCAAGCAATAAGCCCTTTTTATACTGCTCGACAGTGCCACTTTAGGTCAACCAGCGGTATTGAAGCTGTTGAATGTGTTTTGTACACATTATCACATACAAGCTTCTCTTCAACTGGGATTTCAGATACTAGAACATTTCACGCAAATTACTAAAAAATTCAGGCAGAAAATCTGGTTTAAACCCTTCAGGCATGGTCCCTTAACTAATATTATGGATCACTTCACCAGGACGAGTATGAAACCTAGATACATTTTATAAGGCTCATAAGCATTAACCTGCAGTCATTGATACATAGATTGTGAGCTGTGTACATACTGGAATTGATACTTTAAAGCAACCGATTGCTATGAATGTAATGGATAGTTTTTTTGCTGCCACACAATGCCAGTGCATGGAGAGAGAAAATCACTTCCAGTTAGACTCATGGAGCACGGGGGAACTGAATGTTTGGCCTCATCACGTCCTTGTAGCTTATACGACCCACCCATTTGAAAAGAACTCGGCTCATACAGAACATTTTAGACTTCCAGAATGGTTTCCCCTGACATTTCAGACTGTTTATACTTTGTCATGTGGTCCTCCTGATCCTGGCCTGAAGTTTGAATGGCAATATAATCACTTCACAGAGCTTCGGTCGCTTTAGTTGTTATTACGTTAGTTTTCAAAGTGACAGTAAAGTGAGTGGATCCTCCCATGAGCCTCTCTGTCTGGCGCTGCAGTGCTCCCTGGTGACCGCTGTCCCTCACTTTGGTATCCTTTCAGTGCTGCTGCCGTCAATCCAGGGGCATCATTTGGGGTCCCAGGGGATGCCATTTGCCATCCAGTTAGCGTTAAATTGTTTTCTCCATGATTATTAACCCAATTAGACCTGAGCTCAATTCTACAAAATGTCTTCTAAATCAGTTTTCTAAAGAAAAAAAAATCTATGTCAGTGGTTCTCTATCCATTTCATGTCAAGTTCCCCGACAATTCTATGTATTTGGCCTCCGACCAGGGATCCCCCAGAAGCAAAGATTTGAGTTACAAAATGTTCCCTGTGAAAGAATATACATTCAAAGATTTGCACCACATTGTCACGATTTTTCAAAAATAGCAGACCTACAAGCTCGTAAGCGCGGCACTATTTTTCAACAGCTAAAGCATAACACTTTGCTTAAAACAACCAAAAGAGTGTCCCGCCAATAATTGGATTAATTACAATCTACTGTAAGCGTGGACCCTGCACCTCCATTTAGTAGTTCCATTTGTACACCCTCAGGGACAGGGATGAATTAACCCTTACGGGCGATCAGAGCCCTGAATAGTAATCATAATCATAATCATAATAATCATATGTTCAATATGCCTCTAGCCATGTTCAGATTTTCAGAATGCCTATCGTTCAACTGTAGCAGAGTCTATTAACCATGGCATTTAACAAGACCCCTGAGACAATTAAAACCAGAGGGCTGTAGTTATTAATAATAATAATAATAATAATAATAATGTTGGGGCATGTGGAGTTTGCTTTGGAGTTGCCCAAACCGCAAGTGCACATTTGAGTGAGGAGTCTGCTATAAACACAACACGAGATATATAGCTAGATAGCCATAAACACTATTCCCGGTTGGTGGACTATTCAGTGTCGGTATCGGCTAACACAGAAATGGTGAGATCGGGATCGGAAACGAAAAAAAGTCTATCGGGACATCCCTAGTAATACTAATACTAATACTAATAATAAGATATATAAAGTTGAGATATAATGTAGTGTAGAGTACAGTATGTGTTCTCCAGGACACCAACGCGAGCTCTGATAACTGTGCAGGTATGAATGACAAGAAATGTTTCACTGTATTGTATGCAAATAACATCCCACATTAATCACTGGGTAGATTACAGTGGGAGTGATTTAGACATGAAGCTTTTTGTGGAGTGATTTGTGTGTGTGTGTGTGTGTGTGTGTGTGTGTGTGTGTGTGTGCGTGCGTGTGTGTGTGTGTGTGTGTGTGTGTGTGTGTGTGTGTGTGTGTGTGTGTGTGTGTGTGTGTGTGCGTGCGCGTGTGCTGCACTGTAGTATGCAATCCATTCTTTGTTGTCTTTCTCATAAAAATATTTGACCACTAAACATGTTACCGTCAGTCATACCAGTAACCAGACTGAAGCACGCACACACACACACACACACACACACACACACACACACACAGACACACACAGACAGTGACAGCTCTGCATCCAAGTGCTTTGAAATAACAGATTTTGCTGCAGTGAGTTGATGTCGTCATTTTCCTGCACTGCACGTGCAAAATGTGGTGGAAACGGAGCTACACGTTCTAACCACCATACCAAGACACCAGAGACAAAATCCCTCACATTACACACACCCAAAGTGAGTTTGAAAACATGACCAACGACAAAAAATAAATAAAAGAAAGAAAACTCCCATACCTATGGGGAGAAATACAACAATGTCCAAACACAGCAGCAAGATTTGTGTACTGAAACTATAAGGTTAGCCAATGGACTGCACATGTAAATAGAGCTGCTATCTTTAAATGCATTTAACATCTTTGTATACTAGATAGTGATGTCGCCTCACAGGTAGAAGGTCCTGGGTTCGATTCCCGCTCGGGACGCTGTGGGTGCTGGCGGCGTGTTTCGTCCTCCGCGTCATCAGTGCCCATACCCGAAGGCGGGGTTGGCGAAAGGGCCTTTCTGTGTGGAGTTTGCATGTTCTCCCCGTGTCCCCTAGGGTAGGTACCCTCACAGAAAACATGCAGTAATCCTGGTCTCTATAAACTGCCTCCCTCTGGCCTGGCCTGATGGAGGGGAAAGGAACTGGTTGGAATAACGTGTTCCTTCCATCGACTACTACGTCCAACCAGGGAAACTCCCCACTGTCAAGTGTAAAGGAGCAACTTGGACACTCAGGCATGAAGGAAGCATGAGTTCAAGTCCGTTGCTCTCCCCATGTCCCCCATATATGGGGACTATAGGTTGCATGGCTGAGGGTGTGTAGAGCCCAGGATCACATTAGATGATTGACACACTGGTGAAAAATGGGTTACAAAATCGTGGGATAAAAAAAAAATGAAATAGTTTTGAGGAAATAAATGATGCTATTTGCCCCAAAGTGCAAAAGATTGATGCCATTTGTTTCAAAAAACGTTATAACCATATAACATGTAGCCTATACGCAATGTGACATAGCTCTGTTTACACAATGCTGTACCCCCTGCTATACTTTCAACAGTTATTATATTTTGACACACAAGTTAATTCACAACGTGACACAATGTGAGTCAACATGAACCAGATGAATCCCTATTGTAAAGCTTCCATTTGGCTGATTTAAAGATATAGTTATTGAGGACGGAAATCCTAGGGAGCCTATAGCATAGAGCCCTGTGGGTTTTAGTGGTTTGAATGAACACTGAGGATTTAACTGTGTATTTCTGTTTCCTTCCAGTCACTGAAAAATGATGACTCTGTGGCCAAGAGGGACGTTCAACACATCCTGGACCTCAGTCACAAACAGAGGTAACATTTGTACTTATCTATTATAACTAATGGCCCCTACAGACTGCAGGAGTTTTAAAGTTGTCGGCGAGTCCTTTTTTTTTTTTTACATCAACTGTCATTATATCCGTGTGGCTTTCACATTGACTAAACGATTGATAGCCGACTAGGCGTCACACACTGCAGAGTCAATACATTTTGACATCTCGCGAGACCGACACAGGACGCCTCTCTCTCTCTCTCTCTCTCTCTGTCTCTCTCTCTCTCTCTCTCTCTCTCCCCACAGGGCGAAATGTTTGTGATAGCGCATAGCTTACGTGCGCTATAGCGAGACAGGACGTTAAATCTTGATTTTCATTAAATAACTCTCTGTATGCGCACGAGCAGTCGCACACACCTCATACTTTAAATGCTTAGTATGAGGTATAAAGTACAGCAGCCATGTGTTCATAAAACTGAAAGATTGGGTATTGGGTAAGACTGACGTTATGTATCTTTCAGGACCTTTCACTGCTTCGTCTCAACCATTACTCAATGGCTCTGGTCTCAGACCCCGCGGTGGATATTTTGACATTCCGTTTTTTGGTTGTTGTTGGAATGTTGTTGGAGCAGCCATAAACTAAACAGGTTCATCTCGATGTTCTGGAGCATCTTTGCAATGTTAGTGTTAGTAAAAAGCAGGTAAAAGAGTAACGTTTGAGGCAGACTAACATCAGTCACTCTACCGTTCACTGCAGTAGAAGAGGTGCGCCTGATAAAGTACTCGGCCTGAACAAAAATCTATTCGAAAAATAAATCGGTATCGTAAAAAATATGTTATATCGTGAGCATATCGTGATATGAGATTTTGTCATATCGCCCAGCCCTAATAACCGCACCCATCTGTACTCCCAGCTCAGTGGCCGTGTTGTTAGAGTGTCCGCCCTGAGAGTGGGAGGTCGGGGTTCGATCCCCGGCAGGGTCATATACCAAAGACTGGGGGTAAGTCCCTGCGAAATACTAGCATCATGTCCAGGGGGTGTACTTTTACATCAAGCTGCCTCACGCTACAAAAACAGGAGATAGGCTCCTGCCCCTATGGGCCTCATGGCTCGACAAGGCTACACTTACTTATCTGTACTCCCAAAGACAATTAATTTCACTTATTTGTTGAGAATGCCCCTCGGCCACATGCAGCATGAGCACATCCATGGTTCTATATAGTTGGTGTTTATACAAGCCAGCTGCTTAAACGTCTCGCAGAAACTTGCAGAACTGCCTCCAGT
This sequence comes from Protomyctophum bolini, assembly GCF_963924005.1. NCBI lineage: Eukaryota > Metazoa > Chordata > Actinopteri > Myctophiformes > Myctophidae > Protomyctophum > Protomyctophum bolini. The sequence goes on along the minus strand of NC_137862.1, from coordinate 52,568,783 downwards.
ACTTATTATTGTCTGATTAATGTTGTGTGTAATGAGTCTTTTAATGATGAGGGGACGTTTTTTGCAGCCTTTTCACTCACATGAAATGTCAAGCTTCTGATTGAGGTCCAGGCCTCCGGTCTCTTGTGGGTAATATCCTGATAACCGATCAATAAAATAGATCGTTCAGGGGAGCCATGGCAGTGCTGGCTTGAGCCCAATTTCTACTTAGTCGTGTCACTCTGTGATGCACTGAAAATAGCAGACTCATAAGCCAGCAGAATGAAAAAAGGATATATTTGCCTCTGACGTCTGGTGGAGTACTGTAGTAGAAGTATATTGAAAAAGTATTGAAAAAATTGACAAACTCAAGTAAGTAAAAGTATCTCAAAACAGTACTTACGTAATTATAGTAGGCCCCTACTTGAGGAAATGTACTTAGTTACTTTTTTAACACTGCTTACAATGCATCACATCCGAGACTCGTTGCGAGATTATAGATGGGCTATTTTTGGTGTGCCACACACTGTCATATACAACAAATTATAAATGACGCATCATCCAACAACGTCCATAAAAACTGCGCCTCCATTGAGCACTGCTTACCAAAGCAGTTGAGAGATCCAGGGTTTTTTTTTAAAGGTGTTTGGCGATACAGCTTTTAAAGGTTCCACTTATCCATCATTCAGCGTGCGGACAGCTGATGCATTGCAAATCATTTTCTTTCGACAGCTCTTAACATTGCTTTGATTGCTTTCTGAAAATACTTTTCGCTGCGAGTGTAGTACCAGTGTACCACAACACGGGAAATGCAATGCATAAAAAAAAAAAACACACACAGAACACTGTTTATAGGATAATGCAAGAGCTAATTGATAGCTAATTGGAGTCTGAACTTGTGGTAGGATGCACTCCCTATTTAAGGGAGGTCAGTTGTACTTGGGCTAACATCAGTCACTCTGCCGTTCACTGTAGTGGAAGAGATGCGCCTGGTGAGGGTTTAAACCATAGACTGTAAAAAATATGGACAAAGCGTCCCGCGGGTCTAACGTGAACGTAAAATGAAGCCTGTCAGTCCTTGCAATGGAAGTCGCCATCTTTCTAGATCCGTTTTGGCCCAGTTCAGGCCAGCTGGCCCATTGGCTGGCCCAGACAACGAGGCGGGACTTCCCCCTTCTTCTTCGTTGGTTTTTATTTTGACTCGAGTGGGTGGGGGATCCCGTTCATAGACTGTAACGGTAGCCACGCCCCTCAGAACATGCTCGACTTTATGGTCATTTTTCTAATAAATGGGACCATAATTTTCCAAAAAGAATATTATGACATTAGAAATGAGACTTTAAACTAGTGACTGGAAGCAAAAAGTATTCATGACCATGTTTATTAAGGTAATACAGTCTAGGTGAAGTTGGGCCCAAATACATGGACTTCTATGGGGCTATGGGTTTTTTTGAGCCCAATGAGAGCGCCACAACAGGCCATTATATGAACTTTCATTTCCTTAGTGGCTTCACAAAATATCCGTCTGACTGCCCCCCTGGTTTAAACCCGCAGCTACGTCGAGTCCGCCTACAGGAAATACGTAGGCTGCGACCATGAAATCGCTACGGAATCGGTCTATACCCACATATTGGTAGCCTATCCCAATATTGGCGTGACGCATTTCACTTGAATAATGTTGTGTGCGCGCGTGCGGAGAAATACAGTTATTTAATGAATCGCATGTTGGTGAGCTCTGTTTGTGTGTGTGTGTGGGACACGTGTGTGTGTGTGTGGGGGGGTGGCTTACAGGCGAGAGAGAGAGAGATTGTGGCTTCCAGGCGTGCGTGTCTGTGTGTGTGTGTGTGTGTGTGTGTGTGTGTGTGTGTGTGTGTGTGTGTGTGTGTGTGTGTGTGTGCACGCCAGGCGTGCGTGTGCGTGCAGGCGTGTGTTTGTGTACTGGGCAGTTGGCTGTCAGGCGAAAATAGCCAAAGCGATATGTGTAACGTTAATATGTAGGCACAAAGCAACTACTGACAAAGAACAATGTTGATGTAAGTAAGAGATTCGCTGGGTCAGTGATATTTAAAATACAGAGATTTAGAAGGAATAAGCAAAATCGTGAGGCTACAATTAAGGCTCCAATTCCTCTTCCTTGTTTCTCTTCTCCTGCGTGAGATGAGATTCTGAGACTGTGAAAGCTAGTGTGGGGGCGGGCCTGGTGTGGGCCTATTAGAAGACAGGGCAGTGTTGCCAGGTTTGGGAATTGTAAGCGAGTTGTAGTGTGTGTAAGTAGCGTGGTTAAAGGCCTTGTTTCTGGGCCTGTTGGGGCAACAACAGCATAGGCAACAGTGGTTAGTGTTCCGTGTAGGGAAGCCTCGGGGGTGTGGGTGATGGTGGTGATAATGTTTGTATTAAACAAATGCATTGGCGGCGTGAGTGTGGAAGGGAGGCATTATTAGTGCCAATGCAACGGCCATTGTTTGGCGGCTGGTGGTCAGTGTTGGCGAGGGACACGACAGGAGGAGATAGGTCCCGAACACTGCGAAGGGTAAGTGTGTGACGTCACTGCCCGTGTGAGTGTGTGTGTGTGTAGTGTGTAAGATGGTGTTGTGGGCGTAGCTGTTCGTGGCTTTGGGTTCCTGTGTTGGGTACAACTTGTTGGGTACAACTTCTCCAATGTATAATAGATAATCAAGGAGGTGCGCAATGTCCCGTTCAGCCCTGTCCTGTCCTGTCCTGTCCTGTCCTGTCCTGTCCTGTCCTGTCCTGTCCTGTCCTGTCCTGTCCTGTCCTGCATGTGCTAACAGAGTGTTTTCTCACTGGACACAGGGAGGAGATGAAATCCCTCCAGGCAGCCCTGCAGAAGCAGCTGGATGAGGCCACGGAGAGAGCAGAGAAGCAGCAGGCCACGGTGAGACACGCGCGCGCATGCACACACGCACACACACACACACACACACACACACACACACACACACACACACACACACACACACACACAGACACACACACACACACACACACACACACACACACACACACACACACACACACACACACACACAGTCACTCACACACACACACAGTCACACACACACACACACACACACATACACACAAATCTGGATGGAGTTTCTCTCTCTCTCGAATCACGATCATGACAGCCTTTGCTCTCCCCATTTCCTGTGAGTCTTCTATCCTATCAATAAAGACATAAAAACCGAGAGAGAGAGAGAGATGGACCCGTCCTCTTACAGTCGCAGTATTCATATCAGTATTCTATTCAATAATATATGATTTTACAGCCGGTGGAGGGCAGCATTATGCTCTGCAGAGTGCAGCTTGTGCAAAGTGAAGAACAAAGAGAGTAAAACAACAACACAACTAAAGGGGGGTCACGGTGGCACAGTCGGTAGTGCTGTCGCCTCACAGCTAGAAGGTCCTGGGTCGATTCCCGCTGGGGACGCACACACACACACACACACACACACACACACACACACACACACACACACCCCTTTGTGGGCGCTGGGGGCATGTTCCCTCCTCTGCGTCATCAGTGCCCATACCCGAGGCGGGGTTGGCGAAAGGGCCTTTCTGTGTGGAGTTTGCATGTTCTCCCCGTGTCCCCTAGGCCCTCATGCAGTAAAACATGCAGTAATCCTGGTCTCTAAACTACCTCCCCCTGGCCAGCCATGGAGGGGAAAGGAACTGGTTTACCGTTTTTACCATTTTACCAGTTACCATTTTACCATTTACCATTTTACTGTTGTACCGTTTTACTGTTTACCGTTTTACCATTTACTGTTTACCGTTTTACCATTTTACCATTGTTTACCATTTTACCGTTTGCTGTTTACCATTGTTTACCATTGTTTACCATTTTACCGTTTACCATTTTACAATTTTACCCTCTTACTTTTTACCTTTTACCATTTTACCATTTACCATTTTACCATTTACCGTTTTACCGTTTTACCGTTTTACCGTTTTACCATTTACCGTTTACCGTCTACCGTTTACCGTCTACAGTTTACCGTTTGACCGTTACCATTCTACCGTTTACCGTTTACCGTTCTACCGTTTTACCGTTGTACCGCTGTACCGTTGTACCGTTTTACCGTTTACCATTCTACCGTTTACCGTTTACCATTCTACCGTTTTACCGTTTTACCGTTTTACCGTTACCATTCTACCGTTCTACCGTTCTACCGTTCTACCGTTTTACCGTTTTACCGTTACCATTTTACCGTTTACCGTTTACCATTTACCGTTCTACCGTTTTACCGGTTTACCGTTTTACCGTTACCATTCTACCGTTCTACCGTATTACCGTTTTACCGTTTTACCGTTACCATTCTACCGTTTACCGTTCTACCGTTGTACCGCTGTACCGTTGTACCGTTTTACCGTTTACCATTCTACCGTTTACCGTTTACCATTCTACCGTTTACCGTTTACCGTTTACTGTTTTACCGTTTACCATTTACCGTTCTACCGTTTTACCGTTTTACCGTTACCATTCTACCGTTTACCGTTCTACTGTTCTACCGTTCTACCGTTCTACCGTTTTACCGTTTTACCGTTTTACCGTTACGATTCTACCGTTTACCGTTCTACCGTTCTACCGTTCTACCGTTTTACCGTTTTACCGTTACCATTCTACCGTTCTACCGTTTTACCGTTTTACCGTTACCATTTTACCGTTTACCGTTTACCGTTCTACCGTTGTACCGTTTTACCGTTACCATTCTACCGTTTACCGTTCTACTGTTCTACCGTTCTACCGTTCTACCGTTTTACCGTTTTACCGTTCTACCGTTACCATTCTACCGTTTACCGTTCTACCGTTTCACCGTTTTACCGTTACCATTCTACTGTTCTACCGTTCTACCGTTTTACCGTTTTACCGTTACCATTCTACCGTTTACCGTTTACCGTTCTACCGTTGTACCGCTGTACCGCTGTACCGTTTTACCGTTTACCATTCTACCGTTTACCGTTTACCATTCTACCGTTTACCGTTTACTGTTTTACCATTTACCATTTACCGTTCTACCGTTTTACCGTTTTACCGTTACCATTCTACCGTTTACCATTCTACTGTTCTACCGTTCTACTGTTCTACCGTTTTAACGTTTTACCGTTACCATTCTACCGTTACCATTCTACCGTTTACCGTTTACCGTTCTACCGTTGTACCGCTGTACCGTTGTACCGTTTTACCGTTTACCATTCTACCGTTTACCGTTTACCGTTTACCATTCTACCGTTTACCGTTTACCGTTTATCGTTTACTGTTTTACCGTTTACCATTTACCGTTTTACCGTTTTACCGTTTTACCGTTACCATTCTACCGTTTACCGTTCTACTGTTCTACCGTTCTACTGTTCTACCGTTCTACTGTTCTACCGTTTTACCGTTTTACCGTTACCATTCTACCGTTTACCGTTCTACCGTTCTACCGTTTTACCGTTTTACCGTTACCATTCTACCGTTCTACCGTTCTACCGTTTTACCGTTACCATTCTACCGTTTACCGTTTACCGTTTACTGTTTTACCGTTTACCATTTGCCGTTCTACCGTTTTACCGTTTTACCGTTACCATTCTACCGTTTACCGTTCTACTGTTCTACCGTTTTACCGTTACCATTCTACCGTTTACCGTTTACCGTTTACTGTTTTACCGTTTACCATTTGCCGTTCTACCGTTTTACCGTTTTACCGTTACCATTCTACCGTTTACCGTTCTACTGTTCTACCATTCTACCGTTCTACCGTTCTACCGTTTTACCGTTACCATTCTACCGTTTACCGTTTACTGTTTTACCGTTTACCATTTACCGTTCTACCGTTTTCCCGTTTTACCGTTTTACCGTTTTACCGTTTTACCGTTACCATTCTACCGTTTACGTTCTACCGTTGTACCGTTTTACCGTTACCATTCTACCGTTTACCGTTCTACTGTTCTACCGTTCTACCGTTCTACCGTTTTACCGTTTTACCGTTCTACCGTTACCATTCTACCGTTTACCGTTCTACCGTTCTACCGTTCTACCGTTTCACCGTTTTACCGTTACCATTCTACTGTTCTACCGTTCTACTGTTTTACCGTTTTACCGTTACCATTCTACCGTTTACCATTTACCGTTCTACCGTTTTACCGTTTACCATTCTACCGTTTACCGTTTACCATTCTACCGTTTACCGTTTACTGTTTTACCATTTACCATTTACCGTTCTACCGTTTTACCGTTTTACCGTTACCATTCTACCGTTTACCATTCTACTGTTCTACCGTTCTACTGTTCTACCGTTTTAACGTTTTACCGTTACCATTCTACCGTTACCATTCTACCGTTACCATTCTACCGTTTACCGTTTACCGTTCTACCGTTGTACCGCTGTACCGTTGTACCGTTTTACCGTTTACCATTCTACCGTTTACCGTTTACCGTTTACTGTTTTACCGTTTACCATTTACCGTTTTACCGTTTTACCGTTTTACCGTTACCATTCTACCGTTTACCGTTCTACTGTTCTACCGTTCTACTGTTCTACCGTTCTACTGTTCTACCGTTTTACCGTTTTACCGTTACCATTCTACCGTTTACCGTTCTACCGTTCTACCGTTCTACCGTTTTACCGTTACCATTCTACCGTTCTACCGTTCTACCGTTTTACCGTTACCATTCTACCGTTTACCGTTTACTGTTTTACCGTTTACCATTTGCCGTTCTACCGTTTTACCGTTTTACCGTTACCATTCTACCGTTTACCGTTCTACTGTTCTACCGTTTTACCGTTACCATTCTACCGTTTACCGTTTACCGTTTACTGTTTTACCGTTTACCATTTGCCGTTCTACCGTTTTACCGTTTTACCGTTACCATTCTACCGTTTACCGTTCTACTGTTCTACCATTCTACCGTTCTACCGTTCTACCGTTTTACCGTTACCATTCTACCGTTTACCGTTTACCGTTTACCGTTTACTGTTTTACCGTTTACCATTTACCGTTCTACCGTTTTCCCGTTTTCCCGTTTTACCGTTTTACCGTTTTACCGTTACCATTCTACCGTTTACCGTTCTACCGTTCTACCGTTTTACCGTTTTACCGTTTTACCGTCACCATTCTACCGTTCTACCGTTTTACCGTTTTACCGTTTTACCGTTTTAACGTTACCATTCTACCGTTTACCGTTCTACTGTTCTACCGTTCTACCGTTCTACCGTTCTACCGTTTTACCGTTACCATTCTACCGTTTACCGTTTACTGTTTTACCGTTTACCATTTACCGTTCTACCGTTTTACCGTTACCATTCTACCGTTTACCGTTTACCGTTCTACCGTTGTACCGTTGTACCGTTCTACCGTTTACCGTTTACCATTCTACCGTTTACCGTTTACTGTTTTACCATTTACCATTTACCGTTCTACCGTTTTACCGTTTTACCGTTACCATTCTACCGTTTACCGTTCTACTGTTCTACCGTTCTACTGTTCTACCGTTCTACTGTTCTACCGTTTTACCGTTTTACCGTTACCATTCTACCGTTTACCGTTCTACCGTTCTACCGTTCTACCGTTTTACCGTTTTACCGTTTTACCGTTACCATTCTACCGTTTACCGTTCTACCGTTCTACCGTTTTACCGTTTTACCGTTTTACCGTTACCATTCTACCGTTCTACCGTTTTACCGTTACCATTCTACCGTTTACCGTTTACCGTTTACTGTTTTACCGTTTACCATTTGCCGTTCTACCGTTTTACTGTTTTACCGTTACCATTCTACCGTTTACCGTTCTACTGTTCTACCATTCTACCGTTCTACCGTTTTACCGTTTTACCGTTACCATTCTACCGTTCTACCGTTCTACCGTTTTACCGTTTTACCGTTACCATTCTACCGTTTACCGTTCTACCGTTCTACCGTTCTACCGTTCTACCGTTTTACCGTTACCATTCTACCGTTTACCGTTCTACCGTTCTACCGTTCTACCGTTTTACCGTTTTACCGTTACCATTCTACCGTTTACCGTTTACTGTTTTACCGTTTACCATTTACCGTTCTACCGTTTTACCGTTTTACCGTTTTACCGTTACCATTCTACCGTTTACCGTTCTACCGTTCTACCGTTCTACCGTTTTACCATTCTACCGTTCTACCGTTCTACCGTTCTACCGTTTTACCGTTACCATTCTACCGTTTACCGTTTACCGTTTACTGTTTTACCGTTTACCATTTACCGTTCTACCGTTTTACCGTTTTACCGTTACCATTCTACCGTTTACCGTTCTACTGTTCTACCGTTCTACCGTTCTACCGTTCTACCGTTTTACCGTTACCATTCTACCGTTTACCGTTTACTGTTTTACCGTTTACCATTTACCGTTCTACCCTTTTACCGTTACCATTCTACCGTTTACCGTTTACCGTTCTACCGTTGTACCGTTGTACCGTTTTACCGTTTACCATTCTACCGTTTACCGTTCTACTGTTCTACCGTTTACCGTTTACTGTTTTACCATTTACCGTTCTACCGTTTTACCGTTACCATTCTACCGTTTACCGTTCTACCGTTGTACCGTTCTACCGTTTTACCGTTACCATTCTACCGTTTACCGTTTACCGTTTACTGTTTTACCGTTTACCATTTACCGTTCTACCGTTTTACCGTTGTACCGTTTTACCGTTACCATTCTACCGTTTACCGTTTACCGTTTACTGTTTTACCGTTTACCATTTACCGTTCTACCGTTTTACCGTTTACCGTTTACCGTTCTACCGTTGTACCGTTGTACCGTTTTACCATTCTACCGTTTACCGTTCTACTGTTCTACCGTTTTACCGTTTTACCGTTACCATTCTACCGTTTACCGTTCTACCGTTCTACCGTTTTACCGTTTTACCGTTTTACCGTTACCATTCTACCGTTTACCGTTGTAACGTTCTACCGTTTTACCGTTTTACCGTTTTACCGTTACCATTCTACCGTTTACCGTTTACTGTTTTACCGTTTACCATTTGCCGTTCTACCGTTTTACCGTTTTACCGTTACCATTCTACCGTTCTACCGTTCTACCGTTCTACCGTTTTACCGTTACCATTCTACCGTTTACCGTTCTACCGTTACCATTCTACCGTTTACCATTCTACCGTTTACCGTTTACCGTTTACTGTTTTACCGTTTACCATTTACCGTTCTACCGTTTTCCCGTTCTACCGTTCTACCGTTTTACCGTTTTACCGTTTTACCGTTACCATTCTACTGTTCTACCGTTCTACCGTTTTACCGTTACCATTCTACCGTTTACCGTTTACTGTTTTACCGTTTACCATTTACCGTTCTACCGTTTTACCGTTTTACCGTTACCATTCTACCGTTTACCGTTCTACTGTTCTACCGTTCTACCGTTCTACCGTTTTACCGTTTTACCGTTACCATTCTACCGTTTACCGTTCTACTGTTCTACCGTTCTACCGTTCTACCGTTCTACCGTTCTACCGTTACCATTCTACCGTTTACCGTTTACCGTTTACTGTTTTACCGTTTACCATTTACCGTTCTACCGTTTACCGTTTTACCGTTACCATTCTACCGTTTACCGTTCTACTGTTCTACCGTTCTACCGTTCTACCGTTTTACCGTTACCATTCTACCGTTTACCGTTTACTGTTTTACCGTTTACCATTTACCGTTCTACCGTTGTACCGTTTTACCGTTTTACCGTTACCATTCTACCGTTTACCGTTTACCGTTTACCGTTCTACTGTTCTACCGTTCTACCGTTCTACCGTTCTACCGTTTTACCGTTACCATTCTACCGTTTACCGTTTACCGTTTACCGTTCTACTGTTCTACCGTTCTACCGTTCTACCGTTCTACCGTTTTACCGTTACCATTCTACCGTTTACCGTTTACCGTTTACCGTTCTACTGTTCTACCGTTCTACCGTTCTACCGTTTTACCGTTACCATTCTACCGTTTACCGTTTACCGTTTACCATTCTACCGTTTACCGTTTACCGTTCTACCGTTGTACCGTTGTACCGTTGTACCGTTTTACCGTTTACCATTTACCGTTCTACCGTTTTACCGTTTTACCGTTACCATTCTACCGTTTACCGTTCTACCGTTCTACCGTTTTACCGTTTTACCGTTACCATTCTACCGTTCTACCGTTTTACCGTTTTACCGTTTTACCGTTACCATTCTACCGTTTACCATTTACCGTTCTACCGTTTTACCGTTCTACCGTTTTACCGTTATCATTTTACCGTTTACCATTTACCGTTCTACCGTTTTACCGTTTTACCGTTTTACCGTTACCATTCTACCGTTTACCGTTCTACCGTTCTACCGTTTTACCGTTTTACCGTTCTACTGTTCTACCGTTTTACCGTTTTACCGTTTTACCGTTACCATTCTACCGTTTACCGTTCTACCGTTCTACCGTTCTACCGTTTTACCGTTTTACCGTTACCATTCTACCGTTCTACCGTTCTACCATTCTACCGTTTTACCGTTTTACCGTTACCATTTTACCGTTTACCGTTCTACCGTTTTACCGCTGTACCGTTTTACCGTTTACCATTCTACCGTTTACCGTTTACCATTCTACCGTTTACCGTTTACCGTTTACTGTTTTACCGTTTACCATTTACCGTTCTACCGTTTTACCGTTACCATTCTACCGTTTACCGTTCTACCGTTCTACCGTTTTACTGTTTTACCGTTTTACCGTTTTACCGTTTTACCGTTACCATTCTACCGTTCTACCGTTCTACCGTTTTACCGTTACCATTCTACCGTTTACCGTTCTACCGTTCTACCGTTCTACCGTTTACCGTTCTACCGTTCTACCGTTTTACCGTTACCATTCTACCGTTTACCGTTCTACCATTCTACCGTTTACCGTTCTACCGTTCTACCGTTCTACCGTTTTACCGTTTTACCGTTCTACCGTTTTACCGTTACCATTCTACCGTTCTACCGTTCTACCGTTTTACCGTTACCATTCTACCGTTTTACCGTTTTACCGTTACCATTCTACCGTTTACTGTTTTACCCTTCTACCGTTTTACCGTTCTACCGTTCTACCGTTCTACCGTTTTACCGTTTTACCGTTGTACCGTTTACCGTTTACCGTCTACCGTTTTACCGTTTTACCGTTTTACCGTTACCATTCTACCGTTCTACCGTTGTACCGTTGTACCGTTTACCGTTTACCGTCTACCATTTACCGTTTTACCATTTTACCGTTACCATTCTACCGTTTACCGTTCTACCGTTCTACCGTTTTACTGTTTTATCGTTGTACCGTTGTATCGTTGTACCGTTTTACCGTTTACCGTTTACCATTCTACCGTCTACCGTTTTACCGTTTACCATTCTACCGTTTTACCGTTTTAGCGGTTACCGTCTACCGTCTACCGTTTACCGTTTTACCGGTTTACCGTTTACCGTTTACCGTTTACCGTTCTACCGTCTACCGTTTACCGTTTTACCGGTTTACCGTTTACCGTTTACTGTTTACCATTCTACCGTCTACCGTCTACCGTCTACCGTCTACCGTTTACCGTTCACCGTTTACCATTCTACCGTCTACCGTCTACCGTTTTACCGGTTTACCGTTTACCGTTTACCGTTCTACCGTTCTACCGTTTACCATTCTACCGTCTACCGTCTACCGTCTACCGTCTACCGTCTACCGTTTACCGTTTACCGTTCACCATTCTACCGTTTACCGTTTACCATTCTACCGTCTACCGTTTACTGGTTTACCGTTTACCGTTTACCGTTTACCGTTCTACCGTTTACTGTTTACCGTTTACCGTTCTACCGTTTACCGTTTACCATTTACCATTCTACCGTTTACCATTCTACCGTTTACCGTTCACCATTCTACCGTCTACCGTTTACTGGTTTACCGTTTACCGTTTACTGTTTACCGTTCTACCGTTTACTGTTTACCGTTCTACCGTTTACTGTTTACCATTCTACCGTTTACCATTCTACCGTCTACCGTTTACCGTTTTACGGTTTTACCGTTTACCGTTTACCGTTTACCGTTCTACCGTTCTACCGTTTACCATTCTACCGTCTACCGTCTACCGTTTACCGTCTACCGTTCACCATTCTACCGTTTACTGTTTACCATTCTACCGTCTACCGTCTACCGTCTACCGTCTACCGTCAACCGTTCACCGTTCACCGTTTACCATTCTACCGTCTACCGTCTACCGTTTACCGTCTACCGTCTACCGTTCACCATTCTACCGTTTACTGTTTACCATTCTACCGTCTACCGTCTACCGTCTACCGTTTTACCGGTTTACCGTTTACCGTTTACCGTTCTACCGTTCTACCGTTTACCGTTTACCATTCTACCGTTTACCATTCTACCGTCTACCGTCTACCGTCTACCGTTTACCGTTTACCGTTTACCGTTCTACCGTTCTACCGTTTACCGTTCACCATTCTACCGTTTACCATTCTACCGTCTACCGTCTACCGTCTACCGTTTACCGTTTACCGTTTACTGGTTTACCGTTTACCGTTCTACCGTTTACTGTTTACCATTCTACCGGTTTACCGTTTACCATTCTACCGGTTTACCGTTTACCATTCTACCGTTTACCGTTCTACCGTTCTACCGTTTACCTTTCTACCGTTTTACAGTTCACCGTTCTACCGTTCACCGTTCTACCGTTCACCGTTCTACCGTTTACCGTTCTACCGTTTACCGTTCTACCGTTCTACCGTTTACCTTTCTACCGTTTTACAGTTCACCGTTCTACCGTTCACCGTTCTACCGTTTACCGTTCTACCGTTTTACCGTTCTACCGTTCTACCGTTCTACCGTTCTACCGTTCACCGTTCTACCGTTCACCGTTCTACCGTTCACCGTTCTACCGTTTTACCGTTTACAGTTCACCATTTTACAAGTTTACCTTTTATCCCATTTACCATTTTACCGTTTACCGTTTTACAGTTTACCATTTTACCGTTTACCATTTTACCGTTTTACCGTTTTACCGTTTACCGTTTTACCGTTTTACCGTTTACCATTTTACCATTTACCATTTTACCTTTTTTTATTTTTTTTTATTTTTTTTATCCCACGATTTTGTATCCCATTTTTCACCCCTGTGTCAATCATCTACTGTGATCCTGGGCTCTACACACCCTCCGCCAACCTGGGGAGAGCAACGGACTTAACTCATGCTTCCTTCATGCTTGAGTGTCCAAGTTGCTCCTTTACACCTGACAGGGGGGAGTTTCCCTTGTTGGACGCAGCGCGTGAAAGGAACACGTTATTCCAACCAGTTCCTTTCCCCTCCATCAGGCGCCCCGGCTGTCCAGGGGGAGGCAGTTTAGAGACCAGGATTACTGCATGTTTTTGTGAGGGTATCTACCCTAGGGGACATGGGGAGAACATGCAAACTCCACACAGAAAGGCCCTTTCGCCAACCCCCGCCTTCGGGTATGGGCACTGATGACGCGGAGGAGGAAACACGCCGCCAGCACCCACAGTGCCCCGAGCGGGAATCGAACCCAGGACCTTCTAGCTGTGAGGCGACAGCACTACCAACTGTGCCACCGTGCCCCACAGTTTACCATTTTACGTTTACCGTTTACCATTTTACCATTTTACCATTTAACCTTATACCGTTTACAAGTTTGCATGTTCTCCCCGAGTCCCCTAGGCCCCCACAAAAAACATGCAGTAATCCTGGTCTCTAAACTACCTCCCCCTGGCCAGCCATGGAGGGGAAAGGAACTGGTTTACCATTTTTACCATTTTACCATTTTACCATTTTACCATTTACCGTTTTACCAATTTACCATTTTACCATTTTACCGTTTACCATTTTACCGTTTACTGTTTACCATTTTACCTGTTTACCCGTTTACCATTGTTTGCCATTTTACCGTTTACCGTTTAACCGTTTACCATTGTTTACCATTGTTTACCGTTTTACCAGTTTACCGTTTTTCCGTTTACCATTTTACCGTTTACCATTTTACCATTGTTTACCATTTTACCATTGTTTACCATTTTACCATTTACCATTTGACCATTTTACCATTTATCGTTTACCATTTTACCATTGTTTACCATTTACCGTTACGCTGCTATTTAGGGTTGAAACAGTGGGGTGGGAGCTATCTTTGGGAGAGCTTTTGTTCTGTTTTGTTTTGTTTTGTTTTGTTTTGTTTTGTCCTGTCTGTGTGTGTGTGTATGGTTGTACTGTTGTATTGTTTTGTGAACTGTATTGTACAATGTATCTGTGTTGAGGACCCCCTCTAAAATGAGATGTGACATCTCAAGGGCCTTATCCTTTCAATAAAGGTATATAATAATTCAGAATCATGAAAACCCCCTAGTTTGACATGGCACATGCTACTTAAAGTATAATGACTGTGAAGTTGCCCGAGGGCCAAGGCTCCAAAAACAGTCAGCGATGCTTTTTGGTGGTTTTTATTGCTCAAAACCTCCAGCTCCAGTGTAGATATTCACCAACGAAAAATCAAACAGCAAAAATAATACTGGCCAAA